>NC_138186.1:24010201-24153420 GCF_964194105.1 Spermophilus citellus
CTTGTTTCTCATTCATCAGTTACATATAATGCAAACATCTTTTTTCTATCTGATGGAATTACTGTCATAGAAAATTACGATTTTTTTTTTTTTTGCCTTAAGGTTCTAATTTTTGGTGGGTTTTTGTTTGGTTTGGTTTTCTTTCTTTTTAATTGATTTTTTAAAAACTAAATGACAGCAGAATGCATTACGATTCTTATTACACATATACAGCACATTTTTTTTATATCTCTGGTGTATATAAAGTATGTTGACACCAATTCATGTCTTTATACATGTACTTTGGATAATGATGTCTATCACATTCCACCATCCTTGCTATTTAAACTTGGATAGTGATTATTTTCCCCTTTTACTTTTCAATTAATTTCTTTTCCTCATTTCCTCATTTCCTCTGTTTGCCTACAGTGTTGTGGTCTTTCACTTTCAACCTCTGGTCCTCAGGTGCTTGGCTCATATCAATTTACAGATTCTAAAGAAGTAGATACTGGCCTATATTGCAGCAGTGTAATTACAAGAAATGTGCAAAAGAAAGTAAGATATATAAACTGTTCCATGTGACCTGTGTTTTCCTATAAGATTTAAATATTTTAATTATACAGCAATTTCAGTGTAAAAACGAATTTGAAAACAATTTATTTTTTCCATGTTGCAATTGTGTGATCAATACCTTTTCATATACTTTTTGTTGTTATAGTTCTTTAAAATCAATGTTGAATGTTATTAAATGTTGATACTAAAAGCATTAATAGTCATTTACTATACCAATATTGTTTTTCTCTTTGAGAATAATGTATTTTGTAAATTTTGTACTTTCATTGGGTTTGCTACATTACTGCTGTGGAAATGATTCCTCATGAGAAATCAAATATGGAATTTAGAAAAAGAAATCTAGAGAGGAAGGAGCAATTTTGAAATCACTGTTTTCCCTGAGGATATCAAAATATTCTTCTCCTATTTATTCATTTCCTCAAGAAATATTGCTGAATGCCAACCATGTGCTAGGCACTGGGTGAGACATGTACATGAAGATGAACAAGTTAGGAGATAATACCCTGTAGCCTCTAAAGTTTATGGTTTCTTTTATACATAATTTATTTCTACATAGACTGATTTCTACCCAGTGGAGCAGATTAAGTAAATTGTTCACTCAGTTGTATCACTCAGTTGATGACGGATCTCTAACTTAGTATTTAATCAGACTTAAAGGAAGTGTTCGCCTTTGGTCAAATCTTCTGCACTCTAAAGAACTGGTCTATGTTCTTTCTCTTCATATTCTCTGATTTGTGAAATCTAACCCTCTCTCCATATGATAGCTGTTTTGTTTCCTTGAACTTTTTTCTTGCATCCTAGATATAAACATATTTTATTCTTCAAGTTCCAGTTGACTTTCTTAAAGTGCTGTCTCCAAGATCCTATGGTTTCCCAGGGGTAAGAGCCTCGGCTTCTGCAACAGGACACTGCCTTGTACTCTTTTTGCTCTGTTCTTCTTGGCAAGACTCTACATTTTCTTGGCTTTCATCATCAAACCAAAGTCGTTAGGAAACCCTGAGGATATTTAGAATTTTGAGGATATGGGTCCAGTGAATTATTTTCCTTGCTCTCTTGTTTTATATTTTTTGAGTATTTTTTCTTTTTAATTTTAATTTTTTTATATGACAACAGGATGCATTATAATTCATATTACACATATAGGGCACAATTTTTCATATCTCTGGTTGTATACAAAGTAAGGAGTCACATCCTTTGTGTCTTCATACAGGTACTTAAGGTAATGATGACCATCGCATTCCACTGTCTTTCCTATCCCAATGCCCCCTCCCTTCCCTTTGCCCTAGCTAGAGTTCATTTAACCCACCCCAACCCATAGCATATTATGGATCAGAATCCTTAAATCAGGGAAATCATTCGGCATTTGATATTTTGGGATTGGCTAATTTTACTCAGCGTTGTATTTTCCAGCTCCATCCATTTACCTGCAAATGCCATGATTTTATTCTCTTTTAATGCTGAATAATATTCCATTGTGTATATATTACCACATTTTCTTTATCCATTCATCTACTGAAGGGCATCTTGGTTCCACAGTTTAGCTATTGTGTGTGAATTGTGCTGCTATAAACATTGATGTGGCGTGTCTCTATAGTATGTTGTTTTTAAGTCCTTTGGGTATAGACCAAGGAGTGGGATAGCTGGGTCAAATGGTGGTTCCATTCTCAGTTTTCCAAGGATTCTCCATACCGCTTTCCATATTGGCTGTACCAATTTGCAATCCCACCAGCAATGTATGAGTGTGCCTTTTCCCTCACGTCTTCGACAACACTTATTGTTGTTTTTCTTCATAATAGCTGCCATTCTGACTGGAGTGAGATGGAATCTTAGAGTAGTTTTGATTTGCATTTTTCTAATTCCTAGAACTGTTGAACATTTTAAAAATATATTTGTTGATTGGTTGTATATTCTGAGAAGTGTCTGTTCAGTTCCTTGGCCCATTTGTTGATTGGGTTATTTGTTTTTTTGTTGTTAAGTTTTCTGAGTTCTTTATATATTCTAGAGATTAGTGCTCTATCTGACATGCTTATGGTAAGAATTTGTTCCCAATTGTAGGCTCTCTATTTGCCTCACTGATTGTTTCTTTTGCTAAAAAGAAGCTTTTTAGTTTGAATCCATCCCATTTATTGGTTCTTGATTTTAATTCTAGCGCTATAGGAGTCTTATTAAGGAAGTTGGGGCCTATTTTTTCTTCTAAGAGATGCAGTGTCTATTATGGAGATTTGGGCCTACATTTTCTTCTACTACATGCAGTGTCTCTGGTTTAATTCCTAGGTCCTAATTGATTTTGAGTTGAGTTTTGTGCATGGTAAGAGACAGAAGTTTAATTTCATTTTGTTACATGTGGATTTCCAATTTTTCCTGCACCATTTCTTAAAGAGGCTATCTTTACATTTTTGGCACCTTTGTCAAATAGAAGATAACTGCAATTATGTGGGTTAGTCTCTGTGTCCTCTATTCTGTACCATTGTTCTACAAGTCTATTTTTGTGTCAATACCATGCTGGTTTTGCTACTGTTGCTCTGTAGTATAGTTTAAAGTCTGATATAGTGATGCCACCTGCTTCACTCTTCTTGCTAAGGATTGCTTTACCTATTCTATCTAGTCTCTTATTTTTCCAGATGAATTTCATGACTGCAATTCCAATCCCAATGACTGAGGAATGTCATTGGGATTGGAATTGCATTAAATCTCTATAGTGCTATTGGTAGTATGGTCATTTTGACAATATTAATTCTACCTATCCAAGAACAAGGTAGATCTTTTCATCTTCTAAGGTGTTCTTTAATTTCTTTCATTAGTTTACTAGTTCTAGAAGTTTTCTGGTGGAATTTTTGGGTCTTATAGGAATAGAATCATATCATCATCGGCAAATAGTGCTAATTTGAGTTTTTCTTTACCTATCCGTATCCCTTTAATTTCTTTCATCTGTCTAATTGCATTGGCAAGTGTTTCAACACTATGTTAAATAGAATTAGTTAGAGATGGCATCCCTGTCTTGTTTCAGTTTTTAGAGGGAATGCTCTGAATTTTTCTCCATTTAGAATCATGTTGGCCTGGGGCTTAGCATTGATAGCTTTTACGATGTTGAGATATGTTCATGCTATCCCTAATTTTTCTAGTGTTTTGAACATGAAGGGATGCTATATTTTGTTGAATGCTTTTTCTGCATCTATTGAGATGATCATATGGTTCTTATCTTTAAGTTTATTAATGTGATGAATTGCATTTATTGATTTCCGTATGTTGAACCAACCTTGCATCCTGGAGTGAAACCCACTTGATCATGGTGTGCTATCTTTTTGATATGCTTTTATTTGATTTGCCAGAATTTTATTGAGAATTTTTGCATCTAAGTTCATTAGAGATATTTGTCTGAAGTTTTCTTTTTTTGATGTGTCTTGCCTGGTTTTGGAATCAGGGTGATATTGGCCTCATAGAATGAGTTTGGAAATGCTCCCTCTTTTTCTATTTCCTGAAATAAATTGAAGAGTATTGGTATTAGTTCGTCTTTAAAGATCTTGTTGAACTTGGCTATGTATCCATCCGGTCCTGGGCTTTTCTTAGTTGGTAGGCTGTCGCTTAAAATTGATCTGTTTAGTCTGGGGTTGTGCCTCAGTGGCAGAGTGCTTGCCTCTTACATGTAGGTGCTGGGTTCAATCCTCAGACCACATAAAAGTAAATTAACAAAATAAATATATTGTGTTCATATATAACTAAGAAAAATTTTAAAAAAGGAAATTGATCTGTTTAAATTGTATATATCATCCTGATTTAATCTGGGTAAATCATATGACTCTAGAAATTTGTCGATGCCTTCAACACTTTCTATTTTATTGGCGTACAAGTTTTCAAAATAATTTCTAATTATCTTCTGTATGTCTGTAGTGTCTGTTGTGATATTTCCTTTTTCATTACATATATTAGTAATTTGAGTTTTCTATTTCCTTCTCTTTGTTAGCATGGCTAAGGGTCTGTCAATTTTATTTATTTTTCAAAGAGCCAACATTTTGTTTTGTCAATTTTTTTCAGTTGTTTCTCTTGTTTCAATTTCATTGATTTTAGCTTTGATTTTAACTATATTCTGTCTTCTGCTTTTGGTGTAGATTTATTCTTCTTTTTCTAGGGCTTTTTGATGTAATGTTAAGTAGTTTATTTGTTGAGTTTTTCTTCTTTTAAGGAATGAACTCCATTCAACGAACTTTCCTCTTAGAACTGCTTTCATAGTATCCCAGAGATTTCAATATGTTGTGTCTGTGTTCTCATTTACCTCTTAAAATTTTTTAATCTCCTCCTAGATGTCTTCTGTAACCTATTGTTCATTCAGTAGCATATTATTTAATCTCCAAAGTGTTGGAGTAGCTTTTATTTTTTTATCATTGATTTCTAATTTCATTCCTTTAAGATCTGATAGAATGCAGGGTAGTATCTCTACATTTTAATATTTGCTAAGATTTGCTTTGTGGCATAAGATATGATCGATTTTAGAAAAGAATCCATGTGTCTCTGAGAAGAAAGCGTATTCTCTCATTGAAGGATGAAATATTCTGTATATGTCAGTTAAGTCTAAGTTATTGATTGTATTATTGAGTTTTATAGTTTTGTTTGGAAGAGCTATCCAGTCATGAAAGAGGTATGATAAAGTTACCCAAAATTATTGTGTTGTAGTCTATTTGACTCTTGAACTTGAGAAGAGTTAGTTTGATGAACGTAAATGCTCAATTGTTTGGGGCATATATATTTATAATTGTTATGTCTTGTTGGTGTATGGTTCCCTTGAGCAGTATGTAGTGTTCTTCTTTATCTCTTTTGATTAACTTTGGCCTGAAGTCTATTTATTTGTTATGAGATGGAAACTTCTGCTTACCTCCACAGTCCATGTGAGTGGTATGATTTTTCCCAACCTTTACCTTCAATCTGTAGATGGCTTTTCCTCTGAGATGAGTCTCTTGGAGGCAGCATATTTTTATCTTGTTGGGTCTTTCTTTTGAGACATGATTTGTATTCCTAGCCATTTTTTTTTTTATTTTTTGGTATTTAACTTGACGTGGTTTCTCCTCTTATTTTCCTTTAGTGTAATACCTCCATCTGCTGATTTTTATCATTGTTTTTCTTTTCCTCTTTATGGATTATTTTGCCAAGGTTGTTCTGTAGGCAGGCTTTCTAGTTGTAAATTCTTTTATTTTTTGTTTCTCATGGAAGGTTTTTATTTCATCTTCAAATCTAAAGCTTAATTTTGCTGGATGTAAGGTTCTTAGTTAGCATCCATTTTCTTTTCCAGCTTGGTATATATTATTCCATGATCTCCTGGCTTTGAGGGTCTGGGTTGAATGATTTGTCTGCCCCTTTATGTGATCTGATTCCTCTCTCTTGCTGCTTTTAAGATTCTATCCTTATTCTGTATGCTAGACATTTTCATTATAATGTAACTTGGTGTAGATCTGTTGTAATTTTGTACATTTGGTGTCCTGTAAGCCTCTTGTATTTGGTTTTCCAATTCATTCTTTGTGCTTGGGAAATTTTCTGATATTATCTCATTGAAGAGATTGTGCATTCCTTTGGTTTGAAACTCTGTGCCTCCCTCTATCTCAATAACTCTTAGATTTTGTCGTCCCATAATTCTTGGATGTTCAGTTCATGGTTTCTTACTATCTTCATTGTGTGGTCAACTTTATTTTGCAGATTGTACACTTTGTCTTCATTATCTGACATTCTTTCTTTCTAGTCTGTTGGTTATGCTTTCTATTGAGTTTTTTATTTGGTTTATTGTTTCCTTCATTTCAAGGATTTCTGACCTTTTTCAGAGTCTCAATCTCTTTCTTGAAATAATCTTTTGCTACCTGTATTTGCTCTTATCTCTTTGTTGCAATGATCAAATTTTGCCTGTATTTGCTCATTTGAGGTCATTCTTTATTTTGCGGATTATTTTAATTATGAACATTCTGAACTCCTTCTCTGACATTTCAGCAACTTTGCTGTCCACATTGTAGTATCCTGGTTTGTTTGGGGTATTTTCCTCCCTTGTTTTTCATGTCGTCTATGTGTCTTCCTTTCTTGCAGTGTGGTCTGATATTATAGTTTCTTCTCTATATTCTTATAGTACCTGTACCTCACCTTGATGTTGGATTTGCAGACCCTGTTGGTGTGTCCTACAGTGTATGCTACTGCAACTAAAGGCGGTGATGGCAATAGCTGAGAAAACTTGAGATAATAGTGGAGGTGCCCAAGATAAATGCAGTGTCTTACAGAGATGGGGCTGAAAGGGTGGGCCTCACACTCTCTGTGTGATGCCTGCTCTGAGATGCAGCTACTTCTAGGCCTGATCTGTTGTCAACAAGGTAGGGGCTACTGTGTGGAGGAAGGCTATGGCAATGTTGGCAGTGTCCCAAGATGGAAGTGGGTTAGTCTTGGGCTCCCAGGTTTGGCGGGGGGTGATGGGGGGGGACATGGCGAACTGGAACCTACCCTGGGCCAGTGTCCTATGGAAGTCAGTGTTGGCAGATCTGGGCTGGGCCTGAACTCCCACTGTAGTCTGCTGGTAGGAAGAGGTGGTCCTGTGCTGGAGCTCTGGCAGGTGTCTGCCGGTGGGGGTGCTCTCTTGTTTTAATTCCAACCCATTCTCTTCAAATTCTCCAATTTGAAGTGTTCTGCCATTTTTCAAACACATTATATCATACTATGAGACCTTGCAGTATATAATTTCTGATTTGACTTCACACATTTCTGGAAAAACAGTGGAACCTTTGGAAGTTTTCATTGTTTACTCCCTTTCCCATATTGTTTCCAAAACATGGAATAAAGACCATCTTTAAATTAGTCACTGACAGGATCTGTTTTTTATTTTGCCCTTCTAGCTTGCATATTTTTATTCCTGCTTTTAGTTTTCGGTGAGTTTCTACTTTTGGTGGGGTTGGGGACTGCTAAGGATGGTGTAGGAACCTGTTATTGATGATTAGGAGACAGGATTTTCTCCTATTTCAGAATGACTTTGATTTCTCCCTTCCCTTCCCTTTTCTTTCTTTCTTTCTTTCTTTCTTTCTTTCTTTCTTTCTTTCTTTCTTTCTTTCTTTCTCTCTCTCTCTCTCTCTCTCTCTCTCTCTCTTTCTTTCTCTTTCTCTCTTTCTCTCTTTCTCTCTTTCTTTCTCTCTTTCTCTCTTTCTCTCTTTCTTTTATTTTTTAATTTTCTGATACTGGGGATGGAACTTGAGGGCACTCTGATTTATTTCTTAACTGTACATTGTTATGGTATTGTCAAGGCCTGTGATAATGTTGGTGATTATATCCACAGTTTCCCCCCTCGCTCTCTCCTGCCCTTATGCTGTTTTAATCCCTAAAGATATTTGCAAAAATAGCATGCACACTTTGATTCCCACTGGGCCATTTGATTTTCTGCCATGGTGTTATCTCTATTCATTGATTCTTTTCTTTTTTTTTTTTTAAACATTTATTTTTTAATATTTGGCGGACACAACATCTTTGTATGTGGTGCTGAGGATCGAACCCGGGCTGCACGCATGCCAGGCGAGCGCGCTACCACTTGAGCCACATCCCCAGCCCTCATTGATTCTTTTCATAGCCGTAGACTTTCCTAGATTTTTTACTATGGACAAGACAGCCAGCAATGGCCTAGGGATTTGAGTTTACTCACAGTGTGACTGTGAACTAGCTTTTTATGGACCAAAGTCACATTAATAACCTGCTGATATTTTTGTCATAGTACATTGAGTTCTTCTGTATCACTCATGACTTCTTGAATGCCAATCAGACTGGTGATTGGTCTGATTTCCAGTTCATCTTAGATCTAGAATACCTCTAAATTTACTGCTTTTCCTGCCTGTTTCTAAAGGGAGTTTGAAAGTTGGAACCTGCTTTTGTCTTCTGCTGCAAGTAGAGACAGAATTCTAGCTTTCTCTTTTTGGGGCTTCTACATCCCTCCTGTACCCACATTTATCTCAATATTTGGTTGCGCTTTTATTGACCTTGAATTCCTGCCCTTGAATCCTACCCTGTTCTTTCTTGAATACAATTTTAATTTTATTCCATTTTGATGAATGTCTTTTTTGTTATTTCCCCTCATTTGCTTGCCAGTTTGTCCCACTGTTCTTGTTTCTTTTGAACTCCTAGTTTTTTCTTTTCAGGATTTTTGTGATGGTTTGGATATGAGGCACCCACCTCTCTTCCCTACCAATGCTTCTGTGTTAATGCAGGAAGAATCATTCAGAGGTGAAATGATCACATTATGAGAGCGGTAATCTAATCAGTGGATTAATCCATTTGATGGATTAATAATTTTAATGGATCACTGGGTGGTGCCTGTAGGCAGACAAGGTGGAACTGCAGGAAGTGGGTCACTATGGGTGTGCCTTGGGGATTATATATGTTGTCCATGGATTCTCCTTCTCTTTGTTTCCTGAATGCCATGACCTGAACAACTTCCCTCAGCCATGCCCATTGCCACGATGTTCTGCCTCATCTTGGGCCCAGAGCAATGGAACCAGCTGACCATGGACTAAATCTCTGAATCTGTGAACCCAAAATAAATGTTTCCTCCTCTAAGTTGTTCTTATCAGGTATTTTGGTCACGGTGATGAAAGCAGACTAATACATTTTCAATAAAATATTTTCTAAAAAACTTCTTGGTCTCTCATGTGGAAGTTATTTATTATAAAAGGACTTCTGTACATTTATCCCTCTTTATATTTCCTCTGATTATCTATATACTATTTTAAAAAGAGCAAGGTCAAGAGAAGTGGAAGCAAGAAAGGAGAGAGAATGCCTGTTACCTACATAACTTGCTGTTACTTGGTCTCTCTCATACTGTGACCTATAATCATTGGCATAAGCCAGTTTCTTCAAAGGTCAAAAGCACCCTAAAGCAAGTTACTTTTTCTGCCTAGGGGTGTTAGCTGTACTTCTGTCTTAGAGAATCCTTCCATGTGAATTGTTGAGACCTCCAGTCTTACAATATCAGGCCATGTTGTGGGTTCTTAGACTCATTCAAACTTATAGCAATTCCTCATTTTTGTTCTTTTTTGTCTACTGAATAAAGAATGACGAATTACTGAGGTACTAAGTTTATTGTTCTGTTCCCACTTTAATGTTACAGTACTGGTAATTACAAATGTACTTTTAGGAGTCATAAAAGGAAAGTAGAACTTCATAATAACAGTGAGGAATATAAGGTAATTGTTGTGTTTCACTTCCCTTATGCCCAACTGAAGTGACTTTTCTTTTTCTTTTTTTTTTTTTATTGGATGTTCACAACATTACAAAGCTCTTGACAAATCATATTTCATACATTAGAATCAAGTGTGTTATGAACTCCCATTTTTACCCCAAATACAGATTGCAGAATCACATCGGTTACACATCACATTTTTACATACTGCCATATTAGTGACTGTTGTATTCTGCTATCTTTCCTATCCTCTACTATCCCCCCTCCCCTCCCCTCCCATCTTCTCTCTCTACCCCATCTACTTTAATTCATTTCCCTCCATGTTTGTTATCCCATTCCCCTCATAACCTCTTATATGTAATTTTGTATAACAGTGAGGGTCTCCCTCCATTTCCATGTGATTTCCCTTTTTTTCTCCCTTTCCCTCCCGCCTCATGTCTCTGTTTAATGTTAATCTTTTCTTCCTGCTCTTCCTCCCTGTTCTGTTCTTAGTTGCTCTCATTATATCAAAGAAGACATTTGGTATTTGTTTTTTAGGGATTGGCTAGCTTCACTAAGCATAATCTGCTCTAGTGCCATCCATTTCCCTGCAAATTCCGTGATTTTGTCATTTTTTAGTGCTGCGTAATACTCCATGGTGTATAAATGCCACATTATTTTTATCCATTCATCTATTGAAGGGCATCTGGGTTGATTCCACAGTCTAGCAATTGTGAATTGTGCTTCTATGAACATCGATATGGCAGTATCCCTGTAGTGTGCTCTTTTAAGGTCTTCAGGAAATAGTCCGAGAAGGGCAATAGCTGGGTCAAATGGTGGTTCCATTCCCAGCTTTCCCAGGAATCTCCATACTGCTTTCTAAATTGGCCGCACCCGTTTGCAGTCCCACCAACAGTGTACAAGAGTACCCTTTTCCCCACATCCTCGCCAGCACTCGTTGTTGTTTGACTTCATCATGGCTGCCAATCTTACTGGGGTGAGGTGGTATCTTAGGGTGGTTTTGATTTGCATTTCCTTGACTGCTAGAGATGGTGAGCATTTTTTCATGTACTTGTTGATTGATTGTATGTCCTCCTCTGTGAAGTGTTTGTTCATGTCCTTGGCCCATTTGTTGATTGGGTTGTTTGTTTTCTTATTGTCTAATTTTTTGAGTTCTTTGTATACTCTGGATATTAGGGCTCTATCTGAAGTGTGAGGAGTAAAAATTTGTTCCCAGGATGTAGGCTCCCTATTTACCTCTCTTATTGTTTCTCTTGCTGAGAAAAAACTTTTCAGTTTAAGAAAGTCCCATTTGTTGATTCTTGTTATTAACTCTTGTGCTATGGGTGTCCTATTAAGGAATTTGGAGCCCGTCCCCACAATCTGTAGATCGGAGCCAACTTTTTCTTCTATCAGACGGAGAGTCTCTGATTTGATATCTAGCTCCTTGAACCACTTTGAGTTGCCTTTTGTGCATGGCGAGAGGAGGGGATTCAGTTTCATTTTTGTTGCATATGGATTTCCAGTTTTCCCAACACCATTTGTTGAAGATGCTATCCTTTCTCCATTGCATGTTTTTAGCTCCTTTATCAAATACAAGATAGTTGTAGCTTTGTGGATTAGTCTCAGTGTCCTCTATTCTGTACCATTGGTCCACCCGCCTGTTCTGGTACCAGTACCATGCTGTTTTTATTACTATTGCTCTGTAATCCAGTTTGAAATCTGGTATTGCTATACTACCAGATTCACACTTCCTGCTTAGAATTTTTTTTTGCTATTCTGGGTCTTTTATTTTTCCATATGAATTTCACGATTGCTTTATCTATTTCTACAAGAAATGCCATTGGGATTTTGATTGGCATTGCATTAAACCTATAGAGAACTTTTGGTAATATTGCCATTTTGATGATGTTAGTTCTGCCTATCCATGAACAAGGTATATTTTTCCATCTTCTAAGATCCTCTTCTATTTCTCTCTTTAGGGTTCTGTAGTTTTCATTGTATAGGTCTTTCACCTCTTTTGTTAGGTTGATTCCCAAGTATTTTATTTTTTTTGTGAGGATATTGTGAATGGAGTGTTTTTCCTCATTTCCGTTTCAGAAGTTTTGTCGCTGATATACAGAAATGTCTTTGATTTATGTGTGTTGATTTTATATCCTGCCACTTTGCTGAATTCATTTATTAGTTCTAGTAGTTTCTTTGTAGACCCTTTTGGGTCTTCTAGGTATAGAATCATGTCATCTGCAAATAGTGATAATTTAAGTTCTTCTTTTCCTATTTTTATGCCTTTAATTTCTTTCATCTGTCTAATTGCTCTGGCCAGTGTTTCGAGAACTATATTGAATAGAAGTGGTGATAGAGGGCATCCCTGGATTGTTCCAGATTTTAGAGGGAATGCCTTTAACTTTTGTCCATTCAGAATGATGCTAGCCTGAGGCTTAGCATAGATTGCTTTTACAATGTTGAGGTATGTTCCTGTTATCCCTAGTTTTTCTAATGTTTTGAACATAAAGGGATGCTGTACTTTGTCGAATGCTTTCTCTGCATCTATCGAGATGATCATATGGTTCTTATCTTTAAGTCTATTGATGTGGTGAATAACATTTATCGATTTCCGTATATTGAACCATCCTTGCGTCCCAGGGATGAATCCTACTTGATCATGGTGCACAATTTTTTTGATGTGCCTTTGTATCCGATTCGCCAGAATTTTATTGAGGATTTTTGCATCTAGGTTCATTAGAGATATTGGTCTGTAGTTTTCTTTCTTTGAGGTGTCTTTGTCTGGTTTCGGAATCAGGGTGATGTTGGCCTCATAGAATGAATTTGGAAGAGCTCCCTCTTTTTCTATTTCCTGAAATAACTTGAAAAGTATTGGTATTAATTCTTCTTTAAAGGTTTTGTAGAACTCCGCTGTATACCCATCCGGTCCTGGGCTTTTCTTGGTTGGAAGTCTTTTGATTGCTTCTTCTATTTCATCTATTGATATTGGTCTGTTTAAGTTGTGAGTTTCCTCCTGACTCAGTCTGGGCAAATCATATGACTTAAGGAATGTATCGATGTCTTCACTATCTTCTATTTTATTGGAATATAGGTCTTGAAAATAATTTCTAATTGTTTTCTGTATTTCTGAAGCGTCTGTTGTAATATTGCCTTTTTCATCCCGTATGTTAGTAATTTGAGTTCTCTCTCTTCTTCTCTTCGTTAGTATGGCTAGGGGTCTGTCAATCTTATTTATTTTTTCAAAGAACCAACTTTTTGTTTTGTTAATTTTTTCAATAGTTTCTTTTGTTTCAATTTCATTGATTTCTGCTCTGATTTTAATTAATTCTTGCTTTCTGCTACACTTGCTATTGTTTTGCTCTTCCTTTTCTAGGGCTTTGAGATGAAGTGTGATCTCGTTTATTTGTTGGTTTTTCCTTTTTTTGAGGAATGACCTCCAGGCGATGAATTTCCCTCTTAAAACTGCTTTCATTGTGTCCCATAGATTCCGATATGTTGTGTCTGTATTTTCATTTATCTCTAAGAATTTTTTGATTTCCTCCTTTATGTCTTCTGTAACCCATTGATCATTCAGTAACGTATTGTTCATTGTCCATGTGATGTAGGATTTTTCCTTCTTTCTTTTATCATTGATTTCCAGTTTTATTCCATTATGATCTGATAAAGTGCATGGTATTATCTCAACCCCTTTATATTTACTGAGGGTTGCCCTATGGCATAATATATGATCTGTTTTTGAGAAGGTTCCATGTGCTGCTGAGAAAAAAGTATATGCACTTGATGATGGTTGATATATTCTATATATGTCAGTTAAGTCTAGGTTATTGATTGTGATATTGAGGTCAATAGTTTCTTTATTCAATAGTTTCTTTATTGTTATGTCTTGTTGGTCAATGGTTCCTTTTAACAGTATATAATGTCCTTCCTTATCCCTTTTGATTAACTTAGTCTTGAAGTCGATTTTATTCGATATATGAGAATGGCCACCCCTGCTTGCTTACGAGGACCGTGTGCGTGGTATATTTTTCCCAACCTTTTACCTTGAGCCTGTGTATGTCTTTTCCAATCAGATGTGTCTCCTGGAGGCAGCATATTGTTGGATTTGTTTTTTTTAATCCATGTTACCAGCCTATGTCGCTTTATTGGAGAGTTTAAGCCATTAACGTTTAGAGTTACTATTGATATATGGTTTGTACTTCCTGCCATGTTTAAGTATTTATCTCTTTTTTTTTCCCTAATTTAGTTCGTTTCTCCATGATTAGCTTTCCCCCCGTCCTCTGTCTTTACCGAGGCACTTCCCGCTGATGGTTTTGGTTATTGTTTTCCATTTCTTCCTCGTGTAGAGTTTTGCTCAAGACGCTTTGCAATGCTGGTTTTCTGGCTTCAAATTCTTTTAGCTTTTGTTTATCATGAAAGATTTTTATTTCGTTGTCGTATCTGAAGCTTAATTTTGCTGGTTACAGAATTCTTGGTTGGCATCCATTGTCTTTCAGTGTTTGAAATACGTTGTTCCAGGATCTTCTCGCTTTCAGCGTCTGTGATGAAAAATCCGTTGTAAACCTTATTGGTTTACCCCTAAATGTAATCTGCCTCTTTTCTCTTGTAGCTTTTAATATTTTCTCTTTGTTCTGTATATTGGATATCGTCATAACAATGTGTCTTGGCGTTGGTCTACTGTGATTTTGTGTGCTCGGTGTCCTGTATGCATCTACAATTTATATATCTGTTTCCTTTTTTATTTCTGAAAAGTTTTCTGTAATTATTTCCTTCAAGTTACTCATTCCCTTGGCATGAATCTCTGTGCCTTCCTCTATCCCGATGACTCATAAGTTTGTTTTTTTTAAGTTATCCCAAATCTCTTGGATGTTTTTCTCGTGATTTTTTACCAGCCTATCTGAGTTGGCTAGACTCTTTTCAAGATGATATATTTTGTCTTCATTATCTGACGTTCTGGCTTCTACTTGCTCCACTCTGTTAGTGATACTCTCTATTGAGTTTTTAATTTGGTTTATCGTTTCCTTCATTTTTAGAATTATTGTTTGTTTTTTTTTATAATCTCTATCTCCTGATAAAGATGCTTAACTTCTTCTTTTATCTGTTTAATCTGTTTATGTAATTCATTTTCAATGTGATGTTTAAGGTTCCTTTCCATCTGTGTAGGGTGTTCCTTGAGTTCTTTATATGGCCATTTTTCTGATGACTCCAGGTCCTCCTGAATATTTAGGCTGTCTTTTATTGTTTGTACTCCTTTTCTTCCTTGCTTTTTTATGCTCATGATACTTCTTGTTCTGTTTGACTGCTGAGTTACTGTTTACTCTTATAAATTTATTTGATGCTTGGGAGCAGAGGTATTAGAAGGGAAGGGAAGAAGTCACTAAAGAGAGTGAGTGTAGGCAGGTGGCATTCAAGAGAGGGGGAATAAGAAAATTGAAAAAAAAATGAAAAGACAAAAGAAAAAAAAGTGAAAAGAAAGAAAGAAAAATCGAAAAAATAAAAATTTAAAACAAACAAAAAAATTATAATGATAATAAAAAATGGAAATTGAAGTTTAAAAAATAATAGTAATAATAATATAATAAAAAGAATTAAAAAATATTGAATCCATTAATAAGAAAGTTAAAGAACAACAACAACATCAACTACAAAAAGTGAGAATAAAATAAAAAAAAATACTAATAATAATCATTAAAAAAATAATAATAATAATAAATGCAGTCATAGAGCTCGATTAACTTCTCTTCCAGTAGGTGGAGCTATGCCCACTGGGCCAGCTTCTCCTCTTGATAGGTGGGAACCAATCACTGTGCCTTAGCTCTTCTTCCCAGACTGTGCGGGTCTCCAGTCCTCAGTGCCTAGGTCCTTCTCTTGTGGTTCCTCAATCCAGGCCCCGCTCACCTGTGCCACTTACCACAATACTGGCTACACGCTGGGTCTGCTGCTCCTGGGAGCCCTGTTTTCATGGATGCCTGGGTACACCCTTTCTGTTTGCCTCCCTAGGACCCTAAGTTTGTAGGGCTTGGGGCTGAGGACCCCTAGCGAATTTGTTTGCCCTCAGGTAGCAACTCCCCTGGTAGCTGGTGCAAGGGACCTCTGTTGTCAGCACTGGTGGGAGCGATAGCCGGGGGTTCTGCGCTGCTAGTCCCATGTCACTCCTGATTCAAAGGGTCTGGCTATGGTGTGCAGTTGGCTTTTACCTCTGTGAGATCAGGTGGGCCGACTAGTTATTTCAGCGGGATCATTAGTGCTGAGTCACGAGAAACAGGCGAATTGGAGCTTGAATGCAGCAGATTCGTGCTCAGTGTGTGTTTTCTGAGGGGTCCAAAGTGTACGCCTTAGCTCCACGTCAGCTCAGCATTGCCTAGTGATCCTGAGCAAACATGCTTTAGATAATTTACAGCTCCTTATGCCCGCGCAGTTGAAGAGGTCAGAGACTTGATCTCTCCGTGCCTGCCGCTATGTTAGACCTCCTCAATGATATTCATGTTACCCTTACAGTTTCCTGGCATTAAGCAAGATCTTGGGATTACACAAACTGCTGCTTGTGTTTCCAGTCCAGTTTTCTAGAACTGAAACCCTGCTGCCGTCGCCTCCACCTCTGGGCCGCGCTCTTGGGCGCCGCGGGTGTCCGCGACCTTAGCAGTGCCGCCGCGGCCTCCGCTGCTCCTCAGCCTGGTGCCTAGCTCCCGGGGCCCAAGCGGCTGTCGCCGCGGCTCTCCAGCCCCCTCCACCGGAGCACGGGTCCCCTTGCAGGGGGATGCCAAACGACCCCACAGCAGGCTCTGCCCCAAGGTGCATCAGGGAACAGGCGACCGAGGCACTTGAGGCCGTGGTCCAGCCTTTGGAGGACAGGGCTCGGCACGCAGCCCAGTTCCAGTCTCTAGATGCGGCAGCTGGACCGTGTAGACAGGGCCATCAAGACAGCATGCAGAAAGCAAATGGTGGCTCCCGCGGAGTGGATTTTCGGCCCCGAAACCACAGCCCAGCCAACCACTAACTCTCCCTGTATAGACAATATTAAAAAAAAAAAAAAAAAAAGGGCGGGGCGGGGTGTACTGAGCTTTCTTTGCCTCAGGTACTTACAATCCACTGCTGATTACCCATTCAGCTTCTCTGCCGGGATCGAAGTGAAAGAGGAAGCAGATGGGCGCAAAGAGCCGGCGGCTCTGAGCAGGAAAGTGTCCGGGAGTCAAGCGTCTCTTTTTCAATCTCTTTGTTTTTTCTGCTGCTTGGCCGGGTGGTCCACTACAGATTAATGGTGAAAGGAGCTCTAACAAGCTGCGCGAAGTCTCGATTAAAGCCGCTGCTCTGAGCACCAGGCTCAGCACTTCAGCAACCCCTGTACGCAGCGGCCATCTTCCGTGAAGTGACTTTTCATTAGTTTGTATGGAGAACATTCCAAATTACCGTAATCTGAATGGTAATATTCTGTAGTCATCTGTAAGATTGTCTTCAATGAATATTTTTAACCCTTTGGTTTGATATTTCAAGGCCTTTGGCTTAATATCCCCGACACAGTGAACCCTCCAGTCCCACTTGTGCAATCACCCTGTGCCAGCAGAGAACTTGGGAACATTAGCCTATCTTGGTATGTATGATCAGGATCCTTCAAAAGAAAAAGTTGTTAAATCACATAAGGTATTTTAAAGCCAGTTTGATTGTTCACTTTCTGATTTAGATTAATGTCGTAGAGTACTTGTGTGCTTTCTTTTCTTTGTTTTTTTTTTTTTTTTGTTTGATGTGGGGTCTTATGACATTGCCCAACCTGGTCTAGAGCTTGATCACTTCCTCCCTCAGTCTCTGGAGTAGTTGGTTTATAGGCACACGACACCATGCCTGGCTACTTTTGTACTTTGTCATTGGGTTCCAGAATCTCCTAATTCCAACTATAGAGCAATAGAAATGTGAAAATAATGTGTTCGTGCTATATACATCCAGAACTAAAAATGGCTGATGAAAGCTTTTGAATGTGGTTGGATGCGCATTTTAAGAGACTTAGGAGGTTTTCTTTTTTAATCACACTCCAAAAGTACTGAAACATTGTTACTACTGCTCATTGTAGAACAGATAGCCTTAACCTTTTCTTTCTTTTCTTTCCTTGCCCTGGGTTCCTTCAACAACCTGGAAAGACCCATGTCTAGTCTTAGAATTGTGTTTTTAAAGTATAAAGCAAAGCACTTAGCATTACAGAGGAAACTAACTCTCTTAGTGTGTTAATATTGCACATTTAAAAGACTGGTTTGTGATGTAGTAATATACTGCAATAAGTTATAGAGTCTATACGGTCCTCATCACCACTGGCACTTCAAAGCAGTGAGGGACACAAATCAAACTTGGAGCCATGTCCTTATATAGAATTCATGATAGATTTCCCTGTATATATCACCAACTGATGAACCTATGTGAAATGAACAGAGAATAGATGTCTGACCATTGGAGTCACAAGGTATCATTAAAGTTTTTTATAAAACTGAGAATTTAGTTTAATATTTGTTTTAAATTAATGAAAATAATTTTTAAATTTTAAATATCTGTTTCAAACTTAATATTTGTTTTGTGAAAACACTTTAGGAACGATTTAATGGAACGGGACCAGAGATTCTTGGAAAATGTAAAAGTAGCAAGAAATTGTGACCAAAGAGTTATCACTGAATTGGAGAAAAAAACCTAGTCCCAGCATCTTAGAAATAAAGAGTCATAAACTCAATGAATTCTCTTGAGCCACTAATCTTCTTTGTGGTGTCAATAAAAAAGAGAAGCCAACAGTTTAAGTAAGGTATTACAGTGAGGTTGGCCTTCTGGAGCAGGAGTTAAGCCCTTATTTAAAAACAAAACAACAACAACAACAACAAAAAACAACAACTATGGAATGTTTTAGAGTAGAGTACCCTATGTCCTTTATACTCTGGTTAGTAAAAATTTCAATTCACTTTTATGGCTAAAAACGGAAACTCATGTAAATACTCAACATTGAACAAATATTTTTTGTCCTCCTGTATCCTGAGCAGTAGGCACAAAAGATGTTAAACTTTGGCCTCACAGTGTAGGGAGCAGGCCAACAGACAACTGCAGTGTGACTTTAAGTTCTTGAAGCATGGTGCCTTCTGGGATTGTTACCTTGTCTTATATAATGGAAGTTCTGCTTCCCTATGAGAACCCTTATTCTACTTTGGGTATTTCAAAATCCTTAATGGAAAGTACATCTTAATTTACCTTTGAGCATACAAAGACAAACAAAGATATCACATGTGTTTAGTCTGGCTGGAATTCATCACTCTGGTAGAGTAGCAACCTTATGATTGGTTGATATTCCAAACTGTAATTATGTTTTTGAACGAAAATATAATTGTAATAGGTAATGAAAAAAAAAATCCTATAAAGTTGAGTTTATGGAGTGAGGAATAATACTTTCTGAAATAAATAGACTTGGGCTGGGCTGGGGGCCCTGGAGTGGAGGCTTGAAATCTCTACTTAGAGATGAGACTCAGAGTAATGACACTACCCTCTGCTTCAGAGGCAGTGTTGGGTACAGAGGCCCCTGAACAAACTATGGATTTGCAGAGATAGACTATTTCAGAATAGCTTCTGCTTTCATGTCTGTAAATACAGGACTTTTTATTTCTGAACAGTGGCCAGTGCATTTTTCCCCATTTTGCTCATGTTGATCCCCCACCCTCTATTAAAATAGCTCATATCGCTACATCTCTACTTCCTCATGTGGCCATCTCCTCCATGAGCCCATCTTTGATATGTCCTTGTCATCTGACTCTCCTTTAAGTCTGTCTGGGTGCACACACTCTGCAGCCCTCTCACCCAGTTGCTATAACACCTTTTTGTAGCTTCTTGATAGCTCTTTCTCATCTGCACCCAGAAGGCAGAGGCAGGGCAGCAGGGACAATGAGGTTCTGTTTCTTTTCACCTTTGTATTTTCTATACTCAGGCCCTGTTGCCCACTTGTGGTAAGGCAGTACCTTTTTAGATGCCCTCCTTTCCTGCCAAGCTAGACTCACACTTACCTGACTCTGCCCAGCATTGGAAAAACAGATTTGCATCTGGCCCCAGCTGCTAAGTAAATTGTCAGCTCTGCTGGACTCCTGCTAACAGGGAAAGACTAATTCAGGATGGAAAGCAATGCTTTATTGTTGCTCTCCTTGATTAATAACTTTCACCCACAGAGGAACAGTAAACAGTGCTGCTGCTTGTGTGGTCTTAGGCATTTCCAGCTCCTGGGTATCTTGAGCCTCCTCATGTGTCTTCAGATCAAATGTTAGAGGAAGCCTTTTTCTGGTCTCTGGTTATCTTTTACCACATTTAGTTCTTTTGCAGACAAGTCTTTTTCTGATATGACATTTGTAGTCAAGAAACATGGCTTATTCATTGAGATTTTAAATTGGAATTTGCTCCATATGTAAAATTTTTTCTTATTGTGTAATGAGGTACTTCAGTGCTTCATTCAAGTAAAATTCCCTAGTACCTTCTCTCCGCAACAGACACTCTTCTTTGTTGTAGGAAAAACAAGAAAAAGAAAAGAAATAAGCAAAGCTCCTATCTGCAATGAACTTACAGGCTGGCTTGACACAGGAGGATAGGGATACTGGACGGTGGGGAGTGCTGTGAGGTGGCACTGGCCTGGGGAGAATGGGATGAAAGCAGTTGTTCTAGGTGGATAGGTTCAGAAAGGACTCTGGAGAAAGAATGAGAAGTGTAGGCAAAATATCCCAAACAGAGGGAGGAGCAAAAGGCCCAAGCCCTCAGGCAGTGCTGGTGTGAATGGAGGTAAGTTGGAAATCAGGCCTGGAGGCCAAATCCCCAGGGGGCTGTACCAAGGAACCTTAAGGATTTGGAGAGGCAAACAAAGTATGCTATAAGTAATTTTTCCCTTGTTTAAATTCCTCCCTTCATTCTGTGTGTTGTTTCAGCTGAAAGCCTGCAAACAATTCATCACTTTGTGAGGCAGTTCTCTCTTACTGTGCTTGAATCTCTTTTGTTACTTAATTATTATTCGAATATTTCCCCAATTCATTTATACTTTAGAAGATAATGATTTTATTAGCATTTGTGGAATGAATGTATACCATATTTAATTTATTATATGTAGACAGAACTTTTTTTTCAAATGTCTTTTCATTTAAAAATTTTAGACGCTTTTTGACTTGGTGCAATCCTAGGGAATATCCCTGACAGATAATAGTGAAGGCCCCTGCCCCAGTAAGTTTACAGTCGAGAGTGTAAGGGTGGTGGAAGTTGGTGTGTGTGTGTTTCTTTTTGTTTGCCTTAGCTCTTGCTTTTAGTAGATTTCAGAATTTTAAAAATATATATTCTTATGGGTGTTTAGAGGTAAGAGTATTCTGTGTGAAGAGAAAGTACAAGGGAACTTTAGGAAGATCTGGTAAACCACTTTCACTGGGCACCTCTTGGCTGGAGCTATTTCCCTCACACTAGATTCCAGAGTGGAGTCCCACATGAAAATTTGGCACAGTTGTACTTCTTGAGGTCCCTATTCCTGCCACAATAAAAGAGTTCAATGAAGAAATTATGTAGGATAATGGGCTGGACAGATAGAGGTGACAAGCATTGAGTTGTTCTAGAGGGAGTAACAGAGATGAAGGAGGGGAAAAGAGGTAATGAAGAGCTCATGCATACAGTGCAGGGATAGCCAGGATAAGGGCTCAAGGCAGGAACAAGCTGGCACAACTGAGGACACTGGATAGCCAGAAAGGCTGGGTCACTAGTGAGAAAAGATAATAGTACTTGAGGGACCAGGTAGAGGGGTGTAATTGAAGTGGTGGAGGCTGTTGTGCTAGTTGCTATTAAATGTGATGGTAAAATCTACATGAGGGAGCTTGTCTGGAAGTGATAAGAAAAGCTAATTTTTTCTGTGAATAGACAAGGCAAATAGCAGGGAGTTGGCTGGGAGTTGAGCCCTTGGAGCCAACTGCACAACAATAGTGAGATGGCAATTTGGTTTTGTGACACATAGAAAAGGTGGGTAGAAAGAGGAAAGGCTCTACACTGAATCCTGTTGCTCGAGCAGAGATGTCGGGTACCTGGGGAGACCCATGGGGACAGCACCAGAGCCTGAAGAGTTGCTGCCAAGGAAGGGGGAAGACATCTGGAAGAATGTGAAGACCCAGCAGCCAAGGGAAGAAGATATTTCTAGAAAGGGAATTAGGCATTATTTTGTAGGCTGGGGTAAAAACCCAAAACCATTTTGTTTTGGGTTTTTTTTTGTTTGTTTGTTTGTTTGTTTGTTTTTTAAAATCAGTCTTGATTTCTTCATCAGTGAATAATAAAAAATAAATTTTTATTAATTTTTTAGCTAAATTTATTAGCAGTTTAGTAAATACATTCATTCAAATAATATATTTTATTAATTAATTTATGTATACTCAATGTTTTAAAATATTTTTTATTAACTAAGTTTTCATGTCTCTGAAAATGCAGCTCTTTTTTTGTAACTAGAAACATACTCCATAATTATCCTGTAGCTCAAATGGTCCCTAATTTAGGATTTTTCAACTTTTCAGTGGTGCAAAAAAGAAGCATTATACATTCAGTAGAAATGATACTTTAAATTTTGAATTTGTATCTCTTCTCTGGCTAGTGATATGTGGTCCCATCCTCTCTCCATGCGGGGCAGTGGCATTGGCTACAGCTCCCAGTCAGCCCCACATGGTCACCAGGGGAAACAACCCACACTCCACAGTGTCCTGTGTTGCTCAGCCAGAATGTTCAGTGTATTAAATGTGTTTTTGACTTAAGATGGTGTACTGGGATGTAATCCCATCATAAGTTGGGAGCATCTACACTGAGAGGACACAGAAACTAATAATAAAATTTTTAAATAATCCATTTGGCTCTCAGAAATTACTCACTTAGTTTAGGAATTGGAGAGCACTTTATGTTAAGGACCAGATAATAAATATTTTCAGCTTTGTGAGAAATACAAATTCTAGGTAACAGCTATTTAACTCTGTGGTCATACCACTAAAACAGCCATGGAAAATGTGTAAAGGACTGAATGTGGCTGTATCTCATGAAACTTTTAATTCCCTAATAGGCAGCTGGCCATATTTAGCCAGTGGGCTGTAACTCCATGAACTCTCAATGTTTTAAGAATCATAACCTTTAGGAGTTGATCAAACTATAAAGTACTGTTTGGATTTTTTTTAAAAAGGAAATTACTTAATTTAATACTTTATTTTAAAAAAAAACTTTGTAAACTATTAGATTTTATCAGTCTTATCCTCAAAATTTTTATTATGTGATGTATGCTGTATTCTTGATGTAGTCAAAATTTGTAGACAGACTGCTCCCCCCACCACACCACCTTCTGCCTCATCTACTAGCTTCAGCCTAACTGCTTTAAATCCTTTGCCATGAGTATGTCCTCTGAATAATGAATTTCTTAAGTTCCTAAGATTAATGGGACATTTTTTAACCATGAATAGAATGCAGATATGTAATATATACAATATATATCACATTCACCATGAGTAAAATATGCTACTCTGTTACTATAACTTCTTTGTCCCACTTTAAGTGCTTATCTGTTCTTAGGATTAAATAATATATTCACAGAAACTATTGTGTGTTATGTCTGCCCCATAAGGAAGACCTAAGTAAAACTAGCTTGTTTTCGTGTAGCTATTGATATCCCCAGTCCTGAGGTCTTCTCAGTTCTCTGTTCTTTCAACATAGGGCCATTGCTTTTCCTGAGAACAAAACAGCCCATCATGTAGACCATTCAACCATGAAATAATAGCCTTTCCACCAAATGGTGCTGGGACAACTGAGAAACAGTGAAGTTGGACCCCCAAACCATATACAAAACTTCACTCAAATAGATTGTAGAAATAAATATGAGAGACAGAAATATAAAACACTGAGAATAAAACACAGAAGTAAAATCTTCATGATCTTGAGTTAAGCAAAGTGTTTGTAAATATGACACCAAAAATATAAATGATGAAATACAAAGTATATTTTTTTGCTTCACAGGCCACCATTAAGAAAATGGATAGACAACCTTCACAGTGGGAGGAAAAGATTGCAAGTTATGTATCTGATAAGGGACCTGTATCCACTCAATAATGAAAAGACAATGGCCCAATTTAAAAATGGGCAAAGGATTCAAATACACATTTTTAAATAACACATATAGTTGGCCAATAAACATATGAAAAGATGCTCAATATCATTAGTCATCAGGAAAATGCATATCAAAACCACAATTAGATACCACTTTAAACCACTAGCATGACTATAATCAAAAAGACAAACCACAACAAGTTTTGGTTAGGATGTGGAGAAATTAGAACCCTTAGTCACTGCTGGTGAGAATGAAATGGTGTGGGCACTTTGGAAAACAGCCTGGCAACTCCTTTCATCCTTTCATTCATTCATATGTGTGTGTGTGTGTGTGTGTGTGTGTGTGTGTGTGTGTGTGTGTAATGAATCTCCAAAAGAAATGAAAGCATTACATTAAAGAAGCCAGTCACAAAAGCCCACCTATTGTATGGTTCCATTTTTTGTAAATGTCCCCAGTAGCTAGAGACATTTTATAGAGACAGAAAATAGATTAGTGGCTGTCTGGGTTGGAGTGGGAATTAAGGGCTGGGTAGTGATTGCTAATGGGTACAGAGTTTCTTTTCTGGGGTGATGAAAATGTTCTGGAATTAGATGGTAATGATGATTGCATAATGCTGTGATTATACTAAAACCACTGAACCATAAACTTTAAAATGGTGAATTTTATGGTATGTAAATTATGTCTCAATAAACTATTATTTTTAAAAAATAAAATGGCCTTCAATTTGCCTTTGTGGCTTTGAAAGATTAGGGTGAGACATATCTTTTCTTTCTTGCTTCAACCTGAGCTTTGCTTACAAGCCTAGATGACATGAATTTAGTAGACTTGGCTGAGTCCCTAGTGAGCAATTTCCCAATTGCCCAAGTAATACTGTGTTCAGGCCACAGCTTCTGCTAAGGGGACACTCAGGACCAAGAAACAAAGAGTGCTGTTGGCCTCAGTGAGAAGTTTCGCAGTGTGAAGGCTAAGGGCATTCACAAAGCAGTGAATAATGATAAAGACTTATTATTTTAGAACATTTAATATTAGGTTAACTTGTTTATTAAGTGTAGAGATGATTTAAGAAAGTGTATCAGTCAAATGTATTTAAAAAAAATAAAGAACTGCAAAACATTGAATTATTTCTCAAGATTCTCTAAGAAGACAATTCATATGTATATTAGTATATTGCTGTATGCACTGTGTCTTATAATAAAAAACGTATACAATCAATCAACAAATATATGAAAAATGTTCATCATCACTAGATATTAGAGAATTGCAAATCAAAACCACTCAGATTTCATCTCACTCCAGTCAGAATGGCAGCTATTATGAAGACAAACAAAAATAAGTGTTGGTGAGGATGTGGGGAAAAAGGCACACTCATACATTGCTGGAGGGATTGCAAATTGGTGCAGCCAATATGGGAAGTAGTATGGAGATTCCTTGGAAAACTGGGAATGGAACCACCATTTGACCCAGCTATCTCACTCCTCGGTCTATATCCAAAGGACTTAAAAACAGCATACTACAGAAACACAGCCACATCAATGTTTATAGCAGCACAATTCACAATAGCTAACCTGTGGAATCAACCTAGATGCCCTTCAGTAGATGAATGGATAAAAAAAATGTGACATAAAATACATAATGGAATATTACTAAGCAATAAAAGAGAATAAAATCATGGCATTTGCAGGTAAATGGATACAGTTGGAGAAGATAATGATAAGTGAAGTTAGCCAATCCCCCCAAAACAAATTCCAAATGTTTTCTCTGATATAAGGTGACTCATAGTGGGGTAGGGAGAGGGAGCATGGGAGGAATAGACAACTCTAGATAGGGCAGAGGGGTAGGAGGGAAAGGGAGGGGCAGGGGGTTAGCAATGATGATGGAATGTGATGGACATCATTATCCAAAGTACATGTATGAAGACATGAATTGGTGTGAACATACTTTATATATAAACAGAGATATGAAAAATTATGTTCTATATGTGTAATAAGAATTGTGGTGTATTCCACTTCATGTATTTAAAATATAAAAGCAATTTTTAAAAAAAGAAGTGAAACGTTAAAAAAATTACATATGCTTGCAAAATATTACAAAGTCCTTCTTGCTTCTTAGTTTAAAAATAGAAAACAAACAGACCATTTAAAAATCAACTGTATTCTAAAGCACATGTTCTCAATCTTCTCAGTGCAAAATAATCAATTGGAACTCATTAAAAATGTGAAAAATATGAGCCACACTCAAGAAATTAGTCCAAACTGAATTTTAAAGGAACATCTTCTAGGAGCAGAGCTTTGCCCTGTGATAAGTAGTGCCCCAGGGCTTCAACCTAGAATGGGATGTTAATATAAGGGTGGTTAAACTGTTCTTCACATTGTGGATATTAAAATATTTTTCCAGCCATTTGATATTAGAAGTAGACAACATCCACAGTCTTTTTACTCTGCTGTTTGAAAACGATGGTGTTTCCTCACCCACATGATGCTTCACAGTGTATGAAACTGTAGTCTTCCTCACCCCACTGATTTGGCCACATCTCTGCCCTCTCTTTCCAGATTTCTTTTGACTTAGCTGAGTATACTGCAGATGTTGACGGGATTGGCACTTTGCGGCTTTTGGATGCAATTAAGACCTGTGGCCTTATCAACTCTGTGAAGTTCTATCAGGCCTCAACAAGTGAGCTTTATGGGAAAGTGCAAGAAATACCCCAGAAGGAAACTACCCCATTCTATCCTCGGTCGCCCTATGGTGAGAACCCCTGTGTGCACTGCTGTCTGCCTGCATGGCGAGCTCAGTGGGTGTGGGGGGCGTGTTTCTGCTCTGCTTTCATTCTGGACATGTCTCATGGCTGAAGTCATTTGGGTGTGAGATTAACATTAAGATAGACTACAGTGACTAGACTTGTTGAGAAGCATACCTTTATACATTGCTAACTACAAGTATTTGCTGCAATTGCCTTCGGGGTAAAATTACCACCTCACTTCACCAATCTGTGTTCATTCAACCCTTCTACACAGATCACTTTAAAAGAAAAATTAGACCCAACATTATTCTTTTTCTAAACTCTCTGAGATTGTGCTGAAGTGATAAGATTTCATGTTTTTATGTCTCTCATAAAAGTTTTCCCCTGAACCCAAACCCTTAGGGAAAAAATATTACTATCACATTTAATGTATTTGTAAAGAGACTATTCATGAAAGACTTTAGTGATAAAATTTCAAAACATCTAAATGTTAAGATCCCCAATTTTTTTTCTTTCTAATTCTTTAAAACTAAAACCAAACAAACAAAAACTACCTAGAAAGGAGAATTTGATATATCGAAGTTGCACACAGTACAGTTGAAACAATTAGATGGTGAAAGAACAAACTGTGGCTATTACAAAAGTAGGAAATTATTAAATATTTCCTGGTAAACCTGATTAACTGGCATAGGAATTTTTTTTTCTTTTGGCTTTGGAGTCACATTTTTTGCTACTTTGAAACAAACTGTAATTTTTGTTCTTTAAGATAAGTGAAAATCCTTGTCTTTTATAATAAACTTAATTTGTTTTTAAAAAATTATTTCAACAGGGGCAGCAAAATTGTATGCTTATTGGATTGTGGTGAACTTCCGGGAGGCATATAATCTCTTTGCAGTGAATGGCATTCTCTTCAATCATGAGAGTCCCAGAAGAGGTCAGTAAATAATAATTGAAAAGAGAATTTTAGACTTTAGCAGCAATTACCTTTTCATATATTCTATACCCTGTGAAAAATTTTACACTTAACCATTAGAAATGTCAGAAGTAATAAATGAAGAAGTATAAATCTGACCTTGTTTGCTCATCAGGTTTATGGGTCTTCTTTTTTTAATTCAACATTAAAAACTGGGCAGGGTTCCAGTTTTACCATTTTCATTAGTAGGTCTTATCAAGCTTGTTTTCCAACTAAAATTTCCATGTGAATGCAAAGGAAAAAGGAGTAAACTGATGGTTCTTTCTGGAAGTCACTCCTGTTCACATAGACTCAAACAATTAGATACTTAGTGGTTTGGTTTGGTTTGTTTTCACATTCCATGAAATAGACACCCAGAAATGGCTATGCTGTCAGAGTAAATTTTTTAAAAAATTTGAAATCAGTTCTTGTAGTTAGAAGCATCATCAGTTTCTTCTTTCAGAAAACCTTGTTTGTTTGCATCAGCTTGTGTCCTTTTGTCATAGTTTTTGTGGAAGCTCTCTGTTCCCAGCATTAGGTTTTAAATAAGCTGTGCACTCCCATCTTACTTCTTGATGTAGTGAAACACAAGAAATCCTAATCAAGCAAAGACACTCTTTACAAAGTAAAAATATCTATCTAATCTAATTCCAAGAAGTTTTATTCAATTTCACTATCATTTAGTCTGATAGTCTGAGAATAAAAGCCCAGTGTTATGATTTGTTTCATATCCAGCAACTAGTAATGCTTATAATTTTTTTAGTGAAACTTTATGGCATTGTATAGCCACCTAATTAAACCATCAAGTCATGAAGAAAGATTAAAGTGACAGGTTTATAAAGTATCTTTAGCGTCAGTACACTTTTATTTTACAGTTGCTTAAGTTAAAAATCCCCATGATGGACTGTTAAAGCATAATATGCTAGCCTGTCATTTGTGTTGCCCAAGCAGCCAGAAGCATTTCTTTAATTAATTTGTGGTTCTGGATGTTGTGAGTAAGGGGAAAAGGAAAAGGGAGATATTAGCTGTTCTTACCTGCAGCATCTGGTATGTGGGGTGCTCAAGGAATCTGTTTAGTGAATGATAATCTCTGCCTCTTTTCTCACAATCATGTTTATACACATTGTTTGGGTTTCTGTATTCTCCTTTTTAACTTTTCCTTCTGGGTGGATGGGGGACTAATTGTAAATCAGGATAGGGGAGGAAAAAGCATTCTTAGGTTTTAGTGTAAAAAGATAAATTTGAAGATAACCTCCCACCCCTGTCCTTTGTTTGCATCTCTTGTACATTTGGGCTGGGAGTGTAACTTGATGGTAAAGTTCTTGCTTAGCATGTGAGGGTGTCAGGAGAGCAGAAAAATAACCATCCCCAGTACCTCTGTGAGCAGTCCTTCAGAGATGTTCCATGTTTCTTCAGTCCTTTCCAAGAGGAGTTGTCCTGTATGTATTGTTCTGCAACTTGGGCTTCTCTTAAACGTTTGTTAAAAACTTGGCTTTGTAGCACACACCATTTGTTTTATTACATATCTAAAATCAGTGTTTTCCGTATTTTTACTCCATTTATATAAGTAAATAATTCAGAAATATAAAGCTATATGTGAAACTGATGTTAATGCTTAATTTGATAAAATATCTAATTCCTAATATTTACACCATTTCTTTTTTTAATACTTAAATGAATTTTATTATATTCAGATAGTACTACAAACACCACTACATTCAAATTTAGGACATTTTCATGCCTTCTAAAAGAAACCTGGTACCCACTCACAGTTATTTCAGTGTTCCACAAACTCCCAGTGCTAGGCAACAGTTAATCTACTTTCTTATGGCATTTCTTGGAACTTAAAAATTAATTTTCATATTAAAAGTTAACCGGAAGCTAGGTGGAGTGGTAATTGCCTATAATCCTAATGACTCTGAAGGCTAAGGCAAGAGGATTGCAAGTTCAAGGCCAGCTTCAGCAGCTTAGTGAGACCCTAAGCAACTTAGTGAGTCCCTGACTTAAAACAGAAAATAAAAAGGGCTAGGGAGGTGACTCAGTGGTTAAGCACTTCTGCATTCAATCCCTTGTACCAAAAAGAAGAAAAGAAAAGTTAACCTGATGGCCAACACATGACCCTAGTCCCAGGGACTTAAAGAGGCTGAGGCAGGAAGACCATAAGTTCAAGGCCAGCCTCAGCAGCTTTGGGAGAACCTCAACAACTCAGTGGCTCTGTATCAAAATTTAATAAAAGGGAGGCAGGGCTCAGAATGAAGTTCGGTGGTACAGCACTCCTGAATTCATTCCCAATACCACAAAAATAAATGAGTAAATAAAATAACAATTAGCCTGACAATAAGATTGTTCTTAAAGATTCATTGTTGTTTTCTGAGGAGATTTCTTTGCCAGACTGAGAATCTCTTAGTGGCAGGACTGTGTTGTATTCTTAAATCTCCAACTTCTCAAGCAGTGTCTGTCTGCTAATAAACATTCAGTGAAAGTTTTTAAATGAATGAGTATCTTATGCTTCATTAAAACTTCACTGACTTGAAAGCTAGGTGGTTCAAATGAGAGAACAATAGAAATTTATAGGATAGTTTTAAAGAAATATTATTGTAGTGATTTGAGATATATACTAGTTAAAGCTAAAAACTATTTTGAAATAATGATTAAGTTTGAACACTTTATAAACAGATACAATTTGTTTTTAATCATCTTAGTTTGTATACCTACAACTTGCTTTGAGATTTGTGAGTGAGTTTGTTTTCTTGAGCTTTTATACACAAGTCCTCTTAGGCCCAGTTATCACAGAGAATAAGCACTACTTTTGCAAGATGGAGTGGTGGTAAACCTCAGTCTATTCAAAAGTACAATCCCAAATGCCCAATTAGTAGAGCTCAAGTTAATGTTGTTTGGGGGGGCACATACACATTTTCTCTAATGAAAAATAATTGACAAGGTCATTGAGAATTTCTGACTTTAAAAAGCATGGAAGTGTTTTTTAATATATATATTTTTTAATTTTAGATGGACACAATATCTTTATTTTTCATTTATGTGATGCTGAGGATCTAACCCAGTGCCTCATACATGGTACAGGAGCACTCTACCACTGAGACACAACTCCAGCCCCGGAAGTATTTTTAATATAAAATATTCTAGACCAGAGTTTGGCAAATTATGGCTTATAGGCCAAATTCAATCCACTGAGTTATTTTTTGGTAGATAAAGTTTTATTGGAACACAGGCTCATTTGTTTACATGTCATCAATGCCTGTAGTCTGCAAAGCCTGAAATATTTACTGTCTGGGTGTTTAAGAAAACATTTGCTGGTCCCAGCTATAGATAGATCCTCAACATCCAAGAAACTTTCATTTAAGTTTATTGTGGGTTTCTCCCAAAGAAGCAAGGTAGACTTTTATACAGATTTCCAACAAATGTTAAAGTCAAAGAGTTAATAAGGACAGCCTTCAGCTGAATTTCAGAAGTATTTTGGTCAGTTGGGGTTCTGTTGTCCTTCACTGCTGTACTTGAGTGGCCACGTGCTCTAAAGGAAAGCTAATTTTCAGGGAGTTATGGATCCAAAGGAGCTAGTCCTGACTAGAGTTCTGCAGCTTAGCTCTTCACAGCAATCCCAGGTCCTTAGCTTTGACATTTTCTTGTTTTCTCTTAGTCTCTTGTCCATTCTAATCTTTTGGGGGTTCTATTTTTTTTCTTCTTTTTATTTAAGACTTTATTTAGACTTAATGTCTTTTATCCATTCCCATCCTTCTGTATTTTCTTTCTTTTTAAAAAACTTTATTTATGTAGACATTCTTTTAAAGTGTATTTACAGTGGTATGAGAACTTTATAATGCATCTGTAAATGATTGTGATCACCTGCACTTGTGTAGAATGAACAGTTGGAATCATTGATCTAGGTAAGAAAGCCAGTGATACAGTGACCTGACCTCTGTATCCATAAGTCAGCTGCCTATTCACTCTTTCAGAGAGCAACACTACCAATGTTCGATGCTTTAGGCTTACTCTGCATAAGATGCAGACACATTAGTAATAGAGTCTATAGGGAACTGAATAATACTTAAAATTATTTTAAAACTATATTTTGTAAGGCTTGCAAATGTATGCTTTGTGAGTAGATATTACTATGTATTGCATACTGACCTTTATAGATATTAACAAGGTTCTCTTATTCATAAGCATTAAGTTTTTTTAAAATAAAGAATATACTATTTATTAATTCAAAGGATTTTTCATGAAAAAATTATGCAAAACTGATTCTATATCTGAAAGACTTCTTTCTCTCATACTGTCTCTTCAAACTTGGAATTCTGTATCACCTAGCTATGGAGATACACACATCTATCTATTTACATTTATATAAACCAAGTGTTCTATTGGCCACAGATGTGGATGTTCCATCCTGGTGGAAATACAGATTTATATACCCTCTACGTAGGAAAAAAGATCATGTTTCTTATTGTGAACTAATTTCTGTAAGGAAATTGACATTCTAAAACTGTTTTGTCTTTGTGGTTAAATTTCTCCAAAATGCTAAATAGTTGAGACTGTAATATCATGTCAGTTATGTAAGTTAAGCCATGGGAAAAATATGAAAAGATTTTTAATTATTCTGAAATAGCTCACAGTATATTTGAATTTCTTTTGAAATATATTATTTATGGTAATAAAATAGACTGTTAAAATTATTCTGCAAATTAAAACATTAAAAACAAATAAAAATATTTACTGAACCTAATAATAATACTTATGGTTTTGATTGTTTATTACATTAGAAAGTAAAGCCAGGCACAGTAGTGCATGTCTGTAATCCCAGCACCTTGGAGGCTGAGGTAGGAGGATTGCAAATTCAAAGCCAGCCTTGGAATCTTAGTAAGTTTCCAGAACTTAGTGAGACCGTGTCTCAAAATTTTAAAAAAGATAAAAAGGGTTGGGAATATGGCTCAGTGGTTGAGTGTCCTGGGTACCAATAAAGAAAAACCTACTATTTGTCACTTAGATAAATGTCACCAACTTGCTCATTGTGTCTCCATTCTTAGCATATTTTAGCTTAATGAATGTGATTTTGGTGAACTTTATGAAGTTCTCATATTAATAAAGTTTTTCCAAATAAATAAAACAATTTACATGATAATTAAAGGGGAAGTGAAAAAAGATATAACCTATCTTTTAAATGATTAAGTTAAACTTAATTTCCTAACTTTGATCACTGTAGCCATCATGATTAAAAGGTAAATAGGCGTAATATCAAGCATTCTTATTCTTTGAATGTGATTTTTCAGTTTTAAATGTGAGTATGGAATTAGTGGCTTGGGTTTCTGACTGACATTTCTGCAGGATTTCCCAAGGTCCATGTTCTGGTGAAGAAAGTACAGGCCTAGAGTATGCCCAATGAAATTCAGTGCTGCCCTGTGTGGGCAGGCTGTGTTCCCACTCTGAAAATGCTGACTATAAAGAAGGGAGTCGATTTTAAAATTTCCAGTTGTGTAATGAGGATGTTTTTCTTCTGTTGACTTAATCTCATTTTAAAAAAAAATAAAGAAAGAAAGCAAGAAAGTCTGGGTAATATACTGACAGATATTTCCAGAGTTGACGAAGGAGGTAAAGTTTGGCTAGGTGAACCTACCTCATAGGCCATTAATTTACGATCAGTGAGCCACATAGTGATTGGTTTCATATCTGAATACCTCTAGCCTGAGTAAGAAGTCACACTGTAAGCTGACAGTGTATTTCTTCCATTCTCCCACTCTTCTTTTTCTCTGTCTTTAAGTGTTTAGAATGGGGTATTTGGGATTGGGGATGTAGCTCAGTGGTAGAGGACTTACATGCCTTACATATATGAGGCTCTGGGTTCAATACCCATCACCAAAAATCTCAAAATAATAAAATTTAAAAAAAGAATGGATAATTTACTGAGCTCTAGGTAAAGTATTCTCTGTTTTCAGTATTTTTTTTTCTTTTCTTTCTCCTGCTATGTGGTCTGACCCCTAACCAACTTTCTCTTCCACTTGTCACATGTAACTGCACTACCTTTTCTGTGATTATGGGGCCTTTAAAGACACCATCACTACTGTCTTCTTCCAGGAGCTCTTTAGCTGCTGAATAGCCTGTGTCTCCAGATTTCCATGAGAGTGTAATAAATACTACTTAAAGTCTGGTGCCTGTACTCATTTTGATTTGTGTGACATTTTTTTTTATTTTTTCCAAGTTGAGGAGTCAGGGTAGTTTGGTCATTGTCGTCGTCGTCATCATCATCATCATCATTATCATCATCCTTGGAGTGTCAAAACAGTGAAAAATATATATCTATTAGCTGTTTTTAGGTTCATTTGATATAATGGTTTGAAGCTTTTAAGGTACTTTTAGAGATATTTTGATTACCTTGTTGAACTTACAAATTTCATTATGTGTATATAAGACTTCATATGTACTTACATTTTCTAAATATTATACTAAACAGGTATACTAAGCCATTAGATATTATTCTTCCTCTGAAAGGACTTCTAAAGAACAACCAACTCTGCTAAAAATTCCTCAGAATTTTTGAGAGAAAAAGAAATTTAAAGATCATTCGCCCCCCGCCTTTTTTTTCCTGTCGGTGAAGAAACTAATGCAGCATGGGCTTGAGTTGTCCAAGGTTAAGAACCCACAGATGTTAGCTGAGACTAAAAATAATATTGAAAATTTGGAGTGATATATACATTGTTCTATGTGAGGAAATCACATATGTTTGAATTTTAGACTTGTAACTGGAATAGCTTAACTGCTGTGAGGCAGGGTGGGTACTTAGACCTTCCAACGAAATAAGTGAAGAAGCTGGTACTTTAACATTTCAGTTGCTCTTGTTTTTTGCAAAAGATATTAATTTGGCTAAAGTAAATATTCTTCTCATATATTTCAGAGAAATAATAATAAAACATTAATTTTTAATATTAAAATATAAATGTGATATAAAGTATATAATCTATCATGAATATCAACAACAAGCTGACAATGAGAAGAAATAGAAATAATGGAAATAATGTATTTTTAATAAAATACATTAAAAATCCTTAGGCAATAAGAAGTTATAAAGTACTTTAAATAGACTCATAATTAGCAGTTTGAGACTACCACAAATGGATGGTGTGCTGCCTCTGTTTAGATATTGAGCCATTTTTAGATGATATAGCACATTCCTCTAAATATGGGCTTCATAAGAAATCATATATATCAGTCTAAATACAGTATTCACCTCACTGAGAGAATCTGACATTTTAAGGTTCATGAACTTGTGGTTTTGAGTTGTAGTCTTGAACTATTTTTTTTTTTTTTAGTTGTAGAATGTTTTGTGAAATGTCTAACCATATTTAGTATCATAAATTTATCTTCAGAATTTTTAAAACTAAGCTATGTATGAAATTAACTACTTAAGTCAGTAAAATTTTAAGAAATTTTCTCCTTTGTTTTTTTCTAAAGATTATTCTTTATCTACTGCTTTAAGGGCAAGATTTATACCCTTATCTAGTGGTACTCTACTGGTAGTGTGGGAAGGAGACTCGGAAGACAGTGACTGCGCCTTCTGGGGACATGTGGCAGTTTGTGAAGATGTTCTTGTTGTCATGATTTAAGTGGGTTATACTCCTGGTATCCAGTATATAGAGGCAAAGGTCACTACTGAACACTCAGGACAGGGCTGTCCCTCATAACAGACTGATCCCTCCAGAAGGTCTATAGTGATGGGCCTGAGCAACCCTGCTCTAACAGTTTCACTTCCAAATGTTGTTGTCACAGAATCTAGACAAATGTCATCTGTAAGAAGAGGATCTCGTTTTTCTTTATACATCACTTTTACTTTGCAGTAAGTCTTTCATAAAGCTTTAGCCAATGTTTGCCTCAGTGCAGCAGAAAAGTATTCAAATTTCGGCAGCTTTAAGTGAAGCTGTTTGAGCCGTAGGTCTCAAAAGCAGCTGATCCACTGACCAAATCAAAATGGGGCTGTGACCCTCCTTTTCCTCCCAAATCAATGAACATGTGTGCCTTTGTTATTGTAACAAGAACAGATCTCTCCTTTGGGAGTAAGCTGTAGAGTACGTGTTCTGTGTTTGGTATAAAGCAATTATTAAAAGCAGATTCAAGGTTATCTTTCAGTACATGGAATTAGAGCAGTATTAGTGTAAAAGGTTTGTTATAAATAAGAATTTTCCTTTAAAATTCTTAGAATTCATAGATAATTTAGAGTTTTAGGGGATGATAGAATGTATGATAGAAATCAAATAACTGGAACTTGTTTTTATTTAATCACAAGGGGCAGAAAGTGCTCCTTTCTTTCCATATAAATAATATATGTGTAAATAAAATAATCTTTTAAAAAAGTATTTATTAGTCTAACTAGAAACTTCAAATCATGTTGCTCTAGAAATATCAAGACATATCAAAGATAGGAAAACCAAGCCGGATATGGTGGCACATACCTGTAATCCTAGCTACTCTGGAGACTGAGGTGGGAGGATCACGAGTTCAAAGCCAGCCTCAGCAAAGTAAGGTGCTAAGCAACTCATTGAGACCCTGTCACTAAATAAAATACTAAATAGGGCTGGGGATATGGTTCAGTGGTTAATTGCTCCTGAGTTCAATCCTCGATATCAAAAAAACAAAAAGAAAACCAATATCAAGCAGCTCAATATTTTATTTGCATTTCTATGTATCATAGGTGCTTTGTGGCTTTTTTTTTTTTTTAGATGAGCATAAGAGCTTTAGCTTACTGAAAAAAAAAAATAGCTGTCCATTGTGAAATCAGGGGATGAAGTAATCCTCCTGTTCAACAGAGCATTATAGGTTTAGCACAATACCATTTTGTCTGTTCATAAATGGCTAGATTGTTGGCCACTATCCATGGGCCCACCAGGTTCTGGGTGGCCTTTCTGGTTGGGGCACCAAGTGACATCATCTGGTTTACCATTGCATTTGTAGACTATGATACTCCACAGATGACATGTACATTTGGCGATCACAATGCTGTCTGGCCCATGTTATTCTCTGTGGAGAGATGAGGTATAATTGTTTAAACATGAAAGACTTTTGAAGCAATCCTGGTCTAATGGAGGTGGTTATTACCACTAAACAAAATGAAGTCCCTCCCACCGACTGATGTGAGACTTCAGGGATTGTCAAACTGAATTTAAGGCTTGTTTTTTTTTTTAATGTTTCATAATCTATGCAAGATTTATGTTTGAAACCAAACCAGTGACTGTCTGATCTCCATGGCACAACACCCTGCACTATAGTCAGGCAGTGTGCATTGAGAGGTTGACCACTCATCAGTTCTGTGCATTTGGGTAAATTACTTCCTCAGACCCTAGTTTCCTCCTCTAACTTGGAGAATACTCTCATACCCACCTCATAGGGGCATTGTGGAGATACACTTGTCTTATGGGTTAATTGTATAGGCAAAAGGAGAACATATATGTGCAAGATTAATACTGTGCCTGCCAGATGTAAACATTTATCTGTTTCCCTTCCTTTGCCTGTGTTTTCAGCACTATGTCCTAGGGTATTTGTTTCTTTCTACTGCCTGTTCCAAGGTGAAAGACCCTATTGGAGCCCACTCTGTTAGTGGGATTCTGGTGGCTACTGGTGAAAGTAGGACATGAGAAATGTGGATGTAGCAGGGTCTGCCAACTGGAGATGGTTTGGGACTGAGAAACCAGGAGTATGTCAGTGATGTTTACAGATGAATTAGGGCAGTCACTGAGACATTTATGAATTGCAAAAAGATAAAATATAAGTAGTGTTGGAAGATGGCTGGAATCACAGGAAAAGCCATTTACAGATGAGATTCTGGCAGGTGAACCAGTTAACATTTTAATTAGGGAAGTGAAAGGAAAAAAAAAGATGTGAATGAAAGGATTATGGATAGATACGAAAGGCCCTTGAAAGACCCTTGAGAAATTTAATGAAACCCTCAAGTATTTTTGAAAATGATTCATATATTTTTATTACTGGTCCTGTGAAAATCTTATGTGAAGTACATATGGTTTTGTCAAAAAAAAAAATCACAAACCAGAAAAAATTTCACTCTATTTTGGCTATACTAATAAGAAACAAGAAGATGCAATTACTATTTACTTAATTAGCTTATTTATTTATTTTTTATTTTATTTTTATTTTTTTGCAGGGCTGGGAATTGAACAGGGCTTCAAGCATGCTTTAGGCAAGTGCTTTACCATTAGACTATATCCTTGGCCTCATGATTATAATTTAAATTTTAAAAATTATAAGATATATTGCTTTTTACTTTTAAAAAATAGCATCTTGTTAAACAAGGTTTATTTCTGCCGCTATTTTTTAAAAAAGTTTGAGTCTTACAACTTTTTATTTCTCTCTCCACTATTTATTATAGAACTTTACCTTCCTCTACCATTTTGGGGTACAGGGAATGAAATCCATTTTCTCATGCTAAAAGCATGTGCTCTACCACTAAGCTACACTCCCAGCCTCTTCCCTTTTAATTGGTTCAGATAAAGATGTAGAGTATTCAACGACTTGGATTCAATTCAAGATCTCTCATTTATGAGGCAAGTGACTTTAGGCAAGTTTCTCAATCTCTCTGAGCCTCAGTTTTCTCATCTGTAAAAGGGGATAATAACAGTCTTCACTTAGAGTTGTTATGAGCATTAAAGGAAACATGTAAGTAAAGTTATCAGCACATTGTAATTATTGTCAGCACCACTACTAGTGTCCCACCTAGAGAAATAGATTTAATTTTTGCTGCCTCATAATTTAAAATGTAATAATAATAAATTGAAATAATAAAGAGGAAAATGAATAGGAGATAAACAACTTTTTTTTTCCTGCCTGAGCTAAAGTGTTAAGTTCTCAAAGCTTGTTAATTTGATAATTAAAGGAGACCAGACCTGATAAAGTAATTGACAGGATATTGAACATGAAGCATTAGAAGAAGAATGGTCTGTGCTTCTGTTGTTCATGGGGTGTTTAATTCCAGGTATTGGTACACAGACATTTTTGGTGTGGACAGATTCCAATGATGGATAGAGGAAAAAACTCCCAGAGTTAGAAAAATCTTGTTAAACAAGGTTTATTTCTGCCGCCATTTTTTAAAAAGTTTCTGCCAGTATGATTAATATTTCTTCTTTTTTTTTCCCTTGAAACAAACTTTATTACATGGATACAGATTTATTTTGTACACATAGATAGGTCACTTAAAATAGTGCTATAAATTTGTTACAAACAGGATTTTAAAAACTTGTTATGATGGAATATTTCAAATATAGGAAAGAGTAGAGAGAGTAGTTTAATGAACCCCTGTACCCATCATCCAGTTTCAGCAGTTATCAACTCTTTTTTTTAAATTTTTTTTTAGTTATACATGAAGTTGTCAACTCTTGATTGATCTTGTTTCATTGGTTCCCCATCCACTCCTTACCTCCTCCTACAACTGTTATAAAGGCATGAATTATCATGAACATACTTTATATACAAAGATATGAAAAATTGTGCTCTATATGTATAATAAGATTTGTAATGCATTCTACTGTGGTGTATTTAAAAAAATACAATCAATAAAAAAAAAGAAAAAGGAAAAAGAGAATGTGCAGACCTTGTATATAGTACTTGGAAATGTTACTGTTTTAAGAAAATGCTTCCCTGAAATTGAGGCACATAGAATCCTCCATTTCTGGGATGGTTTTAACACATACCTGTTCAGCAAATCCCCAATTCAGTCCTTCTAAAATAACACAGGCCAATTTTTTCTTCACTGCTGTCAGGTTGTGATTCAGTAACTAACCCCAAACCACCGCTAGCTCCGAAGCAGAAGGTTGCCAGAGATACAAAGGCAAATCTTTAAATAAGTATAAAGAACCTTATTAAAAAGAAAACAACAGTAATTAAAATCAGGACTTAGGGATGATCTTCAATTACCACAATGCATTATGATGTTGCCAAAATTTTTCTTCAAAAGGAAGCAGAGTTTTATTTGACTTTTAGACAAGTAAAATTGAAATTATAGACAACCAAATCAAATCAGTATTAAAACCGATGATGTACCAAAAGTATACTTAGCTAACCTTTGTAAAGGTGATCTTTCTTTTTTTTTATTGGTTGTTCAAAACATTACAAAGCTCTTGACATATCATATTTCATATATTAGATAAGGTGATCTTTCAATATGTAAATTGGTTATGCTTCAATTTAGGTAAACCACCATACTAAGACACAAATTTATTTTTTTTAAATTATTTTATTGTTGGTTGTTCAAAACATTACATAGTTCTTAATATACCATATTTCACAGATTGATTCAAGAGGGTTATGAACTCCCATTTTTACCCCGTATACAGATTGCTGTGTCACATCAGTTACATTTCCATTGATTTACAAATTACCTTTCTAGTGACTGATGTATTCTGCTGTCTATCCCATTCTCCACTGCCCCCCTCCCCTCCCCTTCCCTCCCCTCCCCTCCCCTTCTCTCTCTCCATCCCCTCTACTATAAATCGTTTCTTCCACTTATATAATTTTTCTCCTACTCCTCCTTTCCTCTTATATGTAATTGTGTATAACCCTGAGGCTCACCTTCCAATTCCTTGCAATTTCCCTTAACTCTCACTTTCCCTCTCGCCTATCATCCCTGTTTAATGTTAATCTTCTTCTCCAGCTCTTCCTCTCTACCCTGTCCTTGGTTACTCCCCTTATATCAAAGAAGACATTTGACATTTGTTTTTTAAGGATTGGCTAGCTTCACTTAGCATAATCTGCTCTAATGCCATCCATTTCCCTCCAAATTCTATGATTTTGTCGTTTCTTATTGCAGAGTAATACTCCATTGTGTATAAATGCCACATTTTTTAATCCATTCATCTATTGAAGGGCTTCTAGGTTGGTTCCACAATCTTGCTATCGTGAATTGTGCTGCTATGAACATCGATATAGCAGTGTCCCTGTAGCATGCTCTTGTTAGGTCTTTAGGGAATAGACCGAGAAGGGGAATAGCTGGGTCAAATGGTGGTTCCATTCCCAGCTTTCCAAGAAATCTCCATACTGCTTTCCAAATTGGCTGCACCATTTTGCAGTCCCACCAACAATGAACAAGTGTACCCATTTCCCCGCATCCTCGCCAGCACTTGTTGTTGGACTTCTTAATGGCTGCCAATCTTACTGGAGTGAGATGGTATCTTAGGGTGGTTTTGATTTGCATTTCTCTGACTGCTAGCGATGTTGAGCATTTTTTCATGTACTTGTTGATTGATTGTATGTCCTCCTCTGAGAAGTGTCTGTTCAGGTCCTTGGCCCATTTGTTGATTGGGTTATTTGTTATCTTATTATCTAATTTTTTGAGTTCTTTGTATACTCTGGATATTAGGGCTCTATCTGAAGTGTGTGGGGTAAAGATTTGTTCCCAGGATGTAGGCTCCCTGTTTATCTCTCTTATTGTTTCTTTTGTTGAGAGAAAACTTTTTAGTTTGAGTAAGTCCCATTTGTTGATTCTGGTTGTTAACTCTTGCGCTAAGGGTGTCCTATTGAGGAATTTCGAGCCTGACCCCACAGTATGTAGATCATAGCCGACTTTTTCTTCTATCAGACGCCATGTCTCTGATTTAATATCGAGCTCCTTGATCCATTTTGAGTTAACTTTTGTGCATGGCGAGAGAAAGGGATTCAGTTTCATTTTGATGCAAATGGATTTCCAGTTTTCCCAGCACCATTTGTTGAAGATGCTATCCTTCCTCCATTGCATGTTTTTAGCCCCTTTATCAAATATAAGATAGCTGTAGTTTTGCGGATTGGTTACTGTGTCTTCTATTCTGTACCATTGGTCCACTCGCCTGTTTTGGTACCAGTACCATGCTGTTTTTGTTACTATTGCTCTGTAGTATAGTTTGAAGTCTGGTATCGCTATACCGCCTGATTCACACTTCCTGCTTAGCATTGTTTTTGTTATTCTGGGTCTTTTATTATTCCATATGAATTTCCTGATTGTTTTATCTATTTCTACAAGAAATGCTGTTGGGATTTTGATTGGGATAGCATTGAACTTATAGAGAACTTTTGGTAATATCGCCATTTTGATGATGTTAGTTCTGCCTATCCATGAACAGGGTATATTTTTCCATCTTCTGAGGTCTTCTTCTATGTCTCTTTTTAGGGTTCTGTAGTTTTCATTGTATAGGTCTTTCACCTCTTTTGTTAGGTTGATTCCCAGGTATTTTATTTTTTGGGGGGATATTGTGAATGGAGTAGTTGTCCTCATTTCCGTTTCAGAGGATTTGTCGCTGATATACAGGAATGCATTTGATTTATGCGTGTTGATTTTATATCCCGCCACTTTGCTGAATTCATTTATTAACTCTAATAGTTTCTTTGTAGACCCTTTTGGGTCTGTTAGGTATAGAATCATATCGTCTGCAAATAGTGATAATTTAAGTTCTTCTTTTCCTATTTTTATGCCTTTAATTTCTTTCGTCTGTCTAATTGCTCTGGCCAGTGTTTCGAGGACTATGTTGAACAGAAGTGGTGAGAGAGGGCATCCCTGTCTTGTACCAGATCTTAGAGGGAATGCCTTCAATTTTTCTCCATTCAGAATGTTGCTGGCCTGTGGCTTATCATAGATTGCTTTAACAATGTTGAGGTTTGATCCTGTTATCTCTACTTTTTCTAGAGTTTTGAACATAAAGGGATGCTGTACTTTGTCGAATGCCTTTTCTGCATCTATCGAGATGATCATATGGTTCTTATTTTTAAGTCTATTGATGTGGTGAATAACATTTATTGATTTCCGTATATTGAACCAGCCTTGCATCCCAGGGATGAATCCTACTTGATCATGGTGTATAATTTTTTTGATACGATTTTGAATCCGATTCGCCAGGATTTTATTGAGGATTTTTGCATCTAGGTTCATTAGAGATATTGGTCTGTAGTTTTCTTTCTTTGAAGTGTCTCTGTCTGGTTTAGGTATCAGGGTGATGTTGGCCTCGTAGAATGCTAAGACACAAATTTAAAAACAATAAATCAAGGAATGGTCATTCAATTTATTTTTTAAAAAATGCACTATGAATATTTATTCTATCTGTAGCATTTGAAAAGATTATTTCTATTTGTTTCAAAGTAATATTTCTTAATAGGAGCTAAAAGCAAGATGTACATGAGGATTGTTAGCCTAGAGAACATGCAGTTAGGGAAGTGAATATACAACCTGATCACAGAGAAGCCCTCCCTGGCAGTGAGAATGGTAGGTTTGCAGCATGGTTTCATCAGTGGCATGGGGAAGCCCCCAGTGTTAATACAGGCCAGGCACAGATACACAGGATTCAGCACAGACCCCACCCAGGTGCCTCATAGGACACTAACAGTTCATTTATACCAAAGGAACAAACTTGAAAGAAGCACTGATAAATTTTATTTGACGAAGATAAAATGTGTGTTGTTAAAAAATTAGTACTAGCCTTCCCCACGCAGGCAACCATAAGGCTGTGTACCTACAGAGTATGCAATACTAGACATCAAGGAAAATTTAAGGCAGGGAACTGAGCACTTGTCTGGCATGTCCAAGCCCTGGGTTCAGTCCCCAGAAATACTTGCACACAAAGGATGGAACTGCAAATATGAAAAAAAGAAGATACTCTATTTTTTGTCCACCATTTAAATGAACTAATATATACCATATATTAGCTAATATAGCATATATTTCCCACATGTTACCATATGTGGAAAATGACATATATCTTTCTCTAAGAAATGAGTAGGAGGGGTGGGAATATAATTCCTTGGTAGAATGCTTGCCTAGCTTGTGTGGCACCCTGTGTTGAAGCTCCAGCACAGTAAAAATAATTGGAGTGAATAAAAGTAGTAAAACTTGCTGTTTACTGCTATTTTAATTAGGGCCAATGATTTTGAAATGTAATTACATTTCTGGTCTGGTTTTGGGATGCAAATTGCATGAGTTCAGTGCTCCCTGTGAAGTGTGCATGGGGAGCTGCATTGCCCAGAGGAGGGCTATTGACATATTCCTGGAGTGGTTCTGACCCTTCTCATGGAAGGCTTACCTGGTTGGTATCTGCAGTTACTGGGCCCTCTTCCTGCATCCGATGGTTGAATGTGCTCTATAGCCACTTTTCCCAAAGCTGCAGACATCTGCTTGATATTTTCGGCATAATTCTTTTTCCTTGGCAGGATTCAGCCTGCTTCTGAGATGGGAATTCTTAAGTATAAATCCTTCTTGAGGACTTGGGTATGTTCTTGAGTTAATAACTTACAGTTTTTGAAAGTTCCAACTTGTAGGACTGGTAACGATACTAATAATGGTGAAGATATCAGAGCAACCAACATTGATTAAACCCTGACCAGGTGCAGGCATTCTGTTTTCACTCTTCCTTTTAGTCCTGATGATAAAACTGTGTAGCGGGTGTGGTTATATATCCATTCTACAGGTGAGGAGACAGGAGTTTGGAGAGGTTAGACTGCTTTGTCAAAATAAGTCAGGTATAGGATTTGTACCCAGGTGGCTTGACATTGAACATGGGTGGCTGTCCATTAAATTATGCTATTCCTATTGTTGCCTGTCTCATCTGTCACACTGCATTTCCCAAAATGAACTTTTTTTTTCAGTCCCATTTAGGGTTGCTGAACCCTAAAAAATGCTAGCACATTTTAAACTAATTAACATTAATGGAAAAATGAAGTTATGAAGCACTAGTATAAAAGCAAATCTCCCCCTATATTTTTGTCACAACATTGACATAGTAATTGAACTGGGTCTGTTAACTTTGACAAGCTCTGTTTTATGGTATTACTGTGTTATCATATCAACAGTGAAAGATACTTTCATTTTTCAAAATTCTTTATATTGTTTGTATGTTTATATGATTATTAAATTTGTTGTCCATTTATTTTGTTGATAGTATCTGTTCTTAGCTAATTTGAAGAATATTGGGTATTACAACTCATAGGTATAAGCTTCATGCAAATCAAAGGACCTCAAGAGCTGTATATGCACACTCTAAAATTCAAGGCAAGTCTCCTGGGGTCGGGGTGTGGTGTGAAATACTGTATCTCCTTGTGTATTATAGTTTAACCAGGTGATTTTTGTGCTCTTTACCTAATTTCCAGAAAGTGAACCTTATGCTTTACTTCCTGCTATAGAGCAAGCACAGCTTCTTTCTGTGCCCATTTGAGCCTTACAAGGGTGCTCCTTCTGTGTGCTCATCTGTCTGAATAGGCCTCTGCATGAGAACCCCAAAGAGATGGAGAGCCTTGAGGAGGTATAGATGTTATTTAAGGAGAGAGACTAAGTAATGAGGAAGGAAGTCATGGTCTCCCTTTCTTGTGTGTATGTATGTGTGTGTCTCCCACATCAACCATTATGGTAGTGTTTACTAACTGGGATGCAATACTTAGCAGTGAGCCTTTATCTCTAATTATCTTGCCCTTGGAGTCTGACCCTTCTCAAAAACCTGTTTGAAGTCCAAATAAAGTATCAGCAACAGTTATTACAGAGGAGGCAAGGTTACTTGCTTTCCTTGGGTGAATAAATATCATTTGCACTCATTTGTTTTCAGGGTATTGCATATGTTTACTATACTGTAACAGGAGAGAATAACAGAAGCCCTACAAGACAGCCAAGAAACATTATTGTGAAAGGAGACACAGTTGCCTCATTTTTTTTAATAGACATTGCCTGTCCTAATTTTCTATCAGATGAAGAATTCAAGTCAAAGGCCTTTTGAAGATTTTCTTACTTTGCAGTCTACATGCTGGGATGGCTATCAGCCAATAATGATACTTTAACTTTGATCATGAAACTTATGTGAAGTGGCCCTTCTTTTCTTCTTAAATATCACTAACACTTCTGAGTTGGGAGGAAGCTAAAGAGAAATTTTAATCCAAGAGGTTTAAGTATGAGCATTGTCAAATGCAAGTATGAATACTGTCATTCTTTCCAATAGCTCTGTTTATCAATTGTGAAACAAAGCCAAACATAATATAGAATGATGTGGAATAAGTCATTCTTTTAATGCTGATAAGCCATTCCTACAAAAAGGAGATGATTTCAAAAGATTGTATAAGTATCCACATTATCCCAATGTGCTTTTCATTCTTATGTATTTTGAATGTGTATTTAATGACAGAATTTTGCGTCTCCTTTAGTTCTTTCCTCTATCTACCTCTTACTATACAGGTGAATGTAGTGTATTCACAATCATGAAGGCTAAGAGGGAACTGTCTGATGTGTCAGAATGAAGACAAATCACCTAGGATAGTTAGATAATTTCTTTATCATTAACTGGCATATATGATATTAATCTCAATGCTTTCTGATGTGCATGGCTTTGAAAAAAAATACCAGTTTAAGAGTTTAAATCCTTCCCAAGAATCTGGAATTATGGCAAAAGAAATAAAAGAATGTGGCTCATTATGTACTAACTTCATAAATGAAAGATTCTTACTGTTTAAACTGATAAATAGCTGGGCTTTCCTTCCTCCTTCTTGAGAAAATGTTGACTAAATGTCTGTAATGTAATAAGTACCATGTTAGACCCTATTGGAAGAGACAAAATGTAATGCTTGTCTTTAAAAAACTCACACTTGGGAGTAGGTAAACTAGAATTCACAGTGAAGCAAGGTAAGAGCAGGTAGAGTCTTCAAGAGGGTACTGAAGACATAGGATAGGTTTCAGGAAAACCTTACATGGAGGAGGTATTTGGCAGGTCAGACATCTGAGGAGCAAAATGTGGCACAGATGTTCCCCACCAAGAGAAGGGGATGCTGAAGTGTCTGTACAAAGTAGGATATGGCTAGAGAAAAGTGTTACAGGGTATGGAAACAAGGGAGATGGCAGACAATAGGTTACAAAGGAATCTTCTGATCTATTGGCAGCTTATAGGCACTCAAGAAAGGGTTGTGGTTGGATTTGTATTTAGCAACCATAAGTTTTTGGACAGATGTTGGGGGAAAGAGACTCAGGATAAGAAGAGCATCTGGTAGCAATGGCAGAAACCCAGAAAAGAAAATGATAAGGGATTAGACCAGATGGAACAATTCACTGAACTGGGACTTGTGCATCTGTCAGGACTTGGTTTAGAAATGGCAAAAACTCACAATAGGCTTAAGCAAAATAATTGAATAAAGATAGAGCATAGTATAGATGTTTTCTAAGAATGGGAGTGTCAGGTCTGCCTGATTGTAAGTACAGCTGGAACCAGAAACTCAGAGATCTTCAGGATTCTTTTCTCTATTGTGTGAATTTTTCTTTCTATCTTGGCTTCGTCTTTTCAAACAAGTTTATTTTCTATGAATTCAAAATTCAGGTCACTGCTTCTTCAGTCTCACCACTGCAGAGGAAAAAAGGGTTTCTCTTTCAGTCCCATTTGGGAAAGACCCAGGGAAGTGCTGTGCTGACCTGTCTTAGTTAGTTGCCCATTCCCTCAATCACTCTAACCAGGAGAGTGTAGTTCTTTGGGCCAGCTTGGGTTAGGCTCTTAACTCTTGAATTGATGGGTGCAGTCAGATTAGCAGAGTCAGGCTGTTCTCATTGGGACCATACAAAGATAGAAAGAACGCAAAAATAATGTTTGGTGCAATCTGTAATTTAGGCAGCCATTCCAGTTGTGGTCTACTGGAGGCTGTAGTTGGGAGTGTTTCAGAAGTAGAGTCAGAGGAACAGTTGACTGGGGAGTGACTGAATGAGAGAGCAGTCAAAGGGCACTCCCAGGCCTCTGGGTAGGGGGAAGCCATTCACCAAGCTGTGACATCCAGAAAGAAGGGTGAAAGAAGTGAGTGAGAGTTAGAGATTACATCCACTGAGGTGAACAGGAAGGAGGAAAACTGGTAAATTGCAGGCCTGATCATTTAGTGACCAAGCAGCCAGAGCTCAGCTCCAGCTGGAGAGGGTAAATAGGAAGTGGCGGTCACCCTCAGAACTCAGAGGCACAAGAAGAAACATACTGGGGAGATGGGGATGTGAAGTTTTGCCACAGTGTGAAGTTTAGAGAGCAAATGAATTAAGAGCATTTGTCACAAAATGATCCAAGCAGTGGCTCATAATATGATCATGAAGGGAATAAAGGCTAGAGACCCTGAGTAGGCAAAGTGGGGGCCACATTGTACTTGGAAAACAGGTGACACAGGGCAACAGTCATGGTGGAGAGGGACAGAGTAAACTGTGTAGTAGGACAGGGGATTTGTTTTCAATTTGAGGGGGGACTAGAAGCCCCGTGACAGAACATCTGAAGCTGCCTGTGTTTGTTCTCTCTCCTACTCCACTGTGCTCAGGGAATGAGCTCTCTTTCCAGAGGGCCCACCATATTCACTCACTAGCTGCTTGTCTTTTGCTGCTGTCTTAAAGATCTGTGTCAGTGGGTTTGACATCTCTCCGGAATGAGTTTCTTTCCTCATCACCACTGGATCTTTCCCTTGCAAAGATGCTGCTTTCTCTCTCATTGTGAAATAAAACTTCCCAGTCTCATCGTGCTCTTCTGCACCTTGTAGCAAAAGTCCTTACAAGTGTCTGTGAGTTTGTCTCTGAGGTCTCTTCATTCTCTCTTGAACCCTTCCTCCATGGCCCTCTTGCCCACATTCTGCCTAAGCTCTGGACAGGCCCTAGTCACCTTCATGCTGCTCTACCTCATGGTCACTTCTCTGTCTGTCTTTAGCTGTGACTGGAAGTCTAGGTGATTCCACCCTTTACAGACTCGCAGTGTTCCTACACGCTTTTCCTGTAGTCTCACTGCTTTCTCCTGTTTGGTCTCTTTGCTGCTTCCTCCCTGTCTGACCTCTTAAATGGTGCAGTGTCAGTAGATTTGGTTCATGCCCCATTTCTGTTTTCCTGCTTACTTCCCTCTTTTGGTGGTCTCAGCTAGTCTGTGGACTGGAAATATCATCCATTCACATATGGATGATTCCCAAATGTGTGTTCCCACCTTGCCCTCCTTGGAAGGTCAGGCTCAGAGAGACCCTCTGACTTCAGATGAGGTCTCACTTTTGTCACTAATGTTCATTAGTTCCCCGAAGCTGTAGTTAGTGAATCAAATGAATAGGCATATGTAAAATAGCACAGTGTGTCTGTGAGTGAGGTTAGCTCTTCTGTGTAAATATGTTTTGATTGTGTGGCATTTTGACTTCAGGGTTGTTTTGTTTCACTAAGGCAGTGGTATCAACTCAGTTTAGTCTCCCCAGGAAGATGTTGGCAGTGTCTATAGATGGTCTTGGTTGTCATAATTGTGAGTGGTTGCTACTGGCTTCTGGTGGGGAAAAAGCTATGGATACACAGGACATCCCCCCACAAAGGGAATTATCCAGCCCCAAATATCAATAGTGCCAAAGTTGAGAAACTCAGGAACAAGTTTCTCAATTTATGAAATGATTCATGAATTTAAATTGTCTGTCAGTGAAAAATACACTGAATATTTGATATAAACAGCAAAGGTGTTTGTATGTCTCTCTTTAAGCACATTTTAAAAAGAGTTGCCAAAAGGTGGTAGCTATCCCTGACAAATGCACATTGTGAATTGTCCTCTTTCAAGCCTGGGATTCCTTTAAACATGCCTGCTGGATTTGAGTACCTGCAGTTAAATAGTGTTGCTCTTGGCAGGGCTTGGTGAGCAAATGAGGTATGATCTCTCTGATCTCAGCAGTCTGCTCAGTCAGCCATGACCTTCTCAGTGTCTCTCCTTTCTACACCCTGTCTGCATTGAGCCACGGCCCAGGCAGATCTCAGTGGGGTGGCCAGAGATTACCACAGGGGAAAAATGCAGGACCCCATGGCGGAGGTTCATGTGGGGTTCAGGATAAATTGGAATGATTTCTGTTTTACAATGAATATTATCCAAACTGTCTTTGTACTTTATCTAACTCCAAAAAATATCTTTAAATTAAAAGCTTTTAGATGAAGCACTAGACAATGGAATAAAATTTTTATTAGAGAAATTGTGGTTATTTCAAATACTATTTGGATGTTGAGGGATAAGTTTTACACACGTGTGTGCGTTTGCACATTCACAATCATGTGTATGTGTGCACATATGAACAATAAAAGTCACTACACATTGAGAGTTATATTGCTTCTTAGGGCTTAAATAGGATAATTTTAGGACCATGGGAAATACACAAAGTGATTTTATTTAAAGCAACAAGCAGGATAACTTTGGCTGTTTTCCTCCTCTATTTCTACTCCATTTGCACAAGATGCCAGTGCTGTATTTTGTCTTAAAAACAAATCTTTAAGGGAATAATAAGTTGTGAAAAATATTGTGATTTAATAGCTGATCGAATTCTTTTAATTTCAGTAAATGTGGTACTACTCATTGTCTTAAAACCATTTTCATTGTCTCTGGTTTAATGCTGGTAATTTAAGGTGTATGTCTAATGAAGTTTGTTCTTTTCCTTCCATTCTTAGAAGTTATGTAACAGGTATCTTGTATTGTTGGGACTGATGACATTATAGTAGAAAGTTTAAATTAACAGGAACTGTGTATATACATGCACATGCACATGCACTCACGTACACATCTATGTCAGGAGTAGAAGAAGAACAAAGCCAGGAAATTAGGAATTTGACTGTGGCTCTGTATCTGAGCCACCTCCTGGTGTGCTGGCAGGGCCTCACAGCCATCTCGGTCATCTGTCTTTGCAGGAAGTGAGGCCCAGTGCAAAGGGTAGAGAACTGCAAAGTCAAGATGATCTTCTGGCTCAGAACTTCACAAGGAGAAAAAGGGTAGTTTGCCTGGAATGTGGAAAAAAATCATTACAAATAGTTGTATTTGAGTCAGAGAAGTGGTGTGATCAAAAAAAGTTGAGATAGATTTTAGGTTTGAAATACATTTTCACGTACATATTTACACATACTCTGCATAAAATAAAACAGAACAGGGGCTGGGGTTGTGGCTCAGTGGTAGAGTGCTTGCCTTATACACGTAAGGCACTGGCTTCCATCTTCAGCACCACATATAAATAAATAGAGGTATTGTGTACATCTATAACTAAAAAAAAAATTTTAATACAGTAAAATAAAACAGAACAATCAATTTTTTTTTTCTGAAGTGAAGATAAAAAGAAGTATGTGCCAGGTGGCACAGTATTGACATTATATTAGATGCACAGGGCAAATGCAGTTTTTTAAATTTTCTATGCCTGTCTTCATCTTCCTGATGATTCTCCTTCTGCTAGCAGGTGGCAAGCTCTGGAGACACCAACATGGTGTCTGATCCCATTTATGTAGTGAGATGCAGCAGCATGCATAGGTCTGTAGGAAATGCCTGACCTCTTTAATCAGTACATAGCAAAAGTTGTAAGAGGAAAAACTCATAACCTGGGTATACTGGAAGGAGATGAGATCCCAGGTGTTAGCATCTCCTGGTTCCATTGAGAAATAAGCACCAACCATTACAGGAGGAAAACATCATCCTCATAAAGGCCCTCTGATCTCCAGCAAATTAAGATTACTAAACATGAACTCTCACTCAAGGAGCAAAGAAACAAACCACCACCATCTGTCAAAATTGGCAGAAATAGAACATAAAGAGTTATCTCCAAAAATAACTTCCAAGTATGAGAATTATCAAATTCACAATGTAAAATTACTAAAAAACATTAAATAAAATTATAAATCACAACAATAGGGGAGAGGCAAGAAAATATAAAAATGCCCATGCAGATTTGAAAAAGAACCAAAAGAACACAATACAGGTGTGTGTGTGTGTGTGTGTGTGTGTGTGTGTGTGTGTGTATACACATACATAGAAATAATAATAATAATAGTGATAATAATAAATTAAATGGCTGACTTAAGTATTAGACTCCTGAAGAAAACCTAAATGGATCCAAGGAAATTACCCAGAATGTTGCAGAGAAAGGAAAAGAGATGAAAATTATAGCAAAGCAAATTAAGAGATTAGTAGTTAAAATGAGAAAGTATAACTTGCTTTCCCAGAAGAAAAACAAGGGACGAAAGAAAATAGAGTGAAGAAGAGGAAATATTTAAAGAGATAATTGTTGCAAAATTTCCCAACCTGGATAAAATACTCACACATACAGAAAACACTGTGTCTGGACACATTTGATTGAAACTCCAGCACACCAAAGACAAATGAATATTTTACACTAACGAGAGGAAAAAGATAGATACCTGCAAAGTAATTACAGACTAGTAGCAAAAACTGGAAATGAGAATACAGTGGAAGAATACCACCAATGGAAATTGAAAATAGTTTTCAGCTGTCTGGAACCACACACTGTTTTTGTGCAAAAAAGCCAGACCATTTCTTTACATTAAAGGAATTTTTAAAGAATATATTCTGGGGTGTAGATCAGTGGTAGAGGGGGTGCCTAGCATATGCAAGGCGCTGTGTTCAAACTCTAGCACTGAGAAAAGAAAAAGAAAAATGAATTCTCAGAAGGGAAATTATGCCTGAAGGCAGACGCAAGATAAAATGCTGAGAAAGGAAATTGATAGGGCTGGGGATGTGGCTCAAGCGGTAGCGCGCTTGCCTTGCATGTGTGCGGCCCGGGTTCGATCCTCAGCACCACATACCAACAAAGATGTTGTGTCCACCAAGAACTAAAAAATAAATATTAAAAATTCTCTCTCTCTCTCTCTCTCTCTCTCTCTCTCTCTCTCTCTCTCTCTCTCTCTCTCTCTCCTCTCTCACTCTCTCTTTAAAAAAAAAAAAAAAAAAAGAAAGGAAATTGATAAATACATGAACACACACAGCATTTACAGTGTGAAGCTATGGATGAAATCATAGATTGTCTGAAGATAGAGAGCCAGAGAGTTATTCAGATTATCTGAAGGAAATTTGCAGATCTAAAATAGAGGGGGAACTTAACTTTATTACCTCTAAGTTAATCTTTTTACAAGTGGAGATCCTATTTGATTATTGCACTCCTGAAAGTTATCTAACTATTCTGAAGATGATATTTTAAGTTGGGTGCAGTGGCACATGCCTATAATCCCAGCTCCCTGGGGAGTTAAGGCAGGGGGATTGGAAGTTCCAGGCACGCCTGTCTCTAAAAATGGGGGAGTCTGGGGATGTAACTCAGAGATAGAACATTAATGGGTTCAGTCCCCAGTATTGGGGGGAAAAATGACATTTTAAGGAATGAAACTATTTCCCATTTATAGTTTATCAAAATATATTTTATATTTATATTTTATCATAAATATTTATATTTATATTTTATAAATATTCTAATCCTTGGTCCATGTTTTGGTTGGATGATAGACCCCAAAAGATATGTTCATTTTCTAGTTCCTGGAACCTGTGATAGTGATTTCATGTGATGAAAAATCTCTGGAGATATAACTAAGGTTCTTCAGATAAAGAGATGATTGTGGATTATCAGGTGAACCCTAAATCCAATGTCAAGTTTTCTGATGGGAAATAGAAGCAGTGAGGAGCAGGTGTAGAAAGGAGCAGGCCATGTGAAGATGGAGGTATAGAGATTGGAATGTGCCCTTAGCACTGAGGAATATAAGGAGCTGTCAAGTACTAAAAGAGACAAAGAGTTTCTCCCAAAGATATCCCTGTAGAAGCATGGTCCTGTAGGACTTCAGATATTCATTTCAGAACCATGAGACAACAGGTTTTTGTTGTTTTAAGCCACCTAGTTTGTGGTTGTTTGTATGGCAGCCATAGGAAATTAATACAGTCCTTAAAGGTTAAGTTATACTTTTTCTCAAAAAGAACAAATTAAATTTTATAATGTAGTTCAGTGTCCGCTTAATGTAATGCCAAAGCTAGTTTTTTCTTGGAATTCTGTGTCCTTTGTTTTTCTTCAAGATGGCTTACAGGTGCTTGGGACACAGTTGTGGCTTATATGACCTTGTATTGACAAAGGGACAGATGGTATGCACAGGTCCATGTGGGACACTCTGCATGCCTCCTGGTCTTAGTGCAGAGTTATGCCCTTGCCTGGTAGCCATGCAGGTGGGATTGGTCCCAGGTCTGGCTCTTTTGGAGTTTGTTGTTTGTAAAATTCCCAGACTTCTCTTTTCCAAGGTTCTTGGGGTAGTTCAGATTCAGTCCTGGGTGGTCTTTCTCCAAACCTCAATTTCCAGGGGCCCTCACCTCTCCACCTCTGGCCCAACTCAGGGTCTCTTTAGAGTCCCTCTGCACTGCTTAGCATGTGTGGATGCAGCTATTCTAAGTCTGTCTGGTGGACTCAGACATGAAGTGGGTCCTCCTGGAGATTCCTTCAGTCTATTTGATTATTTTATCCCATATGCCTTGGCCCAAAGAAGGTGGGTGAGAAGACCAAGGTTCAACTCCTTCTAACTTTACTCACACTCTGCTCCACTGGCCTTGATGGGATAGATGGGGAATCTCTCCTTTCAAGGACCACTGCCACATGCTACTAGCCTGTCCATCTTAAACTGGAGGAGGAACTTTGAACAGTGACCATGCTTGGCTTTTGTATGCTGAAATTATTTAGAATATTATTTTTCTAATTCTTATCACAATAAATATATCCAGGACAGCAAACATGTATAATAGTGGAAGCACTTTACATTAATGACATGTTCTGCAGCCTCTGAAATGTGTAGTACTTATTTGGTTCCTAGTGTAGATTTTGATCCCATTTTATAAATCAGACGATAAGAACATAATACACCTGCTTAAGATCATAATAGTGATAGAAGTACAGAATTATGGTTGCAAGTGACTGACACAGTGAGTGTGTTGGCCTTAGTTTTAGCATCCCAGGCCAAAGAACTTGGCCTTTGTCTCAGCTTGGACAGGTTGAAGCCTGTTTCTAATCCTGAGGTAGCCTTCCATTCTTCCTCCTAACCAGATTCCTTGGTGCATGTCCATGTTCTACATGCTGGAGTCCCCTTCCCCTGCAGATTTTCCTTTAGTTCTTAGAGGCTCAGCTTTGAATTTCAAGAAATGGTAATAATATTTTATCCAACATATACTGCTGTTTGTAAAGTGGCTTTTTTTTTGCATGTTGTATTTACTGAACAGAAGTTCTGTTCTTTTCATTCTATCAGTATTAGTGAAACTTGTGATCCAAATCTTAGAGCTAATGTTTAGACTAAAATCCCTCTTTCATTTATCTTGTATTCTGAATAAGTGTTTATAAAGGTTATTGAGCTTATGTTGAAAGGGTAACCTGAAATGATTCAAGAAATGTTTACTAGCACTGCCTGTATGTAAGTCTACATGCCTACTTTTGGCAATGACTGTTTATTTAGACCTCAATCTCAGACTTTCAAAATCAAAGAATTATGATATACAGTCACAAAAGAAGTAAGAAATTTGAACTTTTCATCGATACTTAATTGTACATATCATTACCAATTTAATGTGATCATTATAATAATAAGTACTTATAAATCCTGTTAGCTTGATTTTTTTCATTTATACATCAAACCTACTTCTTATTATCCTTATTTTATGAACAATGACATGCTGACATTCCTTTTATTTTATAGCAATTTATATCTGTGATACTATTTCATCTGCATTAATGTACCCAAGGTTTTACATGGCAAATGTTATTATTATATTAATATTATAAAGCATACCATAGTCTCAGAGCTGTTAATGGTTTGTGTGAGCTGACACAAACTATTAAGTGAAAGAGCTGGCCTTTGTTCAGCTCCGTTGGGTTGGTTTTCTTGATATTCTTCCTAGGTAGGGATTTCTAACTTAAGGCTATTAGAAATAAGGTATGTATTTAAAATAAGTACAATGGCTTCATTATCCACATATGTGATAATTTACAACTACTGGAGCCATCTCACAGGAAGGGGGTACATCCTGCTTTTTTCTGTGGGTCATTGAAAGCAGCACAGGGCTGGAGACAGACTCAGAACATGTGCTGATACCTGTTCTGCCTTTCTGCCTTCATTTGCATATTTGGGATGGTTGGGAAAAGTGAACTCTGAGGTCTCAGCCCTCATGTTCTGTTACTTAATATAGTTCTCTTCTAAAAACATTGGTTCTGTGTGATAAGTAATAAAAAACGAGAAGAGGAATTTTTTAAAAAAAAATATTGCTTCATTACAATGATACATATTAGTGGGGTTTGTTGTTAGATATTCATACATGCATACAACATAATTTGGTCAATTTCATTCACCAAGTCTTTCCCCTTTCCCTTCCTTCCTCTGTCTCCCAGGTTCCCATCTTCTACCCTAAGGAGAGTAGATTTTTAAGCCTCATCTAAGAATTAATTGGTGAAACATATGATTGCAAAAATATTATTTAAAATTAATCTAAAACTGAAGTTAAGAAAACTACTTTATTTGCTATAATATTAAAACAAATAAAGTATTAAGGATCAAATTAAACAAAAGAAGTACAGCCAGGCATGGTGGTGAATGCCTGTAATCCCAGCAGCTAGGGAGGCTGAGACAATAGGATCACAAGTTCAAAGCCAGCCCCAGCAAAGGTGAGGCACTAAGCAACCCAGTGAGACCCTGTCTCTAAATAACATACAAAATAGGACTGGAGATGTGGCTCAGTGGTTGAGTGCCCTTGAGTTCAATCCCTAATATCTCCCCTCAAAAAAAAAAGTACAAAATTTTTTCTTTGGACACTATTAAACATTGTTGAGACACATTTACAAAGTCCTGCGTTCATGGACTGGATGGCATAAGATTGTTAGAATGGAAACACTCTCCAAAATATTGACTTACTAAAATCCCTATCAAAATCTCAGTTGGCACTTTGGCAGAAATCAAAAGGCTGATCCTAAGATTTATTTGGAAATTCATTGAGTGAGAATAGCCAAGATAATCTTTAAAAAGTTGAAAGTTGGGGGCCTGGGGATATAGCTCAGTTGGTAGAGTGCATGCCTTGCCCACACAAGGCCATGGGTCAATCCCCAGCACCAAAATAAATAAATAAATAAGTGGGAAAATTCATACTTTCTGATTTTAAAATTTACCAGAAAACTACAATAGTAAAGACTCTGAATAAGGATGAACATAGAGATTAATAAACTAGACTTGAAATAAGCATTCACATTTATGACTGATTCTTCACAAAAGTGCCAAGAAAATTCTGTGATGAAAAGGTAACCTTTTCAACACATAGTGCCAGGTCAGCTGGATTTCTACATGCAAATGTATAAGCTGGACCCTTTCATCACAGTGTACAAAAATTAACTAAAAATGGATCTAAGACCCAGATGTAAGAACAAAAGCTATAAAATTTTTAAAAGAAAATGCAGGAGTAAATCCACATGACCTTAGATTAGACAAAGCTGTGAGTATGACACCAAGAACACATGTAACAAAACCAAAATAGGCCAATTGGGCTTTACCAAAATTAAAACTCTTTTTGTGTTTCGAAGGGCATTGTTAAGAAAGTGAAAAGACAATGCAGAATGAGAGCAAATATTGGGGAATTACATTTGATAAGAGAAGTGGATCTGGCGTATGTAAAAACTCTTAAAAGACTTAAGACAACCCTGTTTAGAAAAAAAAGTAGGCAAACGATCTGAGTAGACATTTCCCCAAAGAAAATGTACAAATGTCCAGTAAGCATATGAAAAGATAGTTGCTTGATGTCATTAGTGATCAGAGAAATGTGAATCAAAACCACATGAAATACCACTAAGTACCCACTAGGGTGGTTGTGATAGAAAAGACCTCAACATGCTGGAGAGGAATTAGAGAACTCACTACCCTATTGCTCTGCTGGTGGGAATATGAAGTGCTCCATCTACTTTGGAATATAGTTTACAGTTGCTTAGTAGGTTAAATAGAGACTCGCTATGTGACCCAGTAATTCCACCCCTATATACCTCAAAGAAATTAAAATGTGTCCATAGAAGCATTTTTCATCAGTGGAAAGATGAAAACAACCAGGTCTTCGACTGATATGTGGGTAAATAAAATGCATTTTTCCATATAAGAGGATATTATTTTGCTATAAAAAAAGGAATTGTAACATGGAGCATGGCATCTGGTAGAAACCTGAAGAATGAGATTCATGGGCAACAGAAGGTGAAAGCAAAGTCTAGGAATTTATTGAAGCAAAGCAAAATAACCCCCTTGGGAGGGGTACCAAGAGGGTTGCTAGTGGGCCAGTCCTGTTTAGGAGTTTATAAATGTCTGCTAGGGATAATGTTTTATACTCATTGGTTATAATAAGAGGAAGTCATGCTCTAGCCTAATTCTGGGTAAGACACCCAGTGTCCACAAGATATCCATGTGGTCCCATGTCCAATCAAGATGTTGATCACAGGTTATTCCCTTTTTTGGAGAGGCTGTGGACTCCATAGCATGCATGCCTTTTTTAGGTAAGATATTCACAAACTCCTTAGCAACAGTTTGGGATTTTTGTTCTGCTGATCATGGAAGGCCCCTCCAGGTGCCCAATTCTCTGACTGCCTGGCCTTTTCTCTACCTCCTGATCTCAGAATGATGTACCAATTGAAGCTATAACATGGATGAACCCTGAAAAACTCCACACAAAGTGAAAGATTCTAGTCCCAGAAGACCAGGTATTATATAATTCCATTTATATGAAGTATCCCAATAGACAAATCTATAAATAGGTCAGCCTGGGTTTATTGGTCCATCTTCTCCTCTGTGCTGCCTGATAGCAGGGGCTGCCTTTTCTCTTTCAAATGCTCAGCTTGTGCCATGTAGTACTCAGGTAATACTGGCTGAAAGAATAAATTAATAAAACAAGATCAAATGTTTCCATTAGACTCCTAAGCATTGCTTTCCTGCTAACTAGAAAAATCTGAACTGTTTATGTTGGTCTAATAATAATTTGGCATCACTGGTTTACCTGGCATACTTTAGAATGATAGTTCAGTCCTGACATTAAAGTAAAAACAGACATCAGAATATGTAAATTCAATTATAAAGTTAATTTTTAAAAGTTAATGGAAAGTTTACTAATTAGTAATATACTTAGAGGAATTGTAGCCAATAAATATATCTAATCTACATCCCCAATCTGCATCACTAATCTACATCACCCCACCCCCTTCCTTTTTGGAAAAAAGTCTAAGTTGTTTAGTGCCTTGCAAGTTGCTAAGGCTGGCTTTGAACTTTTGATCCCAAAATATATCTTCATTTCGAAAGACTTTTTCCTGAAGGGCCTCTGTATGTTTTACAAACTTTTCTATGGAAAGTTTAAACTCTAGTTTTTTAATGTGACTTGTGAGTTGAATATTTGAATTCCCACAGCAGTACAATTGGTTTCTTTAATGATATTTGTATAAATGTATATATCAAGTTGGTGGAATGAGTTTAGTATGTGTTTGAACCTGTGATAGCCCACATTCTTGCCAAAATTTAGAAAAGCTACTTAGAAATATTCCCCTTATTCCTATGCCAGTTTTAATAGAAGCCAAAATCTTTCATCATATTTGCTTCCCTTCTTCATTCGCAGAAGAACAAGGTAAAGCTATTGATATGTGATAAGTTATGATATCAATGTGTCTGAACCATATGAAGCCATAGTAGCGCACATGTGTATTATTATCTTGAAAATCTGGCATGAAATGGTGTTCTCTGGTAATGTTACCTAAATACAGAGGTGCAGATAAAATTGCCTTAGTGGAGCCTTTTAATTTTATCCTTCTTCGTAATTTCTTAAAAGGAGATAGAAGCCAGGCATGGAGGTGTGTCTGTAGTTCCTGCTACTCAGGAGTTTGAGGCAGGAGACCAGCCTGGGGAATAAAGTAAGACCCTATCTCTTAAGAGAAAAAAGTGAGAAAAAGAATAAAACAAACTAAAAGTAAATAGAGATTTTCATTAAAAAACCATAGAACATTAAAATAATTTGTTTTTTTCTTTAGTTCATACTACCTTTCATCCAATCATTTAAAAACATTTCTACAAAACTCGGGAGGCCATTTCTGTAGATAACATTTACATGAAGTTGGAAAATGGCATTGCACAAAGTATGGTGTAGAGAAACTTTTGACTTGGAATCATGTCATTCTTGATATTTGTGTGGCTGTGCAGGTTTCTGAATCAGAGCGATCACCACTTATTTTGTTAAGAGAAAGGCAGCCCAAATAAATTTTCTTTTTGGTTTCCTTTCACTAGTTATACTCTGTGAACTAAGTTACTTTCCCCCCTCTTCCCATGGGCCCCAAAATAGCCTTATTAATAGGAATATATGATGTTTGTGTTCTTAAAAAAAAAATCAGGGTGGTCTTAGATGTCTGTCTTCCATTCTGGCATTTCCCTTTATACAACCCTTTAGAATTTTTTGTTTAAAAACTGGCATTCCAATAGCTTTTCTTTGGCCTAATGCCTGGCTTGCATATTGAAGCAGCAAATTAGGAATGTTAAGACGTCCCCTAAAGAAAAAAATGTTTGTTATGAAAGTAGAGCTGATGTGACACTTAGAATTAGACCTTCTTAACTTGTCTAAATGACAGTTAGTGATCTTTTTTCTTTTTCTTTTCTTTTATTATTTTAAGCGGGATGGGGGTTGGGGGTGGGGGGATTGAAAGAAATGCCCGGAGGCGGATGCTGTGTTTGGTTCACTAAACTGTTACATGTCAAATGTACTTCACTGATAATACATCTTTTGTCTCTTTTTAGGAGCTAATTTTGTTACTCGAAAAATTAGCCGGTCAGTAGCTAAGATTTACCTTGGACAACTGGAATGTTTCAGTTTGGGAAATCTGGATGCCAAACGAGATTGGGGCCACGCCAAGGACTATGTAGAGGTAGGAACTAACTGATTACATTCTTACAAAGACCCATATGGGTTGATGTTTTAAAGGCATGTGGTGAAAAAGCATGAGCTCTAGGTGGTGGCATACAGACTTTTGCTAATGCACTTATGTTTAAACTCATATTTTCAATTGAAGGCTTGTTAGTTCAGGAGTGCTTACACTGAATGCTATTTGAATGAGGAAATCTTTCAAAATTCTTATTTTAATTAGTTAAAACAAAGGAGCTGGTAGTACTTTGGATGATGGATGGTTAGACAGATGGGAAAAAATGTTACAGTGTTGGTTTTTCTTCTTTCTAAAGCTTTGATCCCTACCCACATTGTTTTACCTTCTGTCTTTCCTATCCAATACACACAAAACCTACCGTGAAAGAATTTTTTGGATATGAAATATTTGTTCTCATATTTTTAAGAAATAATAACCAATCTCAATTTTTATGATCTAAGACCTTTAGATCTACATTATTCTTTGAAATCCCTGTGAGAGTAATTGTCTTATGGAACTTTGGTTTCTGCTGCTGAGGAGTCTGGCTGTGTCTCTGCACACTTCTTGTTACCACCAATGATCCTTGTCCATCAAATAGAGATGCTCAATGATACTACTGCTGAATAATAGATATACTTAAAGGGAAATTTTTCAGGTTCACTCTTGGGATTCCTACACAAGTTACATTTGGGTTTTGGTTACCAGGGTTATGTGCATGAGTAGTATGATTTTTCTGTTCTATAAACAAATGGTTACCTTTTCCTTTGCCCTAATTAGTATGCTTTGAAATCTCCAGACATGTGGCCAGACATGAATGAGCAGGATAGCAACATTGTCCTTTTCCCTAGAGTCATCTGTCTTCATCATTCAGGTGCTCACAGATCTCCTATGCTCCTGTGGCCCTCTGTCTTATAAGATTTCTGAGAAACTAGGTATGGCATCCTTGTGCAATGATGTGATTCAAAAAGAAACTTGAACATTTGTAAAAGAAAGAGAATAAGTAACTCATTTGCTAACAGATTCGCTTCACCTGTGTTTTTACTTTTTATAACAACTAAAAATAAGTATGTTTCTGAATACCTAATACTAATTTTTATTATGGAAAAATTAGCTCTGATTTAAATTTCAGATAGTGCAACATTTTGATCCTTTAAATATGAACTTCTATTATTACAAAGAAGCATTTTACAGCAGTACTTCTTAGATATATTTTAAGAGAACTGTATAAAAAAATGCATAGGTCCACACTGTTAAAAATTATGAAGGTGGGAGAATGGAGATAAGGGTAAAAGAAGATAACATTATTCTTATCTAACTTTAATGGCCTTTCCTACTAAAAAACACAAGGGAAATTTTGTAAAAATAGATATTTTCTCTGTGATATATTGATGTGTAACATCCTAGCAATTTTCATATACTTAGAAATACATGGAAAGTATATGAAAACACTTTTCCTGATTTAGGGATCAAATATATTAAATTCTATTCTATTTTATTTGCACTTGGGCAAAAAAAAAAAAAAAGAAGTTTGTATTGGAGCTGAGAAATCCATTGGATTTTAATGGTGAGGGAAATGTCATGCCAGCCTGGTGGTAGTATTTATTACTGGTTATTGTTTTTCTTTATGGTTTCTATTTTTCCCATATCTTTGAAATGAACACATATAAAACTTTGTGATTGGGAAGGGAAATGACATTTTTAAATGAGACCAAAAAATTTCTAAAAGGACTATAGAATAGGTACATAAGTAATAAGAAAATATCTTGTGAATTAGTGACTCTGGTAGAGTCTCACTCCCCAAGGACAAGTCTAGCACTACTAGTGGGTTTGGCTCAAATCTTAAACAAAAGACCCATATTTGAATTCATATAAAATAAAAATATTTATAAACATTTTTGTCGCAAATATTTCAAAAACAGTGGCCAAAATGTCCGGACAAGATTAAGATACTCAGGCCTTTTACTAAAAATGTGAAATTGTTACGTTCCATGGGCATACACACACACACACACACACACACACACACACACACACACAAACACGCATTAGTGCCCACTGGCGCACTCATATACATACACACATACATTCGCACAGTTCAGACAGTTTCCTTGACATCTAAGACTGGATTTGATCCACAAGACAAGTGGATTTTGTGCATTAAGGATTCTCCTGGGGTTCTAATAGTAACACATGTTGATGATGTAAGAAGCATTTTATAGTTCTCATTTATGTGTACTGAAAAAGTCTCAATTTGTAAAAAGATACCGTAAACAACTAAGCACTCATAGTTTGCAACTCTCTACTTAAAGGAATATTACTGTTTCTTGCAATTTTAAATGTATTAAAATAATGTTATTCCAGAGACTTATGATTAAAATTAATTTGTTGCCAAAATTAAAGTCAACAATCAGTAAGATTAAAAAGGAGAAGCACTGTTTGTTTAAAACATATGTGCATCCTGACAGGGTAATCAGCTTTAGGATGAAGAATTATTTGCAAGTATAGATCAAAGAAGTCATAATAGCATCTCATTTACACACATTTTAATTATATAATCCCTCTCATTTAAACAAAAACGTCAATCAATCTTTAGATTAAGTGATGTATCCATTTTTACTTGTAGATGAATTTCCTTCTTGAGCAGTAGAGAACATTTGCCCCTCATGATTTAAGAAGGGTGCACAGGATCCCATCTGTGCCATTGAATTGCCCCCCAGCTTTAGAGAAGTTGTTATATCTCCCTTTGCCCATCAGTGAAAAGGACATAATAACAACCCTGTAAAAAATTAGCATTAACATGCTGGGCATATGTGATTAAACTCTACCTCTGCCTTGTCAACATTTTTGCAACAATTTGTACAAAGTCATTTCCTGTGGCTGATTCTGGTTCATTAGCATCCAAGTGTAGTCTTGCTTTCTAGATCAAAGTGCTTTAAAAATTACTTAAATGGATAAAACTTATTTCAACTTGAAAAAAAAGAACATAAAAAACTGTATAATGTTATATTTCAACTTGAAATAAAGAAAGGACATTAAAAAACTGTATAATGTTATATTGTATTTCAAAATAGACGAGTCATAGGGACTTAAATCTTTCCAATGTTTAAATATAAGCATTTTTAAACATGCAAAATAATCGAATAAATTGTATTGTGAACACCCAGTTATCTACCACCCAGATTCCATATTTAACATCTAATTCTGCTGCATTTTGAAAATAAAAATACTATTTAGATAATCACTGTCATGCTAATAATAGCTGACAGCTGTAAATACCTAATAGATACAAATACAAGTTGTCAAAAATTTATATTTCTTGTAATATATACTTAGACAGCAATTTGAACTTTTAAATTATTTTTTTTTAGCAACTATTTACCTGAACCCTTCACTCCCTGTTTTATGCTGCCTACCTTCCTGTACCTTCTTGAGAACACACTGCAGGCATGCATACCATATTCCAGCTGACTGCCAGTCAACACTGCAGTGGTGGCAGTGTAAAGAGCAAAGGAAAAAACCTCTAACTTTTCAGAATATATATTCATTCCACATATATTGAGTACCTCCTATGGTCATAGTTCTAGTTGCTGCAGACAGCAGTCTTCTAAGCTTTGTCTAAAGCCAGATATGACTGAAAATCTTATATTGTACAAGGTTAAACAGATTTATTTATAGTAGGACTGACTGCCCAAAACTGATATGTTAATGTGGACTACAGACAATTCAGATTGGTAGGGGATTTCCCAAACTTATTTGACCTGGGAATCCTTGGAATGAAAAAAAAAAAGTATGAATACATAGAAGTACTATATAGAGTTAGCAAATGGTGCCATGTGCTGGAATAGAATTTATTCTATTCCAGAGTTTGATTAACAAAATTTCACTGTGATCCCCTGTTGATTAAAGTATCTAGAACATAACTCTGGCCAATAAAATATTGAGACATAAGCTAATTGGTAGGAGCTACACTGGGAGTAAGTTGAAGCTTTTACCACTCTCAAGAGGCTCCCATTCCTTTGGGAGACACAGATAGTTAACAGACCAGGTCCAAGACTTTCAAGGACTTGGCAAATGCTATTTATGGATTGGTGAGAGGTTTCCCTCCTAGGAGCCAACCCCATAGATGGCCCTGGAGAGTTCTATCATCTGGAGGAAATCCAGGATACATTCAGATTATTAGGGATTGGCTTAAAGTTCTTCTGAATGTAGTATCATATTATTCTAACCACTCATTTAATTTTGGTGAGGGGAGTGTGAGTGTTAGAAGGAGGGTTTGTGTAACATACCATTTCCAGAGAGTTGGAAAATTCTGCTTTTCTCCCTCTTCTCTTCCTGATTTTAGTGGTCCAAAGGAAAGAGAGACATATGGAAGTTAAGATCTGATAGGGGTATATGTGAGCTTTTGCTGTACCTGTGATTCCAGCTGTATCAGGCAAAGGTGCAGAGGGTATGTCTGGGGAGGTGTATGCTGAAGTCTCCCTCCCCTTCTGTCTGTTGAACCTTCAATGAGTGGACCTTCATTGCAGCTTCTAATTCTCAGCTGCTGCAGAGACCCTTCTGCAGGGAACATAAACTATGACCAGAGCTGGAGAGAATTGACCCACTATTTCATCATCTTTTCTTCAGTCCACATTTTACATCCCATGTTATACAAATCTGAAAGGAAAACATACCATTTAAACTTTCTGAGGTCTTTTTTAAAGGAAATTTCTGTCTGGAGCATCACCAGCAACCAGTGTGTTTGTGTTTGTGTTTGTGTTTGTGTGTGTGTGTGTGTCTACATTCAGGAGAGTAGCATGTAAAAGTAGCTTTTTGTGTGTTTCAGTTATATGAAGTGTTAATATTGTCAGAATTCATATTTTAGTAAAGCCTCACTTAATAAAGAGGTGAGGCTCTACTTGTAAAGTGACCACAGAGTGACGCACACTGAGTTTCTGTGGAGATCTCTCATTGAACAGTTAAGATCATTAAGATTTTTACGGTGCAGTGGAAGATGGTATATGAATATATACAGAGCGCTCCGAGGGGACTTTCCTGGAAAATCTATTCTAATGCAATCTTTCTTAATTGATAGGGAATAAGGTGAATGATAGGATTTCTACTACCTGCAAAAGTCTGAGCCCATATTCTTACTTAGGAATCTGAGATGTTCTTGATTGAATAGAAAATATGCCAGTGACCTGCTCATTGAATACATTGTGATGCTCACTATGTGTTTAATTTTGAGTTTTTATGTTGACTAGTGAGCTATTGACTGCTATTTTCCATTGGAGGGGGAATCTTCTAACCTTCTAGAGGTCTATTTTATATAGTATTTGAAATATGCTCAGGAGTCTAAGGCAGGAGGATAACAAGCGTAAAGCCAGCCTCAGCAACTGAGTGAGACCCTATCTCAAAAACAAAAAATTACAAAAAGGGCTCAGTGGGTAAGCACCCCTGGATTCAGTACCTGGTACCAAAAGAAAAGAAAAGAACTAAATAAACAATATTCCCTTTATCAGTATTTAGAGGAACATGATGTTTTCTTTTCTTTTTTTTTCTGAACAAACCAAACATTTATAGAAAGGTAGCTCAAGGAATTGCCTTTAAATAAATAAACAAATAAATAAATTTATAAAGAAAAATGAAAGAATGGTCTTATGGGGGAGGGGAGGCTTGTAACAGTTTCCTATATTTTTGAAATCGAAAGTGTCTGCTCTGAGTAACTATTCCTGTTTCTAAAGAATATACTATTCACATCCAAGTAAAGAAGAAAACAATTTTTTTCTCCTTTTTCTTTTTCTGTCATCTGTGGTTTTGGTTTAAGCATTGTACAGAAAACTTTTTTTCCTTTTCCCTTTTCTTTTTGTCTTGGTGGTACTAGGGATGAAATCCAGGCCCTCACACATGCTAAGCAGAGATTCAACAGTTGAGCTACAACCCAGCCCTATGTAGCAAATCTTTAAAATTTCAGTGTAGTATTTAAAATAAGCCAAGACAAATTCAGAAGGTCATAGTTGTCTGTTTCATCTGGCCAAGTCTTAATTTGTTGGGAATGACAGCTCATGAGTGGCCATGTCCTCCAATCAAAAACTATAGGCCCGATTTAATTGTCTTAATGAAAGATAACTATCTGTGTTTCTCAGTTGAGTTATCCATCATGCACAGATAATTTAGAAACATAAAAATGGGTGCATTTTTGGAGGACATTTTCAGCTTGATTTTAAATATATAATATTTAGCATATGATATTAAATTAGAAAAGCAGTTTGTGTGTGTGTGTGTGTGTGTGTGTGTGTGTGTGTGTGTGTGTGTGTCTGTCTGTCTAGAGAGAGAGAGAGAGGAGGGGGGAGGATGGAAGTGCAAATAGATGGACCTCCAAGTTCTGTAGGCATGGAGCCTGCTGGCATGAGTTAGGAAACCTTGCTTAAATGCCATTTACATTCTAATGGGTAGCAATTAACCACTTAGAGGAAGCTTATACTCCACCCTTTGATCCATCACTCCCATTGATGCCCAGTGTCATCATACCATTGTGGATCATAAAGTGACACTTGTCCCTAAGAAAGTCTTGGTTCAAGCTCTCAGAATGAAAGCCCTAAGAAAACAGTGTTAAAGGTGCTTTTCACGCTTAGACAAGGATACATTCACATTCCCTGTATAGGGAAAATTCCTTTTTTTTTAATTGGTTGTTCAAAACATTACAAAGCTCATGACATATCATCTTCCATACATTTGATTCAAGTGGGTTATGAACTCCCATTTTTTTTACCCCAAATACAAGTTGCAGAATCACATCGGTTACATATCCACATTTTTACATAATACCATATTAATGACTGTTGTATTTTGCTACCTTTCCTATCCCCTACTAGAGGGAAAATGAGAGGGAAGGGGAGGGGGGAGAATTCCTTAAGCTTCTTCCCTCAGCCCTGGTTGGCCTGCCCTTCCCACTTCTCCCCAGCACTGTGTGTGTGTGTGTGTGTGTGTGTGTGTGTGTGTGTGTGTGTCCGTCCGTCCCTTGCCCTAGGTCTCTTGCCCCCAGCTTCTCTTCCAGGTCAGGTCTACTTCCACCCACAAACAAAATTATTTAATTTTAATAACAAGACTAATCATGTGATATAGATGGAATTGCCTCAAATAACATCACATAAGTTTAATGATAATTTTGTGATAAATACAGATTAATGATAAATTTCTTAGAAGGTATAGATCTTCAGTGTTTCACTTTAATACTAGTGCCCTTTGGAGAGAGCAAAATGGTTTATAGTTAAGGCAATATTTCTCTTATATTCATGTGCTCTGTGGACAAGAATACTATAAATTAATTTATCTTTCTTCCTCTGGCACACACATGTGCACACGCTCATATTCTCTCTCTCTCTCTCTCTCACACACACACACACACACACACACACACACACACACACACCCCAAGCCAAAAGTAAAAATCTGTTTTAAAATTCATTCTAAAATATCATTTGTCTTTGTCTTATTTATTGAGCACCTTTATGGCAGGAAATCATTTATCAAAATTACATGTTTTATTCTCAGGGAACTTGGTGGGAAGGCCCTGGGGCTCTGCCTTGTCACTTTGTGGACCACTGGAGTACCCTCAAGGAGTCCCAGGTTTCCAGGCTCAGCTTCAGTGGATCATTTAATACAAATGAGTTCATTATGCCTTTGCATCCACAGCCACAAAAATGAAACCTTTATCAAGTTGAATGTTTCCCAAAGCAAAGAAATACATTTTATTTGCTGCTTCTATTTAGTCCATTCTAAAACACTTGTCTTCTGCTTATTCTCTGTAAGGGAATCACAGCAATGATTCACAAAGATTCTCCTAATCCTTTTTTCTTAGGTTAAAAAGAGTTTGATCCCTTCTGCTAGTGTTGGATCATTTGAATTTTTAAGATAGATTATGGGTTTTTGTGTGTGTGTGTGTGTGTGTGTGTTTGTTTGTTTTACCTGTTGACTTTAGTGAAGCTGTGATAACATAGCTTTGCAGTGCAAGTTGATCCTAAAAGTCACTTGAATTGATGGGGTCATCTGTCCTGGTGATCTATGGCTGATTGTCCACAGCAGTAGTGGTGAGGCCAGGTGACATGGGACAGACATTGCAGGAATTCAAATATGTATTGTGTTGTGAGGGAGACATACCAGTAACATAGACCAAACGCATTCATGTCATTCCACAATATCAGAATTAATTGAATAACAATAAATTCATAAGCTACACCACTTTGAGAAGTTGCCATTTACAGAATTCTCAATGTTCACCTAATAGTTATAATCTGGGCAAACACAGATTGTTTTATACCAATCTTAATTACTAATATCTATAACACTCAAGTCATTCATCACACTTTATGCAATGATATAAACAGGTCACAGAAAGACTAAGAAAGGGTAAAGGGGTTCAGGAGGCTGGACTGAGAGCAAAGGCCCAGAGCAGATATGAATGCAAGAGCCAGTACAGGTGGTCATATGAGATTAGAAACCACCCAGTGAACTTGTTCAAGGCACCAAGATGTCAAAACACAGAACCAGGGTCTGAACAGGTGGCAGCTTCAGAGTGTCAGCTTTAGGTATCAGCTTGGAGTGGGCCAAGCATCCTTGTGGGCTGGAGAAATGACACTGAGCTAAAGCCCAGAACCAGAGAATCAGAGGATTGTCATTGTGGTGGTTTTCCTGGGCAAGGTTCATGACAAATGATCAGGTGACACAGTCATTGTGCCACTGTGTCCGGTCTTAGGAAGTACCTCCTTTTATTGGGCTTCAGAAAAGGGACACTTCATTTGGTGGTCTGGTATCTTTGATGAGCCCATGGACCTGATTTATCTGATATGGGGTTTTGATATGCCAATGTATCCATGTGCTTCTGATTTAATTCATTAAGTTCAAAGGTTATCATTTTTATTAGCATGATTATTTGTCAGTTTTTTTTCCTATGGTTGTGCCAGGTAGATGTGATTTTTTACTTATACAAATAAGGTGTAGGGTAATTCCACTTCAGCACTTAAACTCAAACTGAAGAAACTCCTGGCAAACAACTGCTTTGTAAAATGAGTAACTCAGGGTTAGGTACAGCCTGCTTTCCACATGCATCATGGAGTAACTCAGCAGTGCACAACCTGCTTTCCACAATTGTATAGGAATAGGTGTTTGACATCTTCACTTGCAGTGAAATCACCGTAAAATAGGCTAGTGAAGTTGTTAAATGTCCTACTCTGCCTTGCTATAGAGAATATTCAAAAGCCATTGTCCTCTTGGAGTTAGATTTCCAGAGTTCTCAGCTTTTTGGAGCTACTTCAGAAACTATAGGCATATCATACATATAAGTTAAACATGTTCCATATGCATGAATTTGGGGTAGAGTTAAATAAAGTTCTCCTGAAAGAAAAGCCCATTTAATTCACAAGGACCATTCTACAGAAGCAGAATTATCTAAAGGCAAAATTGAGAAGTCCTTTGAGAAATTGTCTTTGCAATGTTGGTTTAAGATTCAAATATGGAAATTTTTAGAAAAGTTCTCAAAAAAAAAAATGAAATCACTCCTTAGGATAGCTCCCCTAGGTACCTCTCAGGGTTATATAAGAATACTTAGGACCAGTTGTGCTTGCTATGTTTCTCATATCATAGAGAGAATGACTGAGCACAAATCACTGCTGTTCATTTCTTCCTTCAGAATCTGAGAGGAGCAGGACTTCTGAGGATAGTGACTTTAGGACTGTTATCTCTCTTCAGTCCATCTAGTAAGCTCCTGGATGGCAGGACCTGATTCCTAGTCCCATTTTTCATTAATTGCACCTCGAAGTGTGTCTGGTGATATAAGCTGCCCAGTAAATACTCAATCATTTCTTCATAAAATCCTACCCTACTATTTATTTATAAAATTTGTTAAAATGAAATGTAACTATATGAAATACGTTTTATTTCTTGTATTAGTAAAAGATGTTTTCTTAGTATAAGACATTTCCCACTGACCATTATTTTTCCACATTCAGGCTGAGTTGTGATATGTTTACTTGATTGCAGCAAAATGTTTCTGAGCATGTTTCTGTCTGATTGCTTGTAAGCCATAAGGGACACTGAGAAGTACCTGTATGTTCTAATATAGTGGTCATTTCCTAATTATTTTTAGATTCTACTAGAATCTAGATTTCTACTATTAGACTTTATTCTTATTTTCAAAGATGAATTTCTGAGCAGATAGAAGAACAGAATGAATGATAAACTGGCCCTGACTTACAAAACGAAATTTGAAAATCACAAAAACTTCATTTATTTACTGGTCAAATGCTCCTGGGCATGCCTGATAACATGCCATCATCTCATTCAGAAATCTTTTTATTTGCATGCTCATCAGTGTATTTTGCTTTTAGTTTTCCAGGGTCTTGTTTTTAATAGATTCTTCTAAATGGACCCAAATTTCCATCACAGATACTATTGTTACAGAAAATCTTAAGGATTCTTCTGTTATTTCTTCCTATCTTACAATTCTAACACATACACAAAAAGTAGAAGCAGGTCACCTTCTAATAATGAAACTTTGCTTTTACATATATGTGAAATTTTAAAGAAGTGTGTGTGTGTGTGTGTGTGTGTGTGTGTGTGTGTTGCTAGGGATTGAACTCAGTGTCTTGCCATTACTGAGCATGTGTTCTACTACTGAGCTATACCCCTAACCCCCAAAAGATTCTTATATAGAAGTGTTTAACAGTAGCTGTAGAAAACCTACACACACTGTGTAGGAAGAAGAAGAGCATTCTGCAGTATCATGTCAGGTTCTTCATCTGTGGGATTTCATTCCCTTCTGGTTATACTTCACCTACATGTTCAGAGGACAGTTCCCAGGTCCCTCCTGTAGCCTCTGACTCAGTGTAGTGATGCTGTGTGGGTTGCCCGTGCTGGAGGGGACAGGTTGCATTCCAGGGAGGTGACTGTGGCCTTCTGCCTCTTGGGCCATCCTGTCACCATATCTGTACTCATCCAGAGTATAACAGCCCACCTACCTTCTTTTCACCAGGAAAAGGCAAAAATCAGGATTACAAGGGCTACACACTTTCATTTTATTTTTTATAGTATCTCTTTTACGTCAAGATTTATTTGTGCTTTTCACTGATCTTAAATTTCAAGTTTGAAAATAAAATAGAATTTTCACCAGATTTCTACTTAAACCTGGGACAGTTGACCTCTTCTATTCTCCCAACAGATCTCTAAGCATGGTTAAGACAGCAGGAATTATATTTGTAGTTGTCATAAGGATTGGCTGACTTTGAAAGGAGAAGCCCTTATCTGAAGTCCTCATTCGTACTGAGCGGTTTGTTCAGTGTGATGTCTTCTTGACACATTGCTATTTCTAGGGTGATTTTTAGTACATTTAGACATCCTTGTGAGATTTTAAACCCATTTTTTACTGACTTCAAACACTGGCCATCTAACAAATATATGCCTCTCACTAGCAGTTGCAGACAAGCTAACATTTCTATCACTGGTCTTCTAAGTTCTCTACTCATCCTGTGAGGCTGCTCCAGTGTGAGAAATTGAGAAGCACACTGTAAAACATTTGAAGAGCCAAAAGTTACCAGGCCAGGTTCTGCATTCTAAACAGGAGACTTCGTCTGCAGTAAGTATTAATTTAATAGTTGTACAATCATACAATTTAAGGAAGGTATCACCTCTGTACAGGAAATACAAGTTTATCAGAAATTGTTTCATTTGATCTTTATCTTCACAAAACCTGCAGTAAGAAGTTTGAAGAAGTGGCAGAGGTGGTTTAAATTCCATTGTTGCTTGTCAGTGGTAGCTGAAAGCTTCCTTGTGGTTAACTATCTTCCAGGGCCTTTGGGAAACCAAAGCATCATTGACTGACTGGGCCAAATGAGTCATCTATTAAAATTATCCCTAATGAATTACGGGTTTGCTTGTTTAATTGCTCGTGGTATAGGGCTCTGGGATGTTAGAAGTCTAGTGGGCCTCCAAGAAATTACATTAGCTTAGTTAAATATTTCAGTAGGATCTTTCCTAACTCACTGTACCCTGACACTTCCTATTCCTCACTGCCTCTCTCTCTTCCTCTTTTCCCTTCCCTGTCCCCTCCAGCACGGGCAACCCACACAGCATCACTACACTGAGTCAGAGGCTGCAGGAGGGACCTGGGAACTGTCCTCTGAACATGTAGGTGAAGTACAGCCAGAAGGGAATGAAATCCCACAGATGAAGAACCTGACATGATACTGCAGAATGCTTTTCTTCTTCCTACACAGTGTGTGTAGGTTTTCTACAGCTACTGTTAAACACTTCTATATAAGAATCTTTTGGGGGCTAGGGGTATAGCTCAGTAGTAGAACACATGCTCAGTAATGGCAAGACGCTGAGTTCAATCCCTCGCAATGGGGCTCTTTATCCATGTCTGGCCACTGATCCGTGGGCAGGACCCGTCCTCTCCCCTAACCCCACCATAATACTCCTGGCCACTTCTCATATTGGACTTAAGTTCTCTTTATTCCCATTCCTGAGAGCCCCCCCCCCAGCTGTCTCCTTTTGGTAGTCCCCAGCACCCCTCCCACAGCACCCTGAACACAGGGACTCAGTGCACATTTATTAATGACTACTCTGCACATTTATTAATGACTGCTCTGCACATTTATTAATGACTACTCCAGAGAGGCAGACCACAAGCTAGATCAGCCCCATCAATTCCTATAAAACTGAAGCAACTTTGTGTATTATCTCCAAAATGCAAAAGTAAGTGTGTCTTATTTACATAAATCTCCCTGTTAGCTTTCTATTTTACCATATCGGCATTTTTATGTTTGACCTATTAGTACTTTTTTGTACCCATCATCTAACAGTATTATTCAGAGATATTCTTGGTTTAACAAAGACAGTTCAGAATCTGAAGTCCCCTTGTGGCCTTTGTGGTATGGACACTAGTCATCTCAGTTGTTTCATACATCAGTAAAGGGGTGCAGTAAGTATAGGACTATGCAACTACCAGCCATTGAATGCTTCACAGATGTGAGGACCAGTCTTTGGGATTATTTTGAGCCTCTCATGATCACAAGGGTACTTCAGCCCACCTGTCCTATGTACCTTCCACCCAGGCTCAGACAGGAAAGGGCAGGCCACAGAAATCTGGCCACCAGAATGAGCATTTCATTAGCCAGAAACATGTCTAATGACCACTCTGTTGGAAGAGAGGTTAGGCAGCCAGGTGTTGAGCTTCAAATATTCAAATCAAGGAAGACAAGATAAGGGTGTTATATAGAGAGTATTGTTCATACAAAGCCAGGTGTTCTGGGAGACACATGCCTGAATCAAGTCCCAGTACCTGGTCAGTTCTGAAGTTTTAGGGCATAAGTGTGTACTGAGGGAGCTCAAAGCATGTGGTCCTCCTACTCTAGAAGCAAGCTCAGATTGCTGTCAGGTTGTTGTACTGCTTTTGGACTTCATGCAATTGTGATCAACCACACTTAACCAGATGTATAAGAAGCCAGAGTATAAACTGTGATTATATCAGAGTCTGTATTAAAGGTTCACCAAAAAAAGTTTTCACAATAACTCGCAGATGCTCAGTGTGTTTGAATTTCCAAAATTTTATAACAGTGCTCAAGCAGAATTAGTAGCTTTTCTCCCTGTCAAGAAACCCCCCAGATCTAAGGGATAAATCTATTGTATTACTTTTCTTTTTTTCTTTTTCTTTTTCCTTTTCTGCATCCATTTACTGATGTAGATGAGAACATAATGCAAAACTAAGTGTGTCTTGTTTACATAAATCTCCCTGTTAGCTTTCTATTTTACCATATCTGCATTTTTGCGTTTGACCTATTAGTACTTTTTTGGCTTTATGAAGGAAAAAAAAAGTGCTTCCCTCAGCAGAACCATCTGGCTTCGTTTCCTGTTCCTCAGCAACTCTATGTATATTCTAGCAAGGCCACCCCTGTGGTTTTCTGAGTGGTGTTGTTATACTGGTGGTCTTAGAATTCAACTGGAGTGATGGAAAACTTTCTTTCAAGTCTAAAGTTTCCAAGGTGAAAAAAAAAATGCATAGTATTGTCATTTTTTGACATATTATTATTTTTTCCCCTATAGCTGGAATAGAGTATTTTAAATTTAAAAGAATTGCACCATTTTATTCTTTAAGGAAGAAAACTTGCTTCTAAAATTTCTTACACATAGTGGCTACCGAATTTGCTTATTAAGGTAACTAGAAATATAATCAGGACATAATTGCCATGTCTGAGTTTCTTTAAGAGTCCATTGACAAAAATAAAGGATCAAATTTGCAACAGATAATTATTACACATCAATTATACAACTGAACATCTCTGCTCAATTCATATTTTGTGTGACAGAGGTAAATGTAGATCTAATTTTGAAAGGTACTTTGTTGTAGTTATTTGGGCCTTTAATGTGGCAGAAAAAAATCAAGCGGTCATTAGACATAATTCTACAGGAGTGTGTGTACAAGATTGTAATTTTGTGTTTTTATGTTTTATTTCATAATAAGAGTGTCTTATACCTATTTAAAACTTTCAGGCTTTGTTGTATAAGATAATAAAGGCAAAGTGCGTAACCTAGTCCCCATACACATAGGAAGACTTCTACAAAGTTGGAGCCTTCTCCACAAGGCTTTGATTAGATTACATCCTTTTTAATGATAGGAATGATAAACAGAAAAATGACAGGAATATGAAATCTCTTATTCTTCCCAGGACTAAGTTAGAAAAAGCTTTAAAATTATAGCCTTAGACTTATTATTTTTTAAATAAAGGGTTAGAGACTTTGAAAGAAATTCTGTACCAGAGGATTTGATTATTTGAGGTGTTGTTTTCCCTCATAGACAACCAGTCCGTGATCCTACAAAGACTCATTTTAGTCTGAATGCTCCTGGAAGGTGTGCAAAGTTGAAGGGAATACTCAGTTTTAATTTTAAGAGGAAGGAAAAAAGTTAAAAACTGAGGCTAATAAAAGTTAATGAGGAACACGTAAATCCTTTAATGGTTCAATTTATGTTGCGAGTCAGGATGGTTCATACCATTATTATACGCGTGTGGCAACATCCTCTCTCTGGCTATAATTCTTTTCCCTTGAAAATGAGCCAGTGTGACAAGGAAAGGCATATCATACTCTCATGATTTCTGTTCATTCTTTTGACAAATTCCATATTTTTTTAAATGGGAAAAAGAACATGCAAAGCAAATTAAAATATAAAGGTCAGTTTTTTCTGCCATATCTGACAGATTACTAAATAAAACACAGTTATCAGCCGAGTGACCATTTCTAACTGTCTCTTTGTGCTTTAAAATTTATTTGGGGATGGGAAACATTCCCCAAACCTAGAGGGTACACTTAATATGCCAGTTTCCATTTGAGAAGAATTACTTTTCAGTTGTAGGTGTTTTGGGAGGTAGCCTGACTCAACATCCAGTATTAATGGTCCAAAGATAGAACAGCTGAAGTTCCTGCCTGGACTTCTCTGGGAGACATTAGCATGCCCCTGGACACAGTTTCCTTACCTCTGGTTTTGCTAATCAGTATGTAGGGAAGGCTTATTACTTTTAGAAATGTTACTTGCATGCCCTTTCTATTACCTACATCAAGTGTACATGTGCATTGTTGTTAGAAATGTCACAGATCTCAGCCTACCCCTGACTGCAGAGTGCAGGCTGTGGAAACACCTCTTGTATCAAATCACTCAAGAGGGGAAATTCAGTTGCAGGATGCATGAAAACACCAGACTGTCTGTGTTCAATAGCCAAAAATGTTGTAGACCAATTACAGGGAATGGCAAGTGCAGTGAACTTTGAAAACATTTTTTAGTAAGTGTAATAATCCACTGAGTTACATCCCCATTCCAAACTTTTTCTTAAAAGCAGAATAGCAGTTTTTCTATAGCCCTTTTTAAGGGTTAATAATACTTACCTAGAGGAAAGCTATCATGTTCATTGAGGGCATTAATTTCACTTTTTCTTATTTACACACACACACCCCCAAACACACACACACACACAATTTTGAATGTGTACATTATGCTTCTACAGCTTACCTCCAACTGGAAAACTGATCCTGCATGTCGTATTTCCTCTTTTCTTGGGCTGAAGACTGGTGGGGGGGATTGATTGTGTGACTTGACCCACAGCACCTTGTTCTATGGTGAGTAGTGTCCCTCTTGCTAGATTTTGAGTCTTGAGTTTTGTGCTACTGCTCCTTGTACCTCTAGAAAATCACTTTGCCATATGGATTTTTCTCATCTTCAGAGCCAGAGACTAGAGTTCTGTGTAGTTTTAGGTTCATAATCTGAGAATATGATTCCAGCTTAATAAACAATTCTTCATACAAGCATTATTTAATATTTAGTGTAAAATGATGTTTTTAAAATATCTGGTAACAGAATAAGGTGTTCTCTAGTTCTGAATTTGAGTTCATGTTTTAATATTATGAAATTACTAAGTAAAATAACTAATTCATATAGCCTAATATCTTTTTTTTCCAAGTTTACATCAGTTATTCTGCACTAGTTTAAGATAATTTCTATTTAATTTTATATGCCAGGATAAAAGATGTTGTAGAAAGTACTATCTGTTAAAAATGTAATTCAGGCTACTCATATGATCTATATGATTGATTATAATTTATAAATTTTCTGGCTGGAGGTATAGCTCAGTTGTGGAGTGCATGCTTGTCATGCTTGATGCCCTTTGCAATCCCAGCATCAAAAAGTAAAATAAGCAAGAAATAATGAAAATTTTAAAATATAATTTCTAGTTAACCATACTGAAAAATGTAAAGGAAACAAGTGACATTAATTTTAATACTGTATTTTAGTTAATAAACACCAAATATTATTTAAATATGTAGAAGAAATTTAAAAGTGATTGAGACATCTTATACTCTGTTTAAAATTCAGTAAGCGCTTAACACTTGAAATCTCGACTTGAATCAGACACACTTCATGTCACATGGCAGCCATCACCTGCCTTTGTTAATGGAGGGATTCTCCATACTTGTGGACTTGAAATTCACTTTGTTATGCATGAAATTGCATATTCAGAACCCAGTAGTCTCCATCTACAGTTATCAAATTCTGAAGATAGGAAGCCATGAAAAAAGAAAGCTGGGATGCTTGTAGGTTACTCTCTTTTTGATAAGCACTTTGTCATTTCCTCCATGGTAAGCATGTGATGGGAGGCCTCAGTGACCCTTACCTTGTCTTCAATGATTAGCTGATGGGCCCTGGCCACATAGCGCCCCTCACACTGAAGGAGCACATACAATTCTTCTCCCAGATGGAGAGTTTTTCAGGGAAGTTTTGGAGTGTTTTGGAAGTTTTGGAGCTAGCAGCACTCACAGACTAATTTCTCAGCTTTCTGAATACAGATTGCCCTTTGGGTAAAGCAGGTAATCAGTACTCACCCTGAATGACTACCAGGGCACCAGTCAAAAGCAGAGACTCTTATACCTCACAGCAAGAGCCATGTGCAATCCAAAGAATCCCCAAAAGTTTTTAAGTAAAGGACCTAAGAAGGCTTCTAGTTGTTGACACAAAACTAACCATAAGAACAGAGTCTGTACATTTGGGTCTTTGTCAAGTCTCTTAAATCCATTCTTTCAGATAGGTAATTCAAAAGTAGGCAGAACTTCAATTGTCAAGTGAAGTTCTAGAAACACTCACTTTACTTAAGTGCTTTAGCTTCAGGCCCAGAGTTCCATTTCTCTTCCCAAGCTTTTCAGCTGCTGCTTTGTCTGTAGTTTAGTCCACTCCATTTAAAGACTACCAAGCTGTACTAGTCACAAAAAGTCTTTGTTTGAAGGGACTTTCCTTAAGGCAGGCGTCTGGTGTGCTCTTTTTGTTCCTAATGGCAGCCATACAAATGAATTAAGCATGTGTAAATTTACTGGTGTGATGAATGCCCTGTTTGGGGGCAGAGCCCTATCATCCTTTCCATTTACATAGCATCTTTTCTCTGAGGATCTTGAGGCACTTTCCTGAGCCAGTTGGTACAGTTGTCCTCATTGCAGAGATATGAATGTTCTAACTCCTCTGGGGTTAATTACTCTTGCCTTTAGGGCCAGTGATGAGTCAACAGAAAACCTGGGATTTTAATACATAGCTCTTAGTTTATTAATTTCTACTTTACTCTTCAGTTATTTAAAAATATGAGTAAGTAGAATATAGGTGATCTTTCTAATACATGCCAACTACTCATAAGCAAGAGTCATGGGAATATCTGAACTTCTACATCTTTTGGAATCTCTGAGACAAGAAGCAGCAATTCATGCCTTGAATTGCCTACTGTCTGCCTCAGGATCAGAATGATGATCAGAAGAGGTAACTATGGCTGAAAGGGGCAACAGACTTTTCATGCCTCTTTGTACCTTTGCTGATAAGAATGATGAGACTTAAGTGACACCATCTTTATTGGAGTTTATGTCAGAATTCAGATTGTGTACATCTCAAAGAAAGTTTTTGATTCAATAAGTATTTTTTCATAGAGAAATTTAGAACAGAACTGGTAGTTCATACTTGTAAACTTCCTGGCAAAGAGAATCCTGAGTTTAAATTTTCAAGTGAAAAAAAATATGAGAAAAGTAACTTATAAAAAGTGACACAGGGGGCACTGGTGTCATAGCTCAGTGGTAGAGTGCTTGCCTAGTATGTGCAAGTCACTGGGTTCGATTCTCAGCACTGCATATAAATAAGATAAAATGAAAGTCCATTTAAAACTGAAAATAAAATTTTAAAAAATGACAGGGATTGGGAGTATAGCTCAGTGGTCGAGTGCTTGCCTAAAGCATAGCTTGCTTATTGATCATTATTATCTCTAATACATAAGTATATAAGTACACCTTAATACTTGTAAGCACATATTTTCTTAAAACTTTCATTTGTATTTTTGTAAAATGCATGTCAGCTCCACAGAAGCCCAGAAGAAGTCTTTCGTTGTCGTTCTGTGGCATACTTGCTTTATTAAATTCAATAAGTCAGTGACATTTGCTTTATGAACTCATTGGCCTATTGATCTGTAAAAAGAAATACACTGTAGAGAAATTAAAACTTTTTCTCTGAAGCTTCCATGCTTCAGTGTGCTGAAATAAGCCAACAATAGATTAACAGGAAAAAAGGTACACGATGTGTGCACTTATGGAAGTACACAGATGCATAGGAGCCACACAAATGATGAAACTTGGGCAAAGGCAAATGGTTGAGGTATAAGTACCCTCTTTAGAAGGGAGAGGGAAGGGGGCTGCAGGCACGTTTAGAAGAAGAGTAAGTGATTTTGAGGGGAGACAAATGGACGTGAAAAACAGTGGCCTAGGATGAGTTCCTCTGAGCTCTGGGTGAGTGTTTGATTTTCAGTCTCATCCTCTATTGTTAAAACGGTATTCTCCTTGCTTAATGACATTTCAGTAACAAGCTTGAAGGCACTTATGTTCCTTTTTGGCAGATCTGAAAGAAAAAAAAACCTTCCCTTTTTACTGCCCTCAAGGTATTTTCAGTTGGAAATCTAAAGCAGCATATTTGGGTGTATCCTTTCTGAACCCCAACAACCGTGTCCCAAAGGAAAGTGTTCCCATGTGTTTGAAGGTTCCTTTATGTGGAGCCTCCAGGAGGGTTCACATCACGCTTTTGTTTAATTCTGTACTAGCCCAAAGTTGGTATTGGTTTTGGATTTCTTAAATAAAGCTTTCTTTAAAATAGTTTTAGAAAGTTATCTCTACGTAGGCCACAGCATATTTGTATCAGATTTGTTTGTTTAAATTTTGTCTGAATTCAGGTTTAAAAACTGGTGTCATTGGAGTTGTGGCACTTGCTTTTCTAGCACTTGTCCACTCGTTTTTCATCTTTCCCCCTCTATTCCCAGGGAGCTTGAAGTGATTTGAATCTGTGTGTATGTGGGTTCACATTAACATAGACATGCGTGTGTATGCTCATGCTATTCTTTCACAAAAGTCAACAACCAAGGGAGAGAGAAAATATGCATTAAAAACAGGATATTATATTAGAGAATATGCTTCCAGGTACAAATTTAAGGACCTATTACTATCAACTCCCATCTTCTTTTTCACAGATTAACAGAAAATATTGGAATTCTGGCAGTACCAGTCCTGATAGAGGAGTGGGTGCTATGGATTCCCACCTCCTCCTTCTCTGAAGCCTGGGACTGGGCTTGGGTAGGCCCCACAGTGGGTCCTGTCTCTGCTTCAGGAGCAACAGAATGGCTGGGGAGTAGGACCTTGTAGCCTGGGCTATAGGTAGCCTGGATCCTGATTAGAGGGCAGGTCCTATAGGACTTTGGCTCTTTTTCTCTCCTTGTTCTGTGATACACATAGTTTTGGAGCCAGAGGAACCCTGATGTGCAGACCTAGGGCTTCCAGGCTTCACAGGTCTTGTGAATGCCCAGTACTCCTCACCTGTGGCTTCTCAGTTCTTAACCAGTTCATAATCTCCAAGAAACTAGAGTACCATAGAGTTTTGATTCCAAAAGCAGTAAATATATACATTCAGGTAACTTTGACCTTAGGTTGAAAAAACTGGCAATAAAAATTAAAATATGCCATCTTCAATGATAAAACATTTGTATTTTATTATGCAGTTGTTTTCTTCAACTCTGGTTATTTCATTTATAGCCATTAGTGTTTTGGTGTGGGTTACATTACTGCCTAAAAATCCTGGTGACTCTGTGGATTTTACAGCTTACCCCATGCTTGAAGCTTGCTTACTGAATCCTGGCATGCCAGCTCTCAAAGTTGGCACTTGACTATTTGCAGAAACGGGAAATTGACCACCCACCATACACATGTGTGTGTGTCTGTACACACACACACACACACACACACATCCTGAAGCCAGTTTAAAATATGATAGCACTTCTCTCATGTCCTCATGTTCAAGCTTTGAGTCTAGTCACAAAACTAACAATGACATTAATACTTGTCACAAGTATCACTCATTCAGTAGTTTCAGCTACAAATTCTTGTCTTTCATAACAGACATTCTATGTGAATCTGTGAGGAAAGATGGTGAATACTTTTCACTTCCATAGGAGCACAGCAGGTGGCAGGGACTCACAGCCACCTAGGCGTTCCTTCCCAAAGACGGGTCCCCAGACACCCTGTTAGAACCTCACACACCAGCATCTACAACTGTACAATTACACTAGATGTGGGCACACGGGTGCCTTTGAGGTCCTACCCCTGGGTCCTCAGCACTAGCATTAATTGTGGTAAGAGCTTTGTAGGCCTTTCCTCATGTGTTCCTGGAAGTTCTGCAGAATAAGGGCTTGATTCCCATTTTGTCCCTGAAGAACAGGAGACTCCTCACACACATGAATAAGTAGCTATGAGATGTTCAAATGTATGTGTTCCCAAGGCCAAAGCCTATGCTCTACCCACATCTTGGGCCATGTTGCCTGTATCCTTTTTTCTGTTCCTGTCCCTTTTCTTCTACTTCCTCTCTTCTCTTTTTTTTTTTTTTTAGCCCATTTTCCCTACCGCTTTTAAGAAACTTAACTTTGCCTTGAACAATTGTTGACACTTGTCTTTTGTCAGCCATGTTTTTAGTGACATCAGGGATGCTCATCCTGTGTAGTCCATTCCCCATGAAGGTGATGGGGCATTGTCAGCAAAGATGCTAGAATGAGGGCCCCTGCTTTATGCCAAGGATCAAGGCTGCAGAAAGGCATTCAAGGGCATCATCCTGTGGGCCCCAGCTTGGCCAGTGTCAGAGTATTGTGAAGTGCTGGGTTGAGAGTGGCAGTGACCATTCTCATGGACTCAAGGACATGCAGTGAGCTCAGCTCATTGTCAGTATTCCAGACAGGAGTGCCTGCCCAGGACAGAAATTCATTAGTTGAGTAACTTTGTTTTTGTTTAATCAAATAACTTTGCTTGCTTTTAACTTATTCTCTATGCCTGAGAAAAGGAAATCTGCCTTTATTTAAAGAGTCAAAAGCTGTTCTTGGTGCTGAGGAGGGGGGTCCTTTGGAAGCCCCCACCTTTGCTCTCTAAGCAGCCCCAGGAAGGAGGAGCCTGTGCAGCCTCCACCCCAATGCAAATGAGAGTCCTGATTGTCACTCAGATTCCTGAGATACCTCCTTTTCCCAGAGATTAGCCTAGGCTGCCTGTTCTATAGCCATCAGCCAGCATTTCAGGAACCATTTTCTCTTCCATGGTTGCATTTTTGTTTCATAGAATTTCATGTTATTTAAAACTCGGGATTTTAAAAACAGCATTCTCAGAGGCCATTCTCTTCTGACCCACTTGCCCCGCGGCCTTCGGAAGTCTGGAGGTCTTGCCCTGACATCACGTGCCCGACATTCAACAGCGCTTTTCTGTTCTGAGCCTGCCCTCCTCCCCAAAGCTGAAATAAATCAAAGTTGGTTGAGACTCAGTCGCAATAAATCAAGACCTGTCCAGAACTGGAGCCTGCCCAGTCAAAATGTCATAGCTTGGCTTTCACTGAGGATTAATTAAAGGCCTGATATAAAGCCCAGATGTGCTTCAAGAGAGTAGCAAGCTGCCTGGTGGCTGCATCTCCATGAGTTTCTGCCCACCCAAGAATACGGAGGAGGACTGCAAAGGCATCCAGGGTTGGGAGGGCAGTGAGAGAGGGAGGTGCCCATCAGCGCATCTGGGTGGACTTTATCTGGTGTGGAAAAAATAGGACAAGCTTTCCAAGAAGGGGAAAAGAAATCTGTCAGCCTATGAGCACTTAGTGTTTAAATGGACGCAGAATATAATAGATCAGAAATCATGTTCTAGTTGAAGACACAGAAGAAAATGGACCAAGAAAAGGACCTTTTGTTGTTTAAAAATATGTAATGAAACTTATGCCTGGTTTGCACTAAGCTTGTAAATTTTTTAGACCAACAAAGCTATGTAGATAAAACACATTTGAAGTGTTTTTATTCACAGAAAATTGACTTAGACAAGAATAGTTTTCTGATTTTCCAGATTTACTCCCAATTCTTCTTTCAGTTCTACATGATTTCCACATCGCTATCAAGTAAAAAGGTACTTGATTAAATTACTATTGGAACAAATCTCCATGAAGATGAATATGGAAAATGAACTGATCTCCATATGTAGGAACTCTGGCATTTGATATAGAAACCAATACATAATTTATAATTCAAAACCATATATAGTGGCCATGCTGTTGTGTGACTTAAAAGTTACCTCTTTCTGTAGAAATTTGAATCTCAAGTTGGGACCCAAAAAAAAGAACACCATCAAAAATACATGTATTGACAATATTTTATGATGTTAAGTTGCTTACTTTCCTTACTGAATGTCTGTAAGTCAGCTATTAGAAACTTTATAAATAAAGCAAATCTGATTGCTCTGTAGTCCTTACTAGATAAATGGCATTAATAATGGGAATGTCTTGACAGGAAAAATAATGCTGTTTGTGACAAGAGAAACTGCTGGTTTTATAAAGTATACCTTTATTTTAACATTAAACTTTTATCAGGGGAAAACTCAGCTTTTCCCAGAATGGCACATATCTTTACAGTGTCATATTGATGTTTAAATTGTAAATATGAATATTTTGATTTTTGTAATTTTAAATAGCTTACAGGTTAAGCAGATTTAAGAGGTATATTGTGATTTAACTTAAGCAATGTGAATGTTTTTCTGTTATATGAGTGAGCCGTAAGGACTTTTAAAAAATATCTGTTGGACTTTTTAATAGCCACATTATAAGTGATCCATATAGCTTATTAGCACTTTTATCTTGTGACTAAAATAGCCATTTAAATAGACTTTAACATTCATGTGCAATTTTTCAAAACAGTGATTTTCCAGATAATCTACTATGTACTTCTGTTGTTATAACTGAGGACTGGTAGGTCATTTTGGTTATTAAGGATACATCAGCATTTTTTCCCTAAAATCTGGCCTCAAGAACCCTTTACTTATTTTAGTCAATAATCTAAAAAATAATAATTTATTACAAATTTGAATTTTCATCAGTCCAGATAATTGATTTTTTTCAGAAAGATTGCAGTTTTATGCTTTATTGCTCAGTCCATAAATAACTCTTACATTTGCCATTGCCTCTTATTCTGTATTCTCAATTTAATACCACCATGTGGGGGTGAGGAGCCTAGGACAGTGTGTCTCCAGAGTGAGGATTAGGTTTTAAGAGTGAGAAAATCTAGAGAAATAAGCCTTTATTATTGCCCATTTTAAATAGTCCTGGATGTTTGACTCTCAATATGCAAATTTTAATTGCATGCTTCTAGAACATTGAGCCAGTTGACATTTGGCAAATGTGGTATTCTCTCCAGATTTTCTAATCCATTAGATTTTTCTTTTATTTGATATTTCAAATTTGAAGTATTTTTACCTTTAAATATAATTTTACCCTTTTTCTATTGTACAGAAACGTTCCAAGCACCCACAATAACCCTTCTTCCTGTCTCTCTTCTGTAATCATATGGCCTCCATAGCAATAATTGATCCTTTAGTTGTTTATGTATGCACCCAACCAAATATATTACTGATTTCTCAAAGGCAAGAATAGTATGTTTCATTTGGTTTCTTCAGTGTCTAACTCAGTAATGAGCATGTAGGAATGTGCTGGAATGGTCAAAGACTGGCCTGCGTTCTTTTAGACTAGTGAGGGGCAATTTGGCATGTCATTGCCACAGTATATCAGAGGTTACTGCAGATTTCTTTATCAGCCCTTCAAAAGCAGCCCACAGTGGAGGAAAACAGAACTCTTCTATGTAAATTATTTTTGGAAGATATGTTAAATCGTTCTATTTGAATGCCTTTTAATCTATGGAAACTAATCTTAAGCTGATCTAAGGGAGTTAACTGCAATGTCCTAAAATAAAATAGGTGGCCCACCTCCTGGAATAATCTTTTTCATTATATGCTTTTCCTTCTACATGTTTTAACCACATTGAGATGAAAACCTGACTTAACACACCTCCATGTGGATTTATTTGATAAGTGTGAGCACATGCTCGTTTCAGCTAATACTACCTATGCCCACAAGAACACCTCATTACCAAAACCAAGTAGCAACACGATGTTAAAATTTTTAAAGGACTGACTTTAAAAGTCTGCAGGATTCAAAAATCAGAATTTCCACAGTTGAGGAGAGAAACATATCTTCATTAACATAGAATGTCTACAACCCAGAATCTTGGGTCCCAGTGGTGACTCCAGCCCTGCTTGTCCCCAGGTGCTGTGGCCCAAGAACCAGGCAGCTGCACTGGCTCATTAGGAATCTAGATCAGTTCTGCTGCTGGCATTTGGCCTGTCTTTCATTTTGACAGGTAATGAAGATAACATTTCTTAATAGTACGTGTACAGGAAATGGCCAAGGAAAGGCAAAAAAGAGTTACAGCCTAACTTTACTTTCTCCCTAGCATTGTTGTGAGTTACCATAACATGTTGGCCTAACCAAGACATCTGAAACAATCTGTAAGTGATACATCTAGAGCACTTTATTTGAAGGCAAGGCAGCCTTTATTTTCATTGTATGACACTTTAGACTCAGAGATACACTTAGAATTTTTTTAATCTGATTACATGTGGCAATGAAGACTAATAGAAGTCAACGATTTATCCAGTGTGCTATGGCCACAACAAAAAACAAGCCCATTAGCCTCCTTGGCCTCTGGTTTTTCCCTTCCACTCTTCCAAACTGTCTCTTATTATCACATTATTTGAAAGATTGGTTGAAGTTGGCCATAAAACTTCATGCTTAGTTTCTGAAAATATATCAAGCCATATGCTCATGATATGAATACCTTTTTATTGTTATATTATACTTTATTATGTCACTTTGAAATGTTCATGATTTATGAAATATGACCTTGTATTTACCATCAGGGGTTCTTTTAAAAAAATTGGGGGGGTTTAGGGGGACATAATATCTTTATTTTATATTTTTGTAGTTTTGAGGATCAAACCCAGTGCCTCATGCATGCTAGGCGAGCGCTCTACCACTGAGCCACAACCCCAGCCCCCATCACAGGTTCTTTATGGTACAGTTTTAATAATAATAAATGCTATTTCTTAATGTTGAGGGGGTTGTTATAAGAGAATGGGTTTGATTACCATTTTGTTTTATACTAAAATATCAAACTATTTAGTTTTTCCTTCATGCAGTTGATGGTGTTATTGGAGACTTTGCATGTTAAAAGTATTAGATTATTAAATGCTCATAATGTCTGCTGAAGAACCACCTGTCTTCTGTGCCCATCCACTCCATTTTGGAATCCAGAGGGGCCACCCCACAACTCCGCTCTTTCCTGTTTTTATACAGCTGGAGGCCATGGCAATTGATGAAGCCTTAAAGCAACTTCTTTGGCACATACAGGTCTCCCTGAATCTTCAAAGCTCTCTTTTCTAGGGAAAGGACAGTTTTTAGAAAATAGAGTGCCATAAACCTGAAGTGTCAGCTACAGATGTGTGGGTAGACAGGTGAACCTTCCTTCTTCTGTGACTGATGACAGGCTGGCTGTCACAGGTTTCTGCATGGCCTTGGAGAAGTGACTGTTCTTCTTGTCCTGCTTCCTCACTGCCAGACCCCAGCTGATGCTGTCTTTAATAAAGATGAGGTCATGTTTACAAAGCAGTCTGAGCTAAGGTTCTACTGAAGCCTTAGGAGATTGTTTTTTGGCTTTGAAATTTAATATTTTTTATAGTAAACTTATTAAAACTTCTGCTTTCTTCCATCATTTCCTGAAATGGCCTGAGGGTTTTCTCTCTTAGTTCAGTGCAGCTTTAGCAACAGGCTTCTTGGGGAAGGTCTTTTGTCTTAGTGAAGGCTTCTCCTTAAAAATCTCACAGATAACCTTTGTCCTATTTAGCAATGTGTGCATTGGAACGACTGTTCACTTTACTTCCTCTCCATGTGGCCAGGATGTGTGGATACTCTTGCCTTACATTTTCTCCAAGTAATAAAGTTAGATAATCACACATCACCTTTTGGATCAAAGCATTCAGGGAAAAAAATAGCACTGGTAACATTTAAATATAACACTAAAACTAGTTTGGAGAATAAAGATGCCAATCTGATTATTTACCATGTGCCTGGCATGTTCATGATGAAATAGATAAGAAAGAAGGAAAACGGAGAGAGGAAAGGAAGGAGAAAGGAAGCTTTCTTTCTAATTTTATCTACCCCTTGTCCCTTCTAGTATCTTAGCAGAAAGGAGCATTTTTCAGGGATGAGAAAGTTCATAAAGCACTGGTAGGTACATTATCTCAGTTCTTTTTCTTTGACTCCCCCATGAAATTTGTTCCAGTTGTAATTAATTCATTATTTGTGTAATCTGCCATGATGTTTCTCACAACTGAATAGTGAGCTCCATTAGGACAGGAGCTGAGTCTGTCCTGTGCATCCAAAATTACCAGACACCACCTGCTTACTTCCTGACCCCCTGTTCGTTTAATGATTGATGGAGTCTGATTCTCACCTCTCCCCAACCTGCTCTTACTGTAACCACCCCCAGGAAGTTATTATGACCCCCCCAGACTAAGTTGGTACCTTGTTTGAGAGCTCTTGTTGCATCTTATCATTTATTTTATAATTGATAGAACATTTACTGAGTTGTTCAAGTCTGTGTTTTGTGCTAGTCTGTAAGGTTGAGATAGCCCATAGGACAAACACTGTCCAGATAAGGACACTGCTGTTTTGCCCATTTTATAGAAAAGTAAGTTGACTCTTGAAAGGAAGCAGCCTGACAAAAATGCATGGCTGTGGCCTTCCTTTTCCACTGTATCACCTGACTGCTCTGAAGAGGGCAGTTCCCAGGCCTGAGGGACACATCTTTAGCCTAGTCCAAGGAGATCTGGAAGTAAGGTTTAGCAGCATTGCCAATATCCTCACATGTCCTCCAGAGATAATATAAAAACGTCCCCTAAGAACTCCCGGTTTACCTGATAAAGCTGATGTGCTGCACTCACCTAGAACTTTGCCAACTCCTGAGTTTTGAGAATTCTCCAATGGAATGCTCCTTTGGGGAACTCTGGTGTCATGGTTTGGCTGTGAGGTGTCCCCAAAAAAAGCTCACATGTGAGACAATGCAAAAAGGTTCAGAGAAGAAGTGATTGGGTTAAAAGAGCCTTAACCCAACCAGTGAATTAATCATCTGATGGGATTAATTGAGTGCTAACTGAAGGCAGGTGGTGTGTGGCTGGAGGAGGCAGGGAATTAGAGGCATGGCTTTGGGATATATATATATATATATATATATATATATATATATATATATATATATATATATAATATTATATATTATATATAATATATAATATATATATTCTGGCAAATGGAGCTCCCTCTCTCTGCTTTCTGATTGTCATGTGAGTTGCTTCCCTCTGCCACCCTCTTCTGCCATGATGTTCAACTTCACCTTAAGCCCTGAGGAATGGAACCTACTGTCTGTGGATAGAGACTTCTGAAACTGTGAGGCCTCAAATAAACTTTTTCTTCTCTACAATTGTGCTGGTCAGGTCTTTAAGTCACAGCAGAGAAAAGGCTAACTAAAACATCTGGGATGAGCTATTGTTTACAGAGATACTAATCAGGCACATGTGTCCAACCATCTTGAAAACTCTTTCTTCAGCAGAGTACCTGATGGGAGCAGGTCTGAAAATAGTCACAGGGCAGAGTGGTGCTTCCTTGGGAGTAAGAAATGTTATGTTGACATAACAAGTTACACGAGTGACTTCTGCTGCTTGAACCTTCAGGCAGTAGTCATTCGTTTATTTATTCATTCACCAAACTCTTATTAAGTATCTACCCTGTGAAAAATAATCTCTCCCTTCAGTGGCTTAGCATTTAAGGGGATAGAAATCTATAGCATCAGAGTAGTATGAGACAAGTGACAAACTTAATAGTTATAGAAACATCAAAGAAGACTTCCCAGAGGCCCTGAATTGAGGTCTTAAAAAGGGATTCAGTTTTGTTTTGTTTTGAGCAGGGAAGGGGGGGGGGGTGTCAAAGGATGCCTTAACTAGCAATTAGAAGATAAAGTTTATAATCTTTCTCTGTTTAATGATGCAATTTTGGAATATCTCAGTCTGTCTGGTGTTACTATAACAGAATAATACAAACTGAGTGATTTATAAAGAAATTTATTTGGCTCATGATTTTGGAAATGAGAAGTCCAAAGGCATGGTGATAATGCTTGGTGAGAACTTTCATGCATCACCTCATGTTGGAAAAGCAGAAGCGCAAGAGAGTGCACACAGAGGTGGCTTTTATAACAAAGCCACTCATGGGAGCTAACCCACTCTCCAGAACAGCTTTAAAGCTCATGGTATAGCCCTTGTGACCTAAACAACTCCCATTATGTCCTATCTCTTAACACTGCTCCATTGGGAATCAGAGTTAAAGCACATAAACTTTGGGGGACACCCTTAAACTATAGCAGGAGGAAAAATAACTTTCACACCTGCAGGTTATGAATTTCTTCTTCTTCTTTTTTTTTTTTTTTTTCGGATGGGCAGGGGTAACCAGGGATTGAACTCAGGTGCAGTAAACCACTGAGCTACATCCTCAGCCCTAATTTGTATTTTATTGAGAGACAAGGTCTCACTGAGTTACGTTGCTAAGGCTGGCTTTGAACTTGTGATTCTCCTGCCTCAGCCTCCTGAGTTGCTGGAATTACAGGCATGTACCCGCATCCAGCAAATTTCTTCATTTTAAAGTAAATCATGAACTAAGTACTCTCTAAAGCATCTTTCACTTATAAAACCCCAAATGATTAAATTTACAAGGTTTCTTTCTTTAGTATGTTTTGTTATAGACTGAAGCAAGGACAAAGACCTTAAGGATCTCTGATAGGATGTGATCTGCTGCCCAGTGGTGAGCCCTGAGCTTAACAAGGGCAGCAGCATGCATGGCAGGTATCCAGGGGGCAGTGGTGGCTGCTGAGTTAAGCTGGCTTGTGGCATGTATCAGAAGTTATTTGATAAAAGGCTGTCGCGGCTTCCTCCAGTACTGGACAGTATGAGAACATTGACCCTGAGCACATGGAACCAGTGCTGAGTCCCTGTCCAGCTCTATCAGTTGTACACTTTGGCTCCTCATGAACCAACACTTTATTATAAAGGAGCTTGAGATGGTCTTCCAACAGCACCATCTATTCACATTGCATTAAAACTTCAAAATACCTTCTCTTTAGTATATATGAAATCTTTGTATATATTCTTTTAGTATCTGAGGAGATTCGTTCCAGAATTCCCAACTTGGACACCAAAATCTGCTGGTGATCAAGTTCCTTGTATGGAATGTTATGGTATTTGCCTAGAACCTATGCACATCTTCCAGTATGCTTTGCATCATCTCAAGATTACTTGTACTACCTAATACAATGTAAATGCTCTACAAACAATATCATATTATTTAGAAAATAAAGATTATGAAAAAGGTCTGCATCTTTTCTTTTTTAAAAAAATATTCAGTATAAACACAACTCTGTGTGTGTGTGTGTGTGTGTGTTATGCGCATGTTTGTGTGTGATGCTAGAGATTGAACCTAGGCCCTCAGCATGCACGCTGACACTGAACTACATTACATCCCTTTTAGAATATTTTCAATCTGAATTGTCTGAATCCATGGATACTTGACACAGATACAGAACCTGCAGTTAGAAAATTCATTTGAACTTAAACATGTGCCCTGGCAGTTCTAGGGGGCAGGATATAAAATGAAACCAGTTGATTTATAAAATGTATTCTTCAAAACAAGATGTCTTAGGCCTTGGAAGTTCATTTTATGAAACGACTCACCACAGGGTACTTTGAAATCATGAGCTCTTTTAGTACAGTAAAAATACAGAGCAATGCCCTTTGATTTATGTATTTATTTTTGGTTTTATTTTGTTTTATTATTTTTTTATTGGTTGTTCAAAACATTACAAAGCTCTTGACATATCATATTTCATACATTAGATTCAAGTGGGTTATGAACTCCCATTTTTACCCCAAATACAGATTGCAGAATCACATAGGTTACACATCCACGTTTTTACATAATGCCATATTAGTAACTGTTGTATTCTGCTACCTTTCCTATCCTCTACTATCCCCCCTCCCCTCCCCTCCCATCTTCTCTCTCTACCCCATCTACTGTAATTCATTTATCTCCTTGTTTTTTTTCCCATTCCCCTCACAACCTCTTATATGTAATTTTGTATAACAATGAGGGTCTCCCTCCATTTTCATGCAATTTCCCTTTTCTCTCCCTTTCCCTCCCACCTCATATCTCTGTTTAATGTTAATCTTTTCCTCCTGCTCTTCCTCCCTGTTCTGTTCTTAGTTGCTCTCATTATATCAAAGAAGACATTTGACATTTGTTTTTTAGGGATTGGCTAGCTTCACTTAGCATAATCTGCTCTAGTGCCATCCATTTCCCTGCAAATTCCATGATTTTGTCATTTTTTAGTGCTGCGTAGTACTCCATTGTGTATAAATGCCACATTTTTTTTATCCATTCATCTATTGAAGGGCATCTGGGTTGTTTCCACAGTCTAGCTATTGTGAATTGTGCTGCTATGAACATCAATGTGGCAGTATCCCTGTAGTATGCTCTTTTAAGGTCTTCAGGGAATAGTCCAAGAAGGGGCATAGCTGGGTCAAATGGTGGTTCCATTCCCAGCTTTCCAAGGAATCTCCATACTGCTTTCCAAATTGGCCGCACCAATTTGCAGTCCCACCAGCAATGTACAAGAGTACCCTTTTCCCCACATCCTCGCCAGCACTTGTTGTTGTTTGACTTCAGAATGGCTGCCAATCTTACAGGAGTGAGATGGTATCTTAGGGTGGTTTTGATTTGCATTTCTCTGACTGCTAGAGATGGTGAGCATTTTTTCATGTACTTGTTGATTGATTGTATGTCCTCCTCTGAGAAGTGTCTGTTCAGGTCCTTGGCCCATTTGTTGATTGGGTTATTTGTTATTTTATTGTTTAATTTTTTGAGTTCTTTGTATACTCTGGATATTAGGGCTCTATCTGAAGTGTGAGGAGTAAAGATTTGTTCCCATGATGTAGGCTACCTATTTACCTCTCTTATTGTTTCTCTTGCGAGAAAAAACTTTTTAGTTTAAGTAAGTCCCATTTGTTGATTCTTGTTATTAACTCTTGTGCTATGAGTGTCCTATTAAGGAATTTGGAGCCCGACCCCACAATATGTAGATCGGAGCCAACTTTTTCTTCTATCAGACTCAGAGTCTCTGATTTGATATCCATTTTGAGTTAACTTTTGTGCATGGCGAGAGAAGGGGATTCTAGTTTCATTTTGTTGCATATGGATTTCCAGTTTTCCCAGCACCATTTGTTGAAGATGCTATCCTTCCTATATCTCTTGCCTCTCTCTGTGTCTTATATGGTGTATCAGACTTTTCCTGAAATTCGAAGTATCCCATTGTGATGTAAAAACATCTAGTTTCTTAAGAAAAGAAGGCTTCATGCTATAGGAATTGCTTTTAACTTGTCTTGCAATACAGTAGTTGACCTAAGATGTCCCACTTTGACTATCAGGAGTTTAAATGCCCTGAAAGGCTCCAGGTTACCTGTGGTATAGCCATCTGTGCCTGTACTCATTTACCCTATTTACCATGAGGTTGTCACATGCATGTGGAGTAGTCATAGGAAGGTTTCAGAGCAAGACAACACAGTTGTGTTCACCACAACGGGGGATGGTGGTTTATAGCTGTTACAGAACCTCAGCTGCCTCCTCAACCTTTCTTTATCTTTCCTGAGTTGTGCCTTTTACTAGCTAACTACATTTACAAAATTTTTTTGTAACATTTTCTCTCTTGGTTCTATAGGGAAAAATTCAGCTGAATTTTCCCTTTAAAACAATCATAAGGCTGAAAAGGTAGCCTCATTCTATCAACCTTACAACATTTCCCTTCCACTGAAGTTCTGAAGATGTTATATTAATTCTTTTATTTTTTTGCATTTTTTTAAAAAAATGGTCTTTACTACATAAGTAGTTCATGTTCCTAATAGAAGAGTTAATACAGATAAAGCGGAAAATTAAAACAAAGTTTATAATCCTATTAATCAGAGATAATCACTGATAACCAAAATGTGTATATTTCCCAATTACATGATGTATAGGTATAAAGATATTGTATACACCTGCATATGGAAATGCATTAGTAAATAAGCAGTTTTATGTCTTTAATTTTAAAGATGGAAAACTAGGACCACAAAGTATAGGTGATGATGAGAAGGAGGCAGCACATCTGAGAGCCAATGCAAGCACTTTTCAGATAGATGAACAGCAAGGACGGAGGCCCTGAAGTAGATAAGAACTGGACTCATTTGAGGAACAGAAAGCAAGCTTATAGTTTCAGAGACAAGGTAAAGGAAGAAGATGCTACAGAATGAGGTTGAGAGGTGAGTAGGAGTCAGGGCAGGTTGGGCCTTGCAGGTGTTCCAATTTTATCTCAAACATAGTAGAAAACTGTAGTGGGATCATAGGTGCCCACAACAATATCCATTTTCCTCATATTTCTTGTGGAAATGCCAGCCTTCCAGAGTCAAGACCACATTTCCTCACCTCCCTTGCAAAGATGTGGCTGTGAATAATGTCTGGTCAGAAAAATAGTAACACAAGAGTTGAATGACAACTTTTAGGAAATTTCCTTTATGTAATGTTTATTGCCCATTCTGTTTTTGCTATGTGGAATGTGGATTATGAGGGCCAGAGCTCCAGCAGCTATGCTGGCTCATGAGAAACTAAGTGCCCTACTTGGAGACTGGTGGAGTAATGAGGTAGAAAGGAGTCTGTGTCCCTAAGAGTGAGGTAGAAGTGAGCTGTCCACTCAGCTCTGATGCCTACCTTTAGGGATCATCTATGTGAAGAAATTAATTGAAATTTTTAGATTTCTTGCTCTTACAGATGAACCCATACATAGCAGACAGGAACCACTTGAAAGATATTAAGCCCAGGATATGATCATTTGATTTATTATATTTTGGGAAGATTACTCTTGCTTCCTTGGAGACTATGGCATACCAGATAGTCATGGAAGGGGGAAGGCCAGCTTGGGAAGCTGCCCCATGTTGTTACAGCTGGGCTGAGTAGGAGATGATAACCTCAAAGATGAAGGGAAGTTGGAGTGAGAAAGATATATTTGGAGGTAAATCTAGACAGATTCGATGAGGAGTGATGGGTGAGGGGAATTGTCTGCCAGTTTTGTGCTTAAACAAGGAGTTGGTTTGGTTTCACCAAACCAGTTCTGAGGCAGTGAAGATTGAATAATTTTCCATTTTGGAAGCAGGCATTGGAAGAACCTCCTATATTTCTGTAATTTCCTCCCTATTGTACATGTACACATTGGCCACTCACTTTAAATCTTTTATTACATTTTCTGTTCCTCAGATTGTCCCATAAATATGGCAATACAGCCATGCATCACTTGCTAATGAGGATATCTTTTAAGAAATGTCATTAGGTGATTTTGTCATTGTGAGAACATCATAGAGTATGCTTCCACAAACCTAGATGGTATTTAAAATTTTTTGAATTATTTTAATTGACATAAAACCATTAAAGCTGTACATATTAATGAAGTGTGATATAATTTTCGGTATATTTATATTGTGTAATGTTTAAATCAGATTAAACATATTCATCTCCTCAAACATTTACAATTTCTAGATAGTATAGTCTATGACACACCTAGGCTATAACACACCTAAGTCCATTGCTGACCAAAACACCATTATGTGGCACATTGTTGTATGTGCCATTTGTCAAAGTCTCAAAGCTAGCAAAGGCAAAACCTGGATTCAAACCAAATCTAGCAACTGCAACCCCACACTAAACTCCATTTGCAGGATTTCATCCTTGACCTCTAGACTGAATTGTGTTCTTGGCTGATTAGTGTCCCCTACAAATTCCCATGTTGAAATCCTAAACCCAAGTATCTCAGAATGTGACCATATTTGAAGATTAAAGTCTTTAAAGAGGTGATTAACTTGTTAAAATGAAGTCAAGTGGGCTCTAATGTGATATGCCTGGTGTCCTTTTAAGAAGAAATTAGGGCACATTATAGGGAGAATATGATGAGAAGACACAGCAAGAGGAAGGGAAGGTCATCTACAATCCAGAGAGGCCGCAGGAGAAACTAACCCTGCTGGCACCTTGAGGTTGGACTTGCAGGCCCCAGAACTCTGAGGAAGTAAATTACTGTGATTTAAGTTGCCCCATCTACAGTGCATTGTTACCGAAGCCAAAGGAGATTGACAGAGCTTCCTGTCCTGTACTCCCCTTCCCATAACCCATCTCCTGACTCCAGCTAGCATGGATGCTGAGTGCTTGCGTCCATCCTGCTAGTTCAGACCTTGCTTTTCTCTCTACTTGCCACCTGCTTCTCCTCCTGAATCTACCACCTTTTTCATGTGACCACCATATATAGAGAGTTGTTCTTACCCAAAACTGGGAAGTCATCCTGGGGACTTCCCTTTTGCTCTCCCTAACCCCTGGTTAATTCCACTTCCAGAGACAGAATCAAATCTCTATTCATCCCTGTGACCATCACCTGTGATTCAGAACCTTGTTATCTTTATCAGGGAAAAAGTTCTCTCTGCAGTTTAGGTATTTGATAGCACTGATGTCTGTAGATCACATTTTGATGGCACAAAATCCATACCACCAGCTAAAATATAATCTTGACTATTTATTCCTTCATTCAGATTCCCTTGCAGTACATTCTAGCTTTAATATGATGTGCATCATACAAACACACACCTTCAAGACCCAATTCTGCTTCTCTGCCCTCCATTATCTCCTGCTGTCTCCGCTCCTTCTTGCCTCTCTTTACAGCACCAGCCTACCTAGCATGCTGGAACTTCCCAGGGTTTGTCAGTGCCTGTGCTCTCCTACATGCTGTTCTCTCATTTTGCAAGCTCCCCTTCCTTCCTCCCAGCCCTGGCTACTCTTACTCTCTTTGGATATTAAACTTATTAATATGAGGAACTAGACCTACCCTATGTATATTCTTTCCACTGAGTTTTCAGTATTTGTCCCCAAAATTTTGTTGGGTAAATATATGAATATGTCCCAAAGGCCTTAGCTTAGTACTTCTCTAAAGGAGGCATTTTTCATCTCCAGGGTTGTTTGGCAATGTCTAGAAACATTTTGGCTTGTCACAGTTCACTCTGTATGTGGAGGATGAGGTCAGGGAGGCTGCTAAAACATTCTCCAGTGTACAATATACAAGACAGGAAATGCCCAGAATGACCATAGTGCCAGGTTTTAGAAGCCCTGCCTTAACTTCCATCCCTTAAGGGAATTGTCCTCCAAGACAAGCTCTCTGCTTCCGGAGCTCTGTTGTGCCTCTGTTGGAGTTCTTGGACATTCCTCTCTGATCCTCACTTTACTTTTCTATGTCCCTTATTAGATTGCACTCCATGATGTCAGCTGTGTATCTTTAGTGGCTCAGTAAATAATAGTTATGTGTCACCTAACAAACATCATAGAGTGCACAGACACAAATTGATAAGACCACTGTCTCACATTCTGTTGATTAGAACATTGTTATATTAGATAGTCACATATCATTGCTATACTATAGTCATATGCCACATAACAATGAGTGCAGCTGAGAAACTTAATTTTTAATTTAATCTATTTTAACAATTGTGAACTTAAATAGTCATATATGGTCAGTGGTTACCATAATGGACAGTGCAGACAGATATGAGGTCTGTTTCTAGGCAATCTACTATACATGGTGCTTTTGGAAATGTTTATTAAACTTTTATTATGGCTCATTTTGGGCAGAGAAAAAAATGATACTTGAAACAGTTTTTTAAAAATGAAAAACAATGCATTGGAGAGACACTTGCTGATGTTCAGAATCATTCATGAACATGTGGCAGATGGAAGGCAGGCCTTGCTGGGCAGTTACTGAAAATGTTAACAAGCAAGCCAGGCAACTTTCTGACATTCCCCAAACTCAGTCCACACAGTAAAATTATTCCAAATATCTAACCTTGCCAGACAAAGTCCTGTAAGGACTCCTGGAATACCTGTGACCTTTGGGTTTAAAAGTTTGTCATGTTCCATAATTTTCTTTATTTTTTTAATATTGATTTTGTTTTTTAAATACATGACAGTGGAATGCATTACAATTTTTATTACACATATAAAGCACAATTTTTCTTATCTCTGTATATAGAGTGTGTTACACTAATTCATGTCTTCATACATGTACTTTGGATAATGATGTCCATCACATTCCACCATCATTGCTAACCCCCTGCCCCCTCCCTTTTCCTCCCACCCCTCTGCCCTATCTAGAGTTTGTCTATTTCTCCCATGCTCCTGCTCCCTACTCCACTATGAATCAGCCTCCTTATATCAAAGAAAACATTTGGCATTTGGTTTTTAGGGATTGGCTAACTACACTTAGCACAATCTTCTCTAAAGCCATCCATTTACCTGCAAATGCCATGATTTTATTCTCTTTTATTGCTGAGTAATATTCCATGGTGTATAAATGCCACATTTTTAAAATCCATTCATCTACTGAGGGACATCTGGGTTGGTTCCACAGTTTAGCTATTGTGAAATGTACTGCTATAAACATTGATGTGGCTGTGTCCCTGTTTTATGCTGTTTTTAAGTCCTTTGGGTATAGACCAAGAAGTGGGATAGCTGGGTCAAATGGTGATTCCATTCCCAGATTTCCAAGGAATCTCCATACTGCTTTCCATATTGGCTGCACCAGTTTGCAATCCCACCAGCAGTGTATGAGGGTACCCTTTTCCCCACATCCTCGCCAACACTTATTGTTGTTTGTCTTCATTCCTCTCTTCCTCCTTTCCTTCCTTCCTTCATTCATCTGTTCCTTCCTTTCTTTTCATCTTTTTCTTTCTTTCTTTTTGTACCAGGGATTAAACCCAGGGGCACTTAACCACTGGATGAGCCACATCCCTAGTCCTTTTTTTAAACAGATATTTTTTATTTTATCTTCTTCAGAATTAATTAATTAATTTTGATTGATTAATTTATGAAGATCAAAATTATTAAAAATAAATTATGGAATGTAATAGAGAGAAAAGAGCATCTTTTCTGCAATTTACGTTGAAGGGACGGATTTTTTAAAGTAAGGTTTTTGAGAAGGAAGGTGGGGAGGAAGGAAGGGAGAGTGTCAGGGCACACATCTGTAATCCTAGCAACTCAGGAAGCTGAGGCAGGAGGATCTTGGGTTCAAAGCCAGCCTTAGCACCTTAGTGAGGCCCTAAGCAACTTAGTGAGAACCTGTCTCAAAACAAGAATATCTTTTTTAAAAAAGGTCTAGGGATGTAGTTCAGTGGTTAAGTGCCCCTGGGTTCAATCCCTGGTCCAAAAAGAAAGAAAGGAAAAGAAGGAAAGGAGGGAAGGAAGGAATGATGAATGAAAGAAGGAAGGAAGGAAGGAAGGAAAGAAAGGAGGAAGGAGGGAGGCAAGAAAAGAGGGAGAGAGGAAAACCCTATCCCAACAGCTGTCTACTGAATGCCTAATGCTATGGCCTAGTATCAGTGGACTCTGGAGGCTTATTTAGTAGAGCTATTGTACATAACCCCAAACTCTATGAAACTAGGATTTTAAATAAGCCATAATTTTTAAAATAAAAAAATTGTATTCATATATTATTTTCTCTAATGCTTTTGGCAGGATAATTTGTGACATTCGTATACATTTATTCCTTTCCTGGATATTCAATTATGGAACTAAAACAATAGGTATAACATCTTGCTTTCCATGTCATAAGAAGGACTAGGTAAAAATGAGATAAATGTGTGTCAACACTTTGAAAGTGCTAAGAAAGCATTAAACAGTAGATCTTTCTTTCTTTCTTTCTTTCTTTCTTTCTTTCTTTCTTTCTTTCTTTCTTTCTTTCTTTCTGTTATTCTTTTAGTTGCCAATGGACCTTTATTTTTTTATGTATTTTTATGTGGTGTTGAGAATCGAATGCAGCACCTTACACATGCTAGGCAAGCACTCTGCCACTGAGCCACAACCCTAGCCCGAGATATTTAATATCATCATTCACTCTGTTCTATTATTGTTTTAATTTATTAAATGTTTTAATACTAAAATTGGTCACTTGAGGAAGGAAAAATTTTCTCCAGATTTTTTTCATAGGACAATATGTCAATACTGTAATACAAAATACCAAATATGAAATATAAATACCTGCAATATAAAATATTAAATATACCTATAATATAAAAGCCCTTTTGTTTGTTAATGCACTATTATTCTTCCAGTAGAATTCCCCATGGCTGGCTGGAGTTGTGGCTCAGTGGCAGAGCACTTGTCTAGCATGTGTGAGGCCCTGGGTTCAATCCTCAGCACCACATAAAAATAAATTAATAAAATAAAGCTATGGTATCCAACTACAACAAAAAATAAATATTAAAAAAAAAGAATTCCCAATGGCATTCTCAGTGCGGCATTAAGATCAGATTAGAGGTGTGAGTAAAATATTATTGCAGTCAATTAAAGTATTAGGCTCCTAAATTGATCAATAATTTTTCCAACAACATGATAGGTCATGATTTTATTTCATTGAAGAAAAATCTGCTAGCTAAGATGAAAAGTCATGTTTATTTTTGTGTCAGGTATTCTATGATTAGTGAATTAAATATTTTCATCAGTTTGGGTGACCTCTTGTCTCTCAGCTGCATATGGACTTTGCCAATTGTGCCTTCCATCCTGAACACAGTAAGAGAAACCATATTCCCCTGAACCACCTCTTGCCCTCTGTCTTATCTAACTCAGAAACCCCTCCTTCCAGAGGGTTCTCTTGGGCCAGGAATAAATCCAAAGGTCTCGTATTGTGAAAAGGTTAAGGCAGGTCAAGTATTTTTCAGTATACTTTTTAAAGGCTTGGTTGGGCTAATTTAATTTCTTATGTTCATTAATTCCTCTCCTTCCACCTCCACCCCCTCTGAATAAGCGGCCCTTCACACGAATCCAATTTAGCTTCAATACACCTTATTCACACTGCCTTTTATTGCGAGCCTCATTCCAGCCAGCTGTAAGGTTGCCCGGCTGCCTCAGGTTTCCCAATTTAGCTCTGGAAATGACTTCAGCATGGCAAAAACTTTTCACTGGCCAATTTGGAAAACAGGATTCAATATGTGAAGAAAGCCCAAAATGGCAGCTAAGCATGAGAAAGGATGGAGCATTTGGGTTGGGAGAGATGGGCACAGGGAAGTGCTCCTTTCTTCTCCTCCACTGGCCCTCTCTGCATTCTCTTCAAATCAGGTAGGGTGGAGGACAGGTGAAGGGGGAGGGGGGGCTGAAGCCAAAAATCAGTGTTTAACCTTGCATTCTTGTCACCCGCCATGGGACCTCTTTTTTTGGCCAGGATTTCATCGCATGACTGATGAAACAGTCAAGACTTACTGTTCTTTGGCTATATACAGCAGTATTTCCTAAGAGAAAAAAATTATCATAATTAAATATGAGCATACTTTAGTAATAGTACTAGTTATATCTGTACTGGGTTGCTTTTTAGAGGATTATAAGGTTTATATTGGATTTGTAATGTGAAAACAAGGGGATAGCATGGAATTCTCCCAGGAAGCTGGAAGGGAAGGAGCTGTAGTGGCCAGGATGAGGCTTAGTGCAGAGGCAAAGTCTCAAGCTCTTATCTAGGACTGGGAAACTGCAGCTGTGAGTGAGAATGCGTAGCTAATCAAAATACGTTGACATAATAACCCTTCTCTTTGACAACACCATCAAACCTAAAGCCACCCTGCTACATTTGTGTCTGTTATATCCAAAAGTTGTATTTTTAAAATATTTTTAGTTATAGATGGACACAATATATTTATTTTTACTTATTTTTTAATGTGGTGCTGAGGATCAAACCCAGGACCTCACTTTTGCGAGGCAAGCACTCTACCACTGAGCTACAACCCTAACTCCCAAAGTTATTTTTAAGTGATTCATACAGGGTGCTAAAAGGTTAATTAAAAGTGGATTTGTTATGGGATTTGGCAAAAAAAATATGGAAATACAGATTCTGGATTATTAAGACTGATTGTTCTTTGGGTATATACTTCAGTGCTTCTCAAGAGAAAAAATTATAATTAAATATGAGCGTACTTCAGTAATAGTACTACTTATATCTTTTCTGGGTTTCTTATAGGATTAGGATTACATTGGATTTGTAATGTAAAAACAAGCAAGTTTATTATTCATAGTTTTTTCTTCAAAGAACAGTAAATTTTGAGTAATTTCAAAAGCCTTCAGAATTTAGTTGTGGACCAAACAATGTACATGTCCAGCAGTATTATTAAGGCTTAAATACTGAATATTGATATTTGATTGAGTTTTCAGAGTTCTTTGGTTGTTCTGGCCATTTCAGCATAGAAGAGGTAGTAGCCTTGTGAAGTAACCCTAAGACACTGGCCCAAGCTCCAGATCCGTATCTACCATCCTAGCCCAGTGATTCTCAAACTTGTAGCATGCATAGGAATGCCCTGAAAGCCTTGTTAAAACCCAGATTCTGATCCATACCTGCAAGATTTCTTAGTGGGACCCAAGAATTTACATTTTTAATAAGTTCCTTGGTAATCCCAATGCTGTGACCCTTGCTCCCATTTTGAGAATGACTGTCTTAGCTGTTCACTCTCATTCTGACCTGTAAGAAAGTAAGGAAGCAGAAACCAAGTTTCAAGAATTCCCCTCTCTGGCTCAATTAGAGGATTAAATATTTATAGAAAGTTGAGAGTTTCTTTTAAATAACTTGGAAGTTTTCTAATCATTCAAAACTACTCCTAATACTTTTCTACATTGGCCTAGTCTTTTCTAAAAGTTCAGGGATTAGGCTGCAAATTTGAATAAGGCCCTTGCTCTAACAGCCATTCATAGCATCAGTTTATTTCATGTCCCAGCACATGTGGCTCCCCTGCCTTCACTGTTGGAGGTATGCATGATAGCATGGACTTGTTGTAGCACAGTAGGCAGGTTAGACATGGAGTTATTTCTTAACTCTCTTTGACGACGGTTCTCTAATGAGTATTTGATTTAGAACAATGGCATTGAGGATGGAAAGAAAAGGACACATGAAAAAAACTTGTAGAATTGGAAACCATGTGCTCTGACAAATGCTTGTGCATGGGAGGCAAAGAAAAGGGAGGAATCAAAGATGACTTCACATGTATGACCAGGAAAGTCAATACCAATGCCATTTTTAAAAAGTTAGGAGTTGGCTTTGGAAAAGAATGTAAGGTATGTTTTTTTAAATATTAACTCATACATTTGTGGTTGATTGATTTTCAACCAGGATACCAAGACAAGTCAATGGGGAAAGAACCTCACAGCATATGGAGAAATTAACTCAGAGTGAACTCACAATTAATGATATCCCATGTACCATCCTTTCTAAAATGTAAAACTATAACACTCTTAGAAGGAAACAAGGGAGAGAGTCTTCCTGACCTTTAAATAGATAAGACCTTCTCATACAGGCAAATACAAGAAAAGAAAAAAAGTAGACATTGTAGATGTCATCATTGTTAAAAACTGTTGTGCTTAGCTTATAGGAAACTCTCAAGAAAGTGAAAAAACAGGGCGTGGGCTGGGGCTCAGTGGCAGAGTACTTGCTTAGCATGTGTGAGGCACTGGGTTTGATCCTTAGCATCGCATACAAAAATAAATGAAATAAAGGCATGCTGTCCATCTGCAAATACAAAAAAAAATGTTTTAATTAAAAAAAAAGAAAGTGAAAAAACACACTGAAGAAAAGGATAAAATATTTGCAAATCATATCTAATAAGGAACTTCTCCACAATATATAAAGAACTCTTATGAATCAATAATAAAAAGGCAAATAATCTAATGAAAAACAGTCAAGGGATTTGAATGGGCATTCCTCCAAAGAAGATATTCAGATAACTAATAAACACGAGAAGAGATTGTGACATCATTAGCCATTAAGGAATTGTGAATCAAAACCACAGTGAAGTACCACTTCACACCCACCAGAATGACACTAAACATACATGGGTAATGTAAAATGGCTCACTTACTCTGCAAAACAGTTTGGCAATTTCTCCAAATGTTCAATATAGGTAATACATCTGAGAGAAATAAAAGCACATATCCACACAAAAACTTACACAGGAATGTTTATAGTAGCATTATTCACTATAATCAAAGTATGAAGCTTTTGATGGAATTATATCTATCAACTGATGAGCGGATAAACATATGTGGTGTAGCCACACAAAGGCATATTACTTAACCATAAAAAGCAAAGTTCTGACAGTGCTGCAACATAACTGAAAAATATCCTAACTAAACATCCTAAGAAGAGTGACCCAAAAGTCAATATATTATAGGATTCCATTCATGTGAAATTTCCAATGTGGGGGAATCCAAGTATACAAAAAGTAGATTTCTGTCAGAGGTGAGGGACTGTGAATGGAGAATGACTGCTAAAGAGTGTAAAGTTCTTTTTGGATTGATGAAACGTTAGTTATATTGTGATGATGATCTTACAACTGTGACTGTTTTAAAATCTGTTGAATTGTATACTTTAAATGGATGAATATTAAGGTATATGAATCATATATATATATATATATATATATATATATATATATATATATTAAGAGATGAATCTTGAGAAGTGAGGAGCCCACATGACGTCAAAGTCAGGTGGGTGTTTGGACTTTGGGAGGCATGTGAAGATGGCTACCTGGAGGCGTGTGTAAGGCCAGGGAAATGAATCAAGTGTCCAGGAGAAGAGAAGGTAATGGGAGAATAGGAAAGTTGTTTGAATGCGTAACCTGGGAGCGCAGCTCTTTTTTTAAAGGTCAGAAAGAAGTCAGGTGGAGAAGTCCAACAACAACAAGTGCTGGAGAGGATGCGGGGAAAAGGGTACACTTGTTCATTGTTGGTGGGACTGCAAATTGGTGCAGCCAATTTGGAAAGCAGTATGGAGATTTCTTGGAAAGCTGGGAATGGAACCACCATTTGACCCAGCTATTCCCCTTCTGGGTCTATTCCCTAAAGACCTAATAAGAGCATGCTACAGGGACACAGCTACATCGATGTTCATAGCAGCACAATTCACGATAGCAAGATTGTGGAACCAACCTAGATGCCCTTCAATAGATGAATGGATAAAAAAATGTGGCATTTATACACAATGGAGTATTACTCTGCATTAAAAAATGACAAAATCATAGAATTTGGAGGGAAATGGATGGCATTAGAGTAGATTATGCTAAGTGAAACTAGCCAATCCTTAAAAAACAAATGCCAAATGACTGCTTTGATATAAGGGGAGTAACCAAGGACAGGGTAGGGACGAAGAGCTTGAGAAGAAGATTAACATTAAACAGGGATGAGAGGTGGGAGGGAAAGGGAGTGAGAAGGGAAATCGCATGGAAATGGAAGGTGATCCTCAGGGTTATACAAAATTACATATAAGAGGAAAGGAGGGGTAAGAGAAGAATAATACAAGTGGAAGAAATGATTTACAGTAGAGGGGGTAGAGAGAGAAACGGGGAGGGGAGGGGAGGGGAGGGGAAGGGGGATAGTAGAGAATAGGATAGACAGCAGAATACATCAGACACTAGAATGGCAATATGTAAATCAATGGAAGTGTAACTGATGTGATACAGCAATCTGTATACGGGGTAAAAATGGGAGTTCATAACCCACTTGAATCAAACTGTGAAATATGATATATTAAGAACTATGTAATGTTTTGAACGACCAACAATAAAAAAAATTAAAAAAAACAACAACAACAACAAAAAAAAAAAAGATGTAAGGAGGGAACCTTGACCTCAGCGAATGGTGAAAGCAAAGGCAGGCAGATTGACAGGAGAGGCAGCCACCCAGGAAACACCATGGATGACTGGACAGGCCATGGAGTGTGAGGTTGGGAGGTGGTAATGTTCCAGTTAAGTGCAGGAGAGGTGAAAGCCAGAATCAAAGTTTTAATGAGTGTGTGAGGAATGAGAAGGCTTCAGGAAAGTAGCAAGTAGCGTACAAGTAGTTCTCAAGGAATTTGGGTGGAAAAAGGAAGAAGAAAATGTGAAGGTTGAAAGAAAGTGTTTTGGTGTTGTTGATAATGTTAATGACCTTGTATAGAAAGGGCGATCTTAAGATTTAAAGTCAGAGGAAAATTTTGAAAAAAGGTGTTCTCATCTAATAGAGGACAGTTGAGAACAAAAGCAGAACAAAAGAAAACTCAAAACAAAATAAAACTCCAGATGCAGGTGTTAGGAACATTTACTATCCTAAACCAACTCCAGAATCCCTTCATCCCATTTTGGAGAGAGGCAAAAAGGAGAGCATAAATTTGGTTTTGTTGTTGTTGTTGTTGTTTTGTTTTGTTTTGTTTTTTTGTTTTTCACTAAGTGAAAAACATACTTGTGTACTTATATTTTGCAAAATGTCCCTAAATTGTGCTCTAGGTAATGCCTGGGATTCTTACTGGTGAGATACCCCATACTACAATGAGCTCAGAGTCTAACACTCTCTCTTACAAGGTTTGGCACAAATTTGTAAACCCCTCCAAGAAGGTGTTCTCATCTCTAAAATATCTACTTACTAGGTTTCTGTTAAGGTTCATTAAAAAGTTTTATTGAACAATATGACTGCCAAATAGTTGCTGGTAAAGAGCAAGACCCTAAAATAGGCTTTCCTGGATCCCACCCAGGGCATGTTGCTTCCCTCTTGAAGCCTCTGTTTTCTCATCTGTGAAATGGGTATGATAAAGACACTTATCCAAGATGAATAAATGGTAAAATGCATTAAGTACATAGCCTGGCACATTGTAAGTTTGCTTAATAATTTAAAGTAGCAACAGCTACTACTTTTGTTAGTACTCAATGTAAAAATGATAAGAACAAACAGAAAAAAAAAAGCTGGAGAAATTTTTGCCAGTTGATAATGAGCATTAACCAATGAGCTCCACTGACTGATTCAAAGGAAAGCCTGATGATGCTGTGATAAAGCTTTACCATTTACTGAGTCAAATCTCGTCTCTTATTACAATAGCCAGAGAGTATTGACTCTGACATGGAAGACAGTCTTTTTCTCCCCTTAGTTGCTGGTGTTGATTAATATAACAAAGTAAATACAGTTTTGTTCTTGTTTTTTAAAAAAGTATAAATAATTAAAGTGAAATTTAGTAAAATGGTCATGGATCATGGCAAAACTCATGAACTGAGTGAAATGTTAGTAGCAGCAATCCTAATAGTACATTTTCTTGCTTAGAATGCTGTTAATGAAGTAACTGTCTGATTTATAGGCATCTAAAAATGAAATGTCTTAATATAAAACCTCCTTTTGTTCACAAAAACAAGGTCTCTAATTTATGTTTGCCTTTCCATCTCTGATACGTGATGAAGTTATTTGATTTATCACAGAATAAAATCTGTGCCATTTCTGGTCATTATCATTTTTCCATTGATATTTTAGTGCTTGTTACAGTAAAATTCCAACAGAATTACACAGCTGAGAAAGAATGATTTGATAGGTCCTAAAAGTATATACCCTAATGGATTTCTGATGGAGATTGAACTTGATGGCAGTATGCGAAGTTCTTGAAGTTAGAAATTAATGTTATATTTTTAGGGGACATTCTTGGCATTACTTTTACCTTAGGGGAGGAAGGGAGGAGGAATATCATAACTTTCTTCTTTTCTCAGACAAATGGCCAAGTAGGAAATTTTTTATAAATTACAGAAACATTCACTTTGAATAGCATGCTGTGATTCTCGGCTCTGTCACTTGGTTTCAGCCTGCCCTTGGCATTTCTGCAGACAGCAGTAATCAGAGCAGTATGGGAACCACTCACAGTCTGTGTCAGTGCAGCCCAGGGTTGAGAGGCCCCTTTGTTTTGGGATGTGAAACAAGAGGAAATGGTAGAAATGGCCTCTCTGTGAGAGGCTGGGTGCAGCCTGGTGCTCCAGGCAGGCCCTGACCATACAGGGGACAAGGTGTGCTAGCTTGGCTTTCCAGACCCAAGGAGGAGAAATGTTGTATGACAGACGTCAGGTAGATAGTAATATACGAAGACAGCAAGGACAAAATTGTGAAGCGGGGGGGAGTCCACAGACAAGCCATATGGACTCTGTTTGCCCTTGGAAACTTATGTGGCCTCAGAGGCCAAAGGGCAATCATGACATTGCCTCTCACTTTCCGTTGTGATCTTTACAAACCAAAGCATTGCATTTTAATGCTGAAAATACCACTTTACCTCATTGCCTTTGTAGTCTCCAACCAATGTCAGTTAGATATATTTCCCCATTTCTCCTACTTTTCCGTGGTATGAGAAGGTGATATAAAGTCTAGATTAAGCACTTTGCTTCTTTACTTGGATTTGCAGACACATTAATTTGATATATAGTGAAGATAAACAGCAGAACCAGAGAGTGAGTGGGAGAATACACTTATTCTAAGATAGCTTTTCTTTTTCAACTTCAAAATGAGAAATAATTATATTTATCTCTATAGCACAGAGATAACTAGGCTGTAAATTAATTTCCATGTAGACTTTTCTAATAAATTATAGAGTTTTACTCTTTTTTTCAGAATCAGAAGTCCAATGTGGCATCTCAGGGTCGAGAGCTCTGAGCCTTCTGACCCTGTTTCTTTACAACAAGGGCTTTATCCCTTCAAATTCATAAATTATTTGAAACATCCTTCTAACTTCTCAGAGGAAAGGTGCTGGATTGTTTAAATAGTTCCTGTTTTATCAGAGTTCTACATTCATTTCTCATTTGTTATCAATGTAGTTTTCTCCTATAGTTAAATCAGGATTTCAAAATTTAACATCGGTAGGGATAGATAAATGATAGAACTCTGTGACTTAAGCAGATAAATCTTGAGCCCCTGCCAGTAGATAAATAACTTACTTCTATTTGAGTAATTTAGAAGTGATCAGCTCCAAGGTCCAGCAGCTCAGGGCGCTGTTGCCTAATGCACTTTTTAATGAGTAAATCACTGGTCACTGGTGCACTCATAACTTAACTCTTTTTTTAAATATACTACCCATAGGTTATGCCCCTAAAATGAAAGTGAGGTACCCTCAGGGCCAGAAGGGGACTGGGAACATTTACAAATGAGCATGACACTAATGTGAACCAATGGATTATTTGCATTCCAGTGCTTCAGTTATCACTTAATGGCCGCAGGCTCTGGTGGCAGGCCTGTGGACTGTGTTATGTTAGTCTCAAAAATAAATGTTAATATCTGTGATGTTTTCACATTCCCCACCATATTTGGTAAATCATACTAGTTTATCCCCTTAAGGGCTGCCAGGAGTTTTGTTGGCAAAAATGCCACTTGGGTGAAGACATAACTGACCCCCAGTCCTATTTGTAGACTTTCCCTGGTTGACGCTGCATCACTTCCTCCCCAGAACTCTGGGTTATGTGCTCTTATTAAATGTGTTCACTTAAGTCATATGTAAATTGCCCTGCTGTATCATAGTTCCCTTTGTTGACCATACTTTGATCTGAGGGTAATTATCCCAAAGGAAGTTCTCACCTGTGTTAGTTCAATGAATGGTTGTATCTCTCTGCTTCTCACATAGATATTTTATTAGGTGCTTGGTACCAAGTACAGGGAAAAGCAGGAAAATGATTGCGTATCCAAGTTCCTACAAGTAATATTAAGTGTTCTTCTTACATGTAATACAAGTAATAGTATGCATGATCATGGTCTTTTTCTTTAAATTGAGGCATTCTCTCTAATTGTAATTTTGTTAAATCAAAATCTTTGCTACTTGAAAATTGTATGCTAAATATTACTTTAGTGACCATGTTCCGTTCATTAATTCTAAATGAAATGGCCCTAAAACTAGGTAGTAAATGTTGAAATAATTGGAAAATATTGTTTTCATTAAATAAACATAATAATGTATTTGGGTCTTACAAATTTTATTTGGTTAATAATGAAATATAAAACATGTGAATCAACATTTCTTTAAAAAATATTTGATATTTAAATCAACATTAAAATTTAAATGTTGACATTTTAATGATGAAACATTTTTATCACTTGGCTCTGTTTTTAAAATAATTTGTACACATTTAAGTAGGAGGAACAGTCTGTTTGGATACCAGAGGAGCTGGCTTGTAATTCCAGATTTGCTCCTTGATATGTGTAAGTCTGTGTGTAAGACTCATCTAAATTTTTTCAGTAGGACAGGGTCTTAGAGCAATGAGTTATATACCTGAGAGTTTTTCTAGCTATTCAAGTTCTTTCTATAGTTTGAATGTCTTTAATAAATTTAATTTTTTCTTCTTTATTATCAATTTATACAACCTGTTGATCAATATATTAAAATTAGATCATTAGACAGTTGTGATTTCCATTTTTAAGCAATTAAGGTCTTAAACATGTATTTATCTTTAATTTCACAAGTTGCACATGTGCACAAAGAGTAACCTTTCCTCTATATAATGGCTTATATAGTTACTGCCAGCATAGCTATTTAATGTCTTTGAGAAACCAGCCTAACTTATATATATTTTTTTCTAATCCTCACAACAATCGCTTATGATCTATCTTAGTAGTTCTGTTTTACAAATGGAAAAATGCTGAAACTAAGCCCCAAAGATATAAAGATGGGGATGGGGGGAGTGGATTCTGACCTGAATAACTCATGATTTTTTATTATATCATGTTTTACCTTATCCTCATGAATCCATTCATGAATATCATCAGAAAATGACTTCAGGAGAATGATAAAGAATTTTAAGATCCTATGTATAGCTATGTTAGTGCTTATTAAATAATCAGCAGCAAGAACTGTTGGGATTTTCCCGATTACTGACTTTCTGCTAGGTATTACTAACAGTCTTAAATTTCTTAAGAATTAATCTTTTAGTTCTTTTCCCCTCCTAAGTCCTTAGGTAGAGTCCTTCATTCTGTTATTGCTCTCTCCTGTTTTTAATTCATCCTGTGTCATGATCATTTTGTTTGAAAAATACTTATCTTTGACTTATCATCCTACCTGAGAGTATCTCTCATTACATTTAGACATATTCCTCATACACAAAATAAAACTGTGAATGATTTAAGTTATAACCAATATTTTTATTTCTCAGCAATTTTATATGTATATCTTCATCTTAAAAAGCCAATTAAATGGCTCCTTTATCCTATACCAAGAATACTATGCATGATTTTTTTCTTTGTTCAGTTCTAACAGATCAAAAGCTGTAAAGAATTCTCAGACCCCTGCTGCCTGCTCAAAATGCTTAACTTAGACAGCATAAACTGTATGTTCCAGTTTGAAAATGCCACACCATGTTTTAAAGCCAATGCTTTCCTTGGTTGACTTAGAAAAGGAGTTCTAAAAATAAAATACTCACCATAAATAAACCTACTTATATACGTATTCAAAAATAATCATTTTGATTATCTTTTGTGGACAAAGGTTCCTTGGCATGGGACCTTGTCTGGGAAGAAACTCTACTAACTTTTACTGTGGCTTGCAGGACTTTAGCTTGCACGGCTGCTGTGGTTCTGGAAGGTTTTTTTCTCCCTCCTTCTACTGGTAATTCTTACCAGATCTTTTGCTGACTGTTGGTCGACCTGCCAGATCTTGAGTGATGTCTTTTGCTTCATCCCGCTGTGCATCTTGCAGGAAAGCAGATGCTCTTGATCATTTGAGTAATCTGAATCCTGTTATTTCCAGTAAACTCAGTAGGATTTCTGGGATGAGAGTTGGAGCAGTCCTGCTGAAAAACTGGGATGAGAGATGAGAGGTTTGCTAAAAAGCAGAACAGGCATCTTGGTAGTTTAATTTCTCTTGTTTACTTAGTTCTTATTTTAATCACATAATTGTAGTTTTACTAGAGCACATTATGTCTTCAGATTCAGTTCTTTTGACTACATCACTATTGTCCTTTCGAGGCTACGTGGCAGAGATATAGGATGATGTCCCTTATCTAGGCAGTTGTTCACAGTTGCTTTACTTTATCTATATTCAGCCTTCTTTTTTTCCTAGAAAGTAACTCATTTTATGTGTCAATAAAATAAATAAATATAAGGAAGATAATTAGAGTAGAGGAAGGGGATCAGGAGGAGGGGTTAGGGGAGGAGAGGAGCTAATACTGGGGATGAAATAGAGAAAACTATATTACATTCATTTATGAATATGTCAGAATGAACCTCACTATTATGTATAATAACTGTAGTGAACTTAAAATTAAAAAGTAAGTAATTTTAATTTTCAATCTCTCTCTTTTAGTATCATTTGTTTTGGTCCCCTATGGTTCATTTTCAAGACAAGGTCTTGGCTACAAATAGGTTAAAATACAGCATGGAATATTACAGTTTCTTTATTTCATCTGCTTATTCATTTCTTACATGTTCTGGGTGAACCTCCTAAGTTGGTTGTAATACAGATTCTATTTCTGCTGGAAGAGGCAGCTTTTCTATTTGGCCTTTTTAATTTCTTTATGTTTCCACTTTCCTCCTGCCTAATTTTAAAATTAATAGTTAATTTGGTCAGAACAGAAAAATGTCCATTTATAAAATGTCTCCTTTTCTGTGTTTGAAATATAGTTCAGTGATATTTTTACTCTTGGTGGAATCTAACATTCAAGTTATCAGAATGTTCTTTTTTTTCCCTTGTTTTCTACTTCCATATATCATAAAAAAATTCATGTCCTTCTTTCTAGTTTAACTATTCTAGTAAGTACCTGTCTCTATCTAATAATGATCCATATTTATTCTTTTACTTCAATGTTCATCTGGGTAAAGATGGGTGGGCAGGATCTGAAATTTCCAACTAGATACCAGACATTGCTTCTGAAGATTTTTGAAGTATCTTAATGATGTTTCATTGCAATTGGAAGAATTCTGAGATCAACTATATTGACATCTGTTTTGTGTTGAAAGATACCATATAAGTGCACACTTTATGGTTACCCTAGCAGCTGTTTGGATGCTAACCAAAACAGCTAGGATCCAGACCAGTACACTTTAGTTGGTAAAGCAAGAAGACTAAGCAATATTGGGTAAAATAAAAATAGTTAAACCCCCAACTTTGCCGCATTATGTTTTTAAAATTTCTCTAACAGTCAACTTTCCCTATCCCTCCTTTTCATTCCCATGCTCTGCCTTCTACTTCTATAATATAAACTATTTAGGAATATGCACCATCACTTGTCATTCACCTTTTTCCATGTGTCAACTCAATTATATGTTGAAAAATAAAATCAATCCAGTAGTCTCCCTTATGTTTACCAAGTTATTTCCACATCTCATATGGGTATCAGAATTCAGAAGCGTTGTCATCCTAGAAAGTGCCTGCAGTACCGTTCCGCCATTCAGAACGCTCTCCGAGGGCTCTTCCATGGTATCTAGATCAGATCTCATTCCTTGAGGATCATTTGTAGACATGTTTTAGAAATACAACAGATTTCTGAATTGAAAACCGAAGCCACCTGTTGTGTGGTTGATCTGGTAAGTGTCAGGAAATCAGTACGTTAGCATATTTATCAAAAGGTAGTAGAAATTTTGGTAGTTAATATAGAGAAGTAAAAATGAGAACAAATCTATAGTGAAAGAATTTCTCTATAATAGCTCAATATTTAAAAAAGAAAAAACTATAGTAACATGTTGGGAAAAAAGAATAAATTTGCTTCAAAATATTTAGTTTTTATATAGCATAAAAATGCCTGTGTTTGCTATATTGACTGTGGAATCTCTTGAAGTTTACTAATTGAATCAGTTTCCTTAGCAGGCCAGTGTCCAGCATATCCACAGTTTACATTTCAAAGGTTTCTGAGAATTCTGAGAAATTCCACCAGCCTTCTTGGTTTAGTGTTTTGTCTTATAGTCAAGAAGTTCTGTCCCTTATATCTAAATATATTTTTAATATTTTGTACCCAAATCCTGCTTAAATAGAAAATAGACAATAATTTGTTTTCTGTGTCCAAGTGAAACTTTAGAAAGGATCCTTGAATTCTTTTTTTTTCTTTTCTTTATTAAAGACTTTTTATAAAAGTCATTCATTTAGTAAATATTTCTTAAATACAGAATTACTGAGACTTGATTGTTTTCCCCTGGTGAATGAACCACAAAACAACTAACACGTCACAGATTCTCTGACCCCACAGAGCCCATGGTCTAACTGTGTAGCATGCTCACTGAAACCAGCCATGATAAATGCTGGTGAGCCTGGTGATAGCTCATGGAAAAAGTCAGGGCTATCCAGGTGTGGTGGCTCACAAGTATAATCCTAGCAGCTCAGAAGGCTGAGTCAGGAGGATCCAGAGTTCAAAGCCAACCTCAGCAACTCGGGGAGGCCCTAAGTAACTTGGGGAGACCTGTCTGTAAAATTAGACTGGTGATGTGGCACGATGGTTAAGTGCCCCTGAGTTCAATCCCCAGTCCCCCCCCCCCTCCAAAAGAAAGAAAGAATGAAAGAAAATTTAAGTCAGAGTTGTTTCAACCCTACTTTCTATCATTTTCTCTCTGGAGTATATATCCACCAGGGGAAAACTTCACCTTTTTAGAGTCTTTCAAAATTGATTCTTAAGTACTGCTTTTTATATATCTAACCATTTATCTGGTTCTTCACTGAATTCTGTAGCAAATACATGCTATTTGTTTATACTTTTTATTTCAAGGGATTAAATAATATCTGTTAAGAGAATTTGCAGTTTGCATCTCATATTTCTTTTTTCTTACAAGCGGAGGCCCCTGTAGCCAGCAAGAATATTAGAACCTAGCTCCACAGGAATAAACACCACATGCCAGTATTCTATGCTCCTCAGGGTACCTCTGTTGAGCCAAGAATTCCCCCGTGGCTGCCAGTTCTCTTTCTGAGGGTTAACACATCACATAATCCCTGAGAACACCCAGAATTGTAAAAATGGAAGGATGTCCCTGAGGAATAAATTAACATAGGTTGTTTGCCTAGCTAGTTTAGGACTTTTCAGAGATGACATTTCTGCAAATAGTTATGTGTCACAGCTACCAGGAACAAGAATGTAGCCTGCCACATGAATAGGAGAACCAAAGGACAGAGAGGTGTGGCTGACCTCTAAATGGTAAATGCTTGCTCCAAATAGTAAAAGCATTTTGCTTGAAGATTTTACAGTTTATTTAATTTTACCCCAAAATGAACTGTCCCTCAAGAAATGTGAAATTTTCCTAAACCCCACACCTAAGATATACATGATAAAGATCTCTCATGCCAGGTGGCCCACCAAACAGTGTACCTGCCAACATTTTTAATCTTTAAATCAATCTCAGCATATTACAAATGACTTATATTGGATGTGTCCTCATTTTGGTGCTTTTCCCCCCTCCAAAGTGCACTTTATATAAAGAGCATTCAGGGCCTAAGGAGGAAAACAGGAGACTTGAAAGAAGTAGATGCACCTTCATTCCTTCAGCTTCTTTGACCTTTTTATATTTTCCATCAGTTGTTCTGCTTAACATCTGAGAATCTACAGTAACTGAGACCACATTTCTTTGGCTCTGACTGTGAGACTTAGGAGAAGTTCTGTGAATTCAGTCCTTCTCCACGGGCAGAGTTGATGGTCAACCCCAGCAGGGTGACTCCCAGGAAGGACACTGAAGGGAAAGGAAAGTCACCCTGTGTTTATTGGCATGTCAGAAGCCCGGGGTAGAGTCAAGTTTCTTCTGTGACTCTGAATAGGACCACAGTTCTGAAACAGCAGAAGCAGAACGTTTTCACTGGGCATTTTAGCCATGACTGCTCCGTGGCCCACCTTTTCTTCACAATCATTTTCTCGTGGTTTTCCCATTGTGGGAACAGGTCGGGGATAATCAGAGAATCTCTTTACATAAGATATAAGACAATCAATTTATCTTCTTTTTATCTAGAAATCAAAAAAAAAAGAAGGAAAACATTTGATTTTGTAGTATATTCCACATAGAAGTTTGTTGAACAAACAAAAGTGTCCATAGTGATATCTAACATTTATATTATGTGACAGCATTTCCAGAAAGCTTTCTTGGGCATAACCTATTTCTTTGAGTCCTCACAATAGCATTAGTTAGTATTATGAGCTACATTGTAAATGAGGGAGAGAAATCTCACAGCAGCTCAGGAGTTGTTGGTACCAGGCATGAACCTGGGTTTTCTACTTCAGGCTCCTCTGCTTTCTGCCATGGAAGACCATGGCCTTCCAACAACCTGGGCACAGGTTTATTCCTTTAACAAACCACCACATTTATTTTCAAAGACTGGTTATCACTTCAAATCAATTACATCCTTAGGTTAAAAGAATGTATAGCTCAATGAATGGCCTCTTTTATGTTTCACTTGAAACACCTCTCCTTTCTCATCACCTTCAGCCCATGAACATAACAGATGGTACAATTGGAAAATGTCTTTAGCCTTGCTAACATAGCAAACTTTTTAGTCAAAACGAAGATACAGTTAAGACTGCATAAAGACATTTATGTTCACATTATTTAAAATACCGTTAATAATATACTATTCTTATTTTGAGCAAATTTTACTTTGTCAAGTTTACTTTGGCATACTATTTGAAAAGAAGAAATTGTAGAAACTTTTGGCAATATTTTGAGAAAAACAACATTGACAGCATCTTGAGACATAACAGTGACTTTAAGAATGAAGATGACACTACAACCTGACATGACAGTTTCTTAAGGTTTTGTATCTGCGTGTGAGATTCTAGTGTTTAAAGGTTTTGAGACATTAATAGAATGCTGAGTTTTATTGTGCTCATGTGCTAATTAAGCAACTAATTTTTTTCATAATGTGTCTTGTGGCATTTATATACTTTTAAAAAATCTTTTTAATTCTAACAAAGATTGCTAAATATCATTCCAGTCTTTCTGTGTGTAGATTTGTGTGTATGTAAATAGCAAAAAGACTGGAATATAAAATATATTAATCAAGTGTTCAAATATGTTTTGTAAAGTTGAGTCATAAATGTCGAACTTGATTTTTCTATTAAGTAAATTTAGATATGTTAACTTAAAAAGCTTCTTTGAATAGAACTTTGTTAGATATAGTTTTATTTCTGTTGAGTTTTGTTGTTGTTTGGAATTGAACCTAAGGCCTTGCTGCATATTAAGCAAGAGCTCCCCCACTTAGCTGCACCCTCAGCCTGAGTATCCTTTTAATTTTGAATTTTATATGCCCCATTATAGGTAACCTCAAATATAATTTAGTCCTATGTTCTCCAAATGAGAAGAAATAAAAAACATTCTAGGGCAGCTGGATATTTAAATATTAAGGAATGTGTGGGCTGGGGATGTGGCTCAAGCGGTAGCGCGCTCGCCTGGCATGCGTGCAGCCCGGGTTCGATCCTCAGCACCACATACAAAACAAAAAAATGTTGTGTCCGCCAAATACTAAAAAATAAAAATATTAAAATTCTCTCTCTCTCTCACTCTCTCTCATTCTGTCTTTAAAAAAAAATTAAGGAATGTGGATAGAGTGATAAAATGATTATAAATATTTAATTTACTAAATTAGTTACACATATATATTTTAAATAACATTAAAATAGTTCCAAATATTGGTTTTTATTAACTCACATTTTATCAAACAATTTTATTCAGTACTCTCCAACATATCTTGGACATCAGTATCTCCATTACAAGAGGTATTTTTTTTTAATATTTTTTTAATTATAGTTAGACACAATACCCTTATTTTATTTATTTATTTATTTTTATGTGGTGCTGAGGTTCCAACCTAGGGTCCTGCACATGCTAGGTGAGCACTTTACCACTGAGCCACAACCCCAGCCCAAGTAATACTTTTTTGAATTGTTTTCCAGAACCTATATTCAGGCAGGACTTTTGAATTCATTGCTGGTGCTGCCATAGGAGTCTGTCCAATTTCATGAGTCTTCAGTGTGTAACTTGACATCTCTGGTTTCATTCATCATATGGTGTGTTTGTATGTGTTTGTGTGCGCGTGCATGAGTGCGTGCACAATGTGGTGCTGAGGATGGAACCCAGACCCTCGTGCACGCTGAGTAAGTGCTTTACCACTGAGCTACATCCCAGTCCCATCTTATAGACATGTATGGCCATGGTCCCCCTAGCCATATTGTTTCCAGCAAATTTTCTCATGTGACCCATGAAGTGTAGAAACTAGGATGGATTGATGATATTTCAAACTAATATGTCCTCCCTCCACCACTCCAATACTGTGCGTGGTTATTCAAAATAATATAATTGAGAGACTGCCCCATTATACATGGGATTCTGTGAGTACTTGAGGGGACCCTTTTTTACTATAAAAAGACTCGAAGGTTTAAACCACAACTTAAAAGAGACATCCAGCTCTCCTTTGTTCTTTCTGTATCCCTGGCCGATTTACATGTTTCTTTGTTAAGCTTTTCCATATCATCAAAATAAACTTGGAATTCTATCCAACCAAGGTGAAAAACTAAAACGGGAAATGGGCAAACTGTGTTGTTTGTGTTTATTAATATGTCAAAATGAACCCCACTGTGGGAGACCAACTTTGCATGTGACTGAGTCACACTCCCTGGCTGGGTGCTGAGGTGCTCAGTTACAGAAATGTGGCAGAGCTTTCCCCACCCTTCTTGGGTTCCAGGGATGGCATCTTATGCATGGGTGTGTCTTGCTACAGCCCCATGGGTGTAGCTATCCTTACCTGTTCCTTTGTAATATAACCCCTTTCCCTGTTTAGGATAGAATCTTCCATGGAAGTGCCTTGTGTGTATCCCTTCTCTTACTGTGCCCTTGGGTGTGGCCTACCCAGGTGTCAGTCAACCTGCTGACAGTGGACATCATGAAGATAGACTCAGCCCCCTGAAACCTGACCCCTTGCCTCATTTGAATAGCTTCTCCTCAATAAAAGGGGTCAGCACATGCTCTTGCTCTCTCTCTTCCTGTGGACCCTTAAGGTCAGAGGAGTCATCACAGTGACCCCAAAGAAAAAGGTATTTGTGTCTCTTGTGTGGTTATTTTGCACATCCCAGTCAGCCCAGTTTCCCTGGAGTGACCCCTGAGCCTTTTAGTCATGTACAGAAACCCAGCACCCTACTACTATGTATAGCTATAATGCACAATAAATAAAAGTTTCAAAAATTAACTCAGAAAAAAATCCCTAAAACTAGAGTAGTGTAGCTAAAATAACTAATACATAAAAGTTTTATGAAAGTATGAACTCAGAACAACAACGACAACAGAAAGCTAAAAACTAAAATTAGAATCAAGAACAGGGTGGCTTCTAGAAGCACTGGTTGGGTCTGGTGGTAGACATCTGAGCTCACTATCTCAGGGTGGCCAGCATCCCTTCCTCCTGTCTGTCCTTCTGCCTCCTTGAGCAGTTAATACATCTGTGACTGTTGGGGGATTCAAAAGTACAGTCCATTGATTGTGTCATATGAATAAAGCAAGTTTATGGTCTAAGAGGCTTTAATGAGTTCCAGGGGTTGCTGGAACTTTGGGAAAGGTTGACACTTGTCTTTTCTCAGTAAATCATGGCCCCATCCAAACAAGGTAGGGTGTTGTGTTTTCCTGCTGTCACCGACTTCTATCGATTAAGCTTGTCTTTCACTAGGCAGGCCTTACTGAGGTACTTGAAACCACAGATAAAGAGGCATGACCTTTACCACTAAAGTAATTATATTGCTCTAGTGTTTGTATCTCCTGTTTTTCATATAAAAGACATCTCCAATCTTCTGTCTCTCAATCCTTCTCTCTTGGCACTATCTTCTTTAGTGCTGCCTGAATACTATAGGCAATGAAAAAGTTTCTAATTGTGTCAGACAGGATTTTGTTTCTCAGTGTCTAAGCTTGTTGTGTGCACTGTTTCCAGGGAAAAAGTGGCCCATTTAGGCTTCCCTGTGGGAAGTTGTTGCTCAGAATTCCATTTCTTTATTGAGCACTTTAGTTGTGGCATTGCACTCTTCTTCCAAAGGTGGGGCAACAAGCTTGGCAATGGAATGAAGGATGTGGATGTGGATCCAGCCCAAGTGAGAATTTTCTTAGGGAAAGTCCACTGCAGAAGTCCCAGTGACATGCACAGTTGGTGTTGCAATGCATAATCATAACCCATAGGCCTTCTGCAGATAACGCTTTTCATCTTCAAAGCATCTTCCTTACATTTAGTAGTTGATTCTCTGACACTTCTATGTGGTAGATTTTTATTATTTTCACATTGCCCATAACACTGAGACAAGTTGGAAGAGGGGACTCCACAATGTCTTGGTGTCACTGTCTTTCCTCTCCCTGAACTCCTGTGGGCTCACAAAAGGGGGGATATCAACAGTTCCCAAAAACCTGTGTGATGCAAGAATCTCATGCCACTTGTTGATCTAGAAAATACACTGCCTCCTGGTCCTACAGTTCAGCGGCTTACAGCAGCCAAGCACAGATCGAAAACACGTAAACAGCTGTTGGGGGCTGGGGGCAGTCGAGTGTAACAGAATAGGCTGCCAAATTCCTGACTGCCATATGTGCTGTGTAATGCTTGTCATCTCAAGTGAGTCATTAAAAGGTTTCCCCTTAATGGGGCTTTGAAGTGCTGGGACAGCTTGAGCGCATCTATAAATTGCCACAAACAGCCCTCTGACTGAGTTAGCTAATTGCTTGCTCTTTGACTTATTAGGATCAACTGAGTTAAATAATTTGTCACATGTGTGGCTCGTAATAAATAATGTGACTAGCCAGTTTGCAAGCTGTTTCAGTGATATATTGTACCCTTTTTGGATGTTGTCACATGTAGCTAGCAAATGTGGGCTATTTTATCCACAGAACTATCATATCCCCGAAAAAAGACTAAGTTCTGACAGCAATTGTTAAAAGGAGTCTGGTTACAAACAAATGTGTTCACTTCTTCAACCTTTCCATAAAGCATTAATCATCATTTTTCTTGGATATTAAGCACATATATCACACATCATGTAAGTCATGCATAAAAGAATGTAAATCATAAGTATTGAATTATTATAGTTAATATGGACTGAATTATTACTGTTAAAATATTATCTAGTCCCTTTGTGAAAATAAGCCATCCCCATCATCCAGCCTGGTGGATGTCCATAGGTCAGCTTAGCTCTGCATTCACGCCAGCATTCATGCTGTAGGCCATGCAAGGGCATCACTGTCTACTGGTTAAAGACAGAGGCTGATAACTGGGCGAGATTAATTTGAAGAGGGGATTTGGGAAGATAATCGTCCAGTCCTAGGGGAAAGAAGATGCTTTGCTGGTTAGCAGTTAGAAATAAATACTTCATTTGTCTAATAAATAACCTGATGCCCAAAGGTGCTAACAGCATCACAGAGAAAGAGGATAGTGCTGGCACATCTGTGCTGGCTGATGTATTTGTCCCCATTTAGGGGAAAAAAAAAAATAACAGAAAAGAGAGAAAGAATGGGCACGTAGTTTGCCATGTTCTTAATCTGGACTATGTTCTTGTAGAAAGTATTATGTGACTAATAAGAAAAGAATTGAGCTGTTTGTAACTGTTTTTAAAAGTCATTACCAAAGAATACATCATGATTGGCTTTCCTCATTATTAGCAACAGCAGTACAGAACAGCATTTTTATTGTATTTAGCATGGAACAAATATATCTAAAATAAGGATCATTGTGCTTTTGGGGTTTTTTCCCCCTGTAAAATTGATATATGAATCCTTTTACAAATTTTATGAAGAAGTAAATTCTGTAACAAAGAAGGATAGGACTAGTCCAGTTTACTAAAAGTTTCTTTCAGCTTTTCATTTCAGGGAATGTCATTTATAATTATTTATTTGGCTGTGTTCCCCAAAGTACTCAATTGAAATAATAGCCTCCACTAATACCTTTTAATGGCATTTTTGAAAATTAAAATATTGCATTCTCTGTAGATGTCACTTTGAAATTAATGTTCTCTTGCTATTTTCTCTAATGACCTATTCTTTTTCTCCCTTTGAATATATTTACTTAGGGTTTTAATATATCTCTATGCTTGCACATTATCACTGAGACAACAGGCAATAAAAATGCCAGAAAGTCTCAAACAGTGAGGCCCAGAAGTCACAAACAGGTCCCAGCTGGAGGGTCCCCGAGCTTGTCCACTCCCCCACCCCTGCTTTCTTCGCCAGCCCTCTGGTGACCCAGGGTACTTTCTAACTCCTTGGTGGTGGACAAATGTGCATTTCTGCCTTCTCTGAGATGGATGTAAAAAAAATAAAGCTCTGTTCTCTTACTTTGGATTAATTTCATTAATAGTATGTATTTTGCATTTGTTTTAAATATTATTCCTAAATGACTTAAGTGTAATGGGTGTATCTTGGGTGTAACCAAAATAATTATCTACTAAAAGGAGTGTGTGTAAGGAAGAGTATATTTGAAGATAGCTATCTCAAGGTATCTGGCACTGAACCACTTCCTTTCCTTAAGAGACAAATATGCTGACTATACTCATAAAACCAACCTGAGGCTTCCTTACTCACAAGCAAAGAGCCGTGATGATGATGATGATGATGATGATGATGATGATGATGATGATTTGGCTTGGAATGTTTTGCAACTGTTCATGTATCTGGCTTTGGGGGAGATTGAGATTGTAGATCAAATTGTGCAGGTATGTGTTTTGCTTCTAAGGGTTCAGTATATAATCCTTGCTAAAAGTTCAAGACGGATAAAGCACGCATCCTTAGCTCTTCTCATGAAATTGCTAATGGAAGCTGTATACTAGCTTTCTGATTCCCTGTCTATTGACATAGCAGTGACGACTGCAAAAGTGCATTTCTCTATACAAACCTGCCATACTAATCACAGGGATGTCATCTAGCACTGAGGAGCAAAGAGGGATAGAAAGAAACAAGCATGGATTTCACTGCTTATTGCTGAAGAAAACTACAATAAAGTGACCACTGAATTAAAACAAAGATGTACATCTTACAACTAAAGTACCAAACATGGCATCCTGGCAGAATCACAGCCATCTGGCTGCTGGTCATGGTCTTATTCTCTCTTCTACCCTGAAAAGCAGGCACCAGGTGTGACCTGTGAGAGCAGCCACCACTTCTTGGGGGAGGCGGCACCAGGCACAGCTGGGCATGGTCAGAGTGCCACAGCCCTTGACCACCCTATGGTGGAAGGACCCTCTTCAGGACACACACCCGCTCCTGTACCAGTGGGTCTCCCTTTGCTTATGACAGTAGCACATACAGGGAGCAGTGGGGGCAGAGCACCCCCTGTCCTTCTTGGATCCCCCACAGAATATGAGAGAGGCTATCACCTACTGTGAGTTTCTTTCCTGTAGTATGGTCCCTAAGATTGTATTATGTACTGTTTGTTTTTCTGCAGATTTTTAGCCTTTTAAAAATTAATGTCAAAGGTTGATTTCTATATAATCTCTCCTGCTACCTTCCTGCTTTCCTTCCCTGTTGGTCACAAGTTGTCCATCATCCCTAACCATGGCTGTTACTGCCTTACATCTAAGGGCAATGGCACTCACATAGATGGGTAATTCTCAATAGCAAGCACTTACCAAAGAGCAAGATCTAATAGCCCTTCAGCTTGTGCCAAAAGTAAGTCTGAAGTCATTGCTCCTAGAATACCACCATGCCAGACTCTGCTTTCTAAAACCTGATTCTGTCAGATTTCCAAGGAGAAACTTACCTGAACCATGAAAGCATCAGCCCCTGCTCTTAGAAGTTCCTGGAATATAGTTTATGTCTTTGCCTTTTATTTAGGGATGCTATTTTGAAAACAAAAATAAAACAGATAACAAAAGATCAATTTAGAATCTAGGAGCATATCTTTGGAAACCTTTCCAATCAGTGTCCGAGGTGAAAATCCACAGACAGAATCGTGCCAGAGGAAAGCATTCCTGAAGAACCAGTATTTTCCTTTTGTCCAAGCTATGTGAATTGCTTAATCTAGCAGGGCTTCCTTTTTGCTTTGGTTGCCTCATCTTCTTACAGACTAAGAGAGAAGCACAGTGCTCGAAAGCCTTAACCATCTTAATCAAAGCCCTGGTATATTTTCCTTTAGGCTTCAAATGTGGTTTCAGATCCCTGTTTTAATATTTCCTTTGCACTTTAGCATTTCAGTTATAGCTAAATTGCATTATAAGAGATGTTAAATCATTTTTAAATGAATATAAATATAAGGTATGAGTAATTAATTTAAAATGAACAGTTTAATCTTAAAATATGCAAATATAAGCAACTCCTGATTTTAAATAACATATAAACTTTGCTTTTTAAGATTCTGAGTGACCAAACTGTTTCACCTTGATATTCAGCCTCTGAACTCACAATCATACATAATATATTTTGCATATTCTAGTGCTAGTAAGCATTTATTTGCAACCTTTATAGCACAATATACTGGAAAGAATCCTGAACTGACAAAATTCTCATCTGAAAATTCTTAAAGAACCTTAAAGATTATTAAATGAAGCAAGGAATGTAGAAATGCTACATTAGTGCCCTTCAACAATAGTGGTTTGAATGTCTATCATTTTTGGGCTCTTTGGAGAAAATCTTGTGATGGAGTGTATTCAGTTTATCAAACTGGGTGCATTGAACACTGCTGTCTTTCTTGGGTCATCCATTATAGTCACCCCATGTCTACTTCATCACTGTGGGTAAACATTTCCCAGGCTACCTGATTAGCCATTCAGAATAGACTGGTGACTGAACTTAGTCCCAAAACACCTACAGGTGGCAGAATAGCTGTTGAGAGGGAAGGGTGATAGGATTTTCCCTTCCTTGGGTGGAAATCCCCCATCCAAAGACACAAGGCACTTCTTAGATAGCAGGTAGTATGTATCTAGCACTCCTAAAAATTCTACCTTCTGTTACTTGAGTGTGTTTTCTTCATAATTTCACTTTTCAGCCATATTTTTCCAGGCTTTTGATTTGCTGACTTATTTTTATTAATCATCCTACCCATGCTTATGAATAACTCAAGATAACTCAAGAAATAGAGGGAAATTTGCCCTCTTCTCCTGATTCTCCAAGACATGTGTCCACTTATTCTGGGAGTCCCTGTGGAGGGACCATCTCATGCAGAGTTTGGAAGACTTCCAAGTTCCAGCTCTTGGCAGGGAGTATATCAGTAACTTGGTGGGTGTTAGGATATAAAGTGTTTGGGTGGTCTCTGCCCACAACCTGGTAAAATTCAGATGAATGGTTCTAGATTTGTCTATTTTTGCCTGCAGACTATCAAATTTGTCAGATATAATCATATTGGTACCTTTTAAAATCCATGATGTGAAAGTACCCTATGAAAGTATAATTAAAATGTGTTTTGGTTAACATTTCTAGGGACAAAAGCCCTTTGTATAGAAAACATTTGCAAATTAGTTGCAGGACTCATTTTTATCACTTTTTAAAGAAATCCTTATTTTACCCAATTAGCATGCCCTTTAAGAAAATTGTAGACATTTGCAACTTTAAACATTGTCACAGTTTTCAACCATTTCAAGTTGTATCTATTATTCACTAGGATTAATATCAAAAAGGAACACAAAGAATCTCTGTGAGTTCTTGAAAGTAAATTGGGAAATGTGGCTCAATATATCCTTGAATTAGTCAGAAGCATTCTTTTTTTTTCCTAATAAACTGAAAGACAACACTGATTCTTTTAACTTTTGTTGTCATAGATTTTAAAAGTAAATAAAACTACCAATATATTATAAACTAAGACATATATTTATGTTACTCAATAAGCATGATGTGTATTGGGTGATTTTCCTTCCCAGAGAGAACAAGAGCAAGTCACACTCTGTGCTTTAGCTGCCCATAATACTTTGGGGTGCTCTTGGTGCATTGTGGTGAGTATCCCCCCCCTCCCCCGGCCCCCAGTCAGCAGCCTCTGCTCACTGAGCAGGCTTCCTATGTGTTCTGCGATGCTACTGCTATATCTGGGTCCTGACCTCTTATACAAACATTTCATTGCATTATCTTTTCAAAAATTACAATAAAAGCTACAGATTATAATTACTACTTTTTTTCAAGGCTCAAGTATTTTCTTTGTCCTGGTTTTAGCAGGCGTAATTATTGAACTTCAACAAGCAATTCAGAGTGACCTCCTGAACTGACTGCTAGTCAGGAGCAAACTGAGACCTTCACCTTTCTATATAGCAAACCAAACGATTAGCAGCAGAGTTAGCTCATACTACTAACTACCTGCTTTCCGTATGGCACTCAGTAGCTCCAGCCACTTAACATTTTTAAGCCTTTTTCTCCCTCCGTAATGTAAACTCTCTGAAGCTCAGACCTTTTAAAAGCATATACTCTTCACTAAGTAAGCCTGATACAATAAAATCTTTGTTCTCTGCAGCATTGCAGATTCATATATGTATATACACACATGCACTGTCTAATATTTATCTGGTCTGGAATAAGCATTAATCTTTAATTACTATATAAACATTTTAAACAGGTGTGGAATAACTGCACTCTCAAAAATTCAGTGTTTATCTCCTCACTGCCTGATGGCATAGGCCCATTGCCTGACAGCTTTCACCTCCCTGTGCTGGAGGTGGAAACTGAGAGTAAAGGGCAAAGAAATGCCCCAAATCCCACATGAATCAGAAATTTCCAGTTATAAATTATGCACCACCATAACATCCTTTACCACAGTTTGCTAGCCAGGAATTGAGTTTGGGGTAGTTTATAGCAGAAAAATGTGTTTTTCTGTCATGGTGGGGGTATTGGGGGGGTAAGGGTTGTGTATATATCTATGCTTTTTTTTTCCTTCCTGTGGATTGTACACTCTTAGCCGCCTTTCTTGGGGCTGTGCATGAAGCCTGTGGTGTGAGGAGATATAAAGCAGCATTTTTCTAACTGCCTTTGAAAACAATGAGGGCTCTGTTAACAAGAACCCAAACCTCTGTAGACTGCCTTTCTGGGTGGAATGACTGGTGGAGCCCAGGTTCAAAGCCATTGGCCTCCAAGTGCTTTAATTCTGCATTATTTTTGCTTCTCTAAACTCTTCCCCCCCCCTTTTTACTTAAACCTTCTGAGGTCTCCTTGTTTGGTAGAAAACTGAGAAGTGACTTTTTATAATTAGATTAAAGTTAATCAAATGAAGACTTGGATATTTTTTAATGTCATTTAATCTCCTTCTCCTCCTCTTCCCCCATGGATTTTATCACCCTGGCTTAATTTGTTGTAAGATTTTTACTTCAGCTTTTCCACTTTGAAAAAATAGAGGACAACAAGTATTTTCAGGAGCCTTTGTTTTTCCTTGAAATAAACACAAATTCAGTTCTGTACTAAACATTATACCAAGTGGTTGTCTTCTTGTCCTTTCTTGGCTGTTAAAATTTTCTAAGTTGGAGAAATGGAAAAGTAGGTATCAACTAAAAGCTTCTCTAATCAAGACAAAGTGGAAAGAAAAGGTTCTAAAGAACTCTTAATTAGGAAATATTTCTTACACAAAGTAGCTTATATCTGTGTCACCAACTGATTAAGATAGGAATTTTGGTCAGTTTAACATGATAATGTTGCAAAGAGAGATACTGAAGAGGGGAGGGAGCCAGTGATCATGGATGATGGAGTTTCTGTGCCCTAGCAATAAACGTGCACATTTTTTTTTTTTTTTGTTCAGTCACAGTTCATATCTTCTCTATTAACGTTCTCAGTGAAGTATGAAAGCAAGGCAGAAGAAACAGTTTGAAAGTGTGCTTTATATTCAACCTTGCTGTAAATTCTGGATGCCGTATGAAGGCTGACTTACTCGGGGCCTTTCTGGGTTTGGGTCTGGAGGGAGAAGTCAACAGGACAGCGTCAGGAGTCTGTGGCAGCTTAGCCTCTGACAACCTGCTTTCCACTGGGAAGAGAGGAGATCAGGTTTCCAATTTGTTAGGCTAAAGGCAGTGGGGTGGTGCACTGATGGGTCTGGTTCTGATTTTTAACTGGTGTTAAAAAGGTCAGGGTTCACATTTTTTCCATTTTATCCTGAGTTCATCACCAGCAAATCTGCTTTTGCCACATTTAGTCTAACACTACTAAGTGAATGAAGACCAGGAATGGGGACCCTGGGTATGTTTCCCTCTCCGACATGTTTTGGCATCTACTACCTAGGAAGAAAAAAATCATGTCATTTAGAGTGACCTTTGCTTCGTAGTTTTAGGTATCTGATAATTAAAATATATAGTTAGCAATTCTTATCATAGTAAGAAGAAATAACAATAATTTTAATCTTGGAATTAAGGGTTAAGTGCTGCTTTATTAATTCAATTTTCTTTTATTATGCTAGTTTAAAATGTATAGCTCTGTTTGGAAAAGAACTGTTAGAAACTTCATTATGTCAAAATATATAATATAAAAATATCCTATATTTTTTCTAATACAAAATTTATAATAGCTTCCCAAATCTGTGATTTGAAAAGACTACTATAAGTATTATTCTTATGTAGTGATATTAATACACAATGACAAAAGCTTATAGAAATAACTCTTTATTTATATGTTTTATTTCCATGGGGTTGTTTGTTTTTTGAATAGATGACAAACTAGAAGTACATTTCTTATTTTCATAAAAAGTGACTTAAAATGTTTGTAAATAAAATGTTATGACCCTTACTGTTAGAGGAATTTATCAATTTAAAGGGACTACCTTTTTTTCCCTGCTGGCTCATTAGATATTTCATTTAAAATTGATTAATGTCTTCTTAAGGGTCATACACTAGAAAATATGCTATCAAACTTATTTTTTTTATTTTGAGATAAATGTGATAACTTTAAAGTTTGGTGGTGTATGATTTCCTAACGTATACTGCTGTAAAGGAATTGTATATGCAATGTCTGCATTTTATTGGTAAATTATGTGTTTTATAGTAGAAGCAAAAATAAAGTGATTTACAGACTATCAAACTACCACACTGTATAGACACATCTATTAAGATCTTCTTGATATATTATACTTTTACCTTTAATTTAAAGGTGAATTTAATTTATTATAAGAATTTAATTTATTAAAGAAGCTTTTGAGAGGTATCAGAATCTTTAAGTTACAAATAATAAAATATCTATTCTCATGCCATTAAAAATAATACTAGCTAGGTGCTTTATATAAATCTCGAAGTATTGAATAAAATTACTAGGAGGATTTTTTTTTTTTGCTCTCTATTATATTGGAAAACACACACAGAAATGTTTTCTGTATTTAGAAGTACTATATGAGGAAGTACTATGTGGACATGTTACATAATACCTTAGTTTTACAGCCAAGTGCTTGTGGGTGCCATTTCCAGCTCCACTCTCCTTACATACAGAAGTGTACTTAAGCAGGAAAAATATACCCTCTAAGGTGAAATCCTAAAAACATTTTATTTTTTATTTGCTAGAATTTTTCCTACAGTGAATTTTCTTCAACATACTAGAAGAAACTAAAAGTTATGTATAATTATAACACCTCCCAAGGACTATTGGATACTGTCAGTTCATTGACATCCCTGATAGCTTACAGTCATACAGATAATATAGTCCATTGAAACAGCAGATAACACTCAGAATCTTTTGAATAGTGTTTACAATCCAATTTCCTAAAAAAAAAAAAATTCTTCCCATTCTGCAGAGCAAAAAAATGCAAGCATTATTTCTAACATGTTAAAAAGTATAATAATATAATTATAGTTTGGCTTCTAAATAGTTATTATTCATAATGAATTATCTGATCTTTCATTATTTAACTTTTCTAATTTTAGCATGTTTTCTTAGTGTTTTTTGTAAGTTATATATGCAGGGTTTATGTTTGTAAGAGAAAATATTACTCAGAAATTTACTCTTAACTGTGAATGCATAGAATTTAGAGCTCCCCTCCAGGAAGTTTCACATCATAGCCATTATTTTGTCCTAAAGAAGAATATAGCTTCCTGGCACAAATACTCAATCCACAATTTTTACCTAGGGAAAGACTATAAGAGTAAAATGTTAGGTGTTTTCAAGTTGATTTGACTGGGTTGTCAATCCAGGATATCACTGCTTGCAACTGGGAAAGATTTTTTGGCAGAGACTAATTAGTGCAAACTCTAGCAAGCTGTGGAAATATATCAATCCCAAAATCCTCTTATGGTGGATTTTAATGATAATTTCTAGCATTAGCTGGAATAAAGTTGAGACACATTTGGTATATGCAGCAAATTCTCTTTAATAGTCCCATGTGCTAACCTGTTACTTAATGCAGCCATGGATTGCGAGGCTCATACAACTATAGTCCAAGGCCAGGCCAGCAGAATCCTTTGTCTTTTCCTATTGCCTCTTGTTCAAGGTGTGTTTGTGTAAAGGGAGAACCATTATTTTAGTTTAAAAGATTAAACAAAATAATTTTTATTTCTCTTTCAATCTGATGGATCATCCACAGCCTCTAAAATAAACAAATGAGCTTAAGTCATCAAATAAAACATTATTTTTATTGGTCTGGTTTATGAAGGATGAGAAGTCTAGTGTAGAAGTATCTGTTCTTTCATCATCATTATCTCTCTTCCTGTTCAAGTTATTTTCTGTAAATCCCAGTTAAATACTCAAAGGTTTAAAGTGTAACTAAAACATAGATTGTTAAGGAAAGTGGTTGAAATGAAAGTTCTCTCTGAAGCTCTTTTATTATTTTAAGGTTTGTGTAATTTCATTGTTCTCTGTTCCTAAATTTATTCAGTAATACCTACTTTTCACTTTGCATGTTACCAAAAATAATTCTTAGTGTATTAGTGGTAGGTATTTTGTCTTTGTAGACTTTACTGTCTTTTCAGAAGTGAAGTCGAAAGGACAGGGTGCTTGAGACCCTCAGTCACCTGTGCCTAGAGACTGATATGCATCTGTACAGATTATCTCTCTCATGTATAGAAGAGGGCAAAACACCAAGTCTGGAGACTGATGGAAGGTCAGACCTCTCTTAGCCAATAAGGTAATTTTCCTGTGGCCTGTGGAATACCTCCTGTGTTTTTCACTATTTTAGGGGAGAAAGAGCAGTGATGACCTTTAGCCACTGACATTTTTTGCTTCATGCCCTGAAATTAGAGGAATTGATCAGCCTGGTGTGTGCTAGCAGGCCAGCCCTGTAGGCTGGAATTCCCACAGGAGCAGCTCTACTGATTTCCCCCTGAAGTGCAGGACCCAAGATGCTTGCCCCACTGGCTGTGTGGTCAGATGAAGCCCCCAGCCTTGGCCAGATTGCCATGCCAGAGGGCTTTGCTGATTGTCTAGACCCTTGGATTGTCAGTCCTATTTGTTCATTGTGCACTCTTTTTTGTTGTTGTTTTATTGTGTTCGCATATGTTTCATCATCTGTTCCCTTTGTGTGCATGTGTGTCCTCCTAGAATGAACACCAGCTCAACATGTGATTGTGAACCCAGAGCTTTAAAGCAGTATCTGGCTTCCTGCTCTTTCACTTCCTGGGGGTACTTTCACCTTGTGTGCATTTTGACCTCCAGGTGATTCATAAAACTTTTCTCTAGTGATCTAGTTCAAAAGCAGGAATCTTATTTGGTTTAACAGTACAGTAACTGGAAGGCAGAGAAAAGACAGATCTTGTTTCTATAAATTATGTTCTTGAATTGAGAAGCATGATATTTCATTGCTGGGTCAGTGGGCTCTGAGCCAATATGTGTATTTGCAATATGTGTATCTGCTAATTGACCAGTAACTAACAGAGCAGGATGAGAAGAAGCACCTTGCCCATGTAGTGTAATCATAAAGGCAAGAACACTCAGATTCTTATCTCCTTCCTAACAGTGTTTGGTTGCTGTGTAACTCAGAAAGTCAGAGAACTTCTTAACTTATTTAACCTCCTAAAAAATACCATTGAATTTTGTCTTCCTCATCAAGTTCCTAAAATCCAAGCCAGAAGACCAGACCCTCAGCTGACAACCTGATCACTCTTCTTGTCCCTGGTTTTGGCATCAGACATATATACTTAGTAAATCCATCAGCTGTTTTATTTTTAAAGCTATGTTTATCATGGTGTAACTCATATAGTTCCATTCACCCCTTTTAGTGTGCAGTTCTATGAATTTTAAAATTTCATGTAGTTTTATTACCACCACCATAGTCAAGATACAGAGAACTCCATCACCCATAAACCCCCTGACCCCAGCCTCTTGATCTTCCGTTTCCCCTTCCCCCTCCCTCTGTAATCACCAATCTGTTTTCTGGGCTTGCAGTTTTTCCTTTTATAGAATATCATACAAATGGAATTATAAAGTATGTACTTTTTGGAGTCTGGCATCCTTCTGGTCTGGTATCAGTTGTTCATTCTTTTTTTATTGCTGAGTAGTTGTCTATCATATGGATTAACATTTTTTAACTGAAAAAAACAAAAAACTTCATTATAGCATTTTATTATAATTAAACGTGTTTCCCCAATATTTTGAGATACATATAATTTATATGTAAGATGTACTGAGCAGTTTTGAATTCCTAAATTCCTCTTTTTAATGCCATCATTATGTAAGGTTTCCTTTTTGTCTTGTTTTGCTTTTACTTTTATTTTCTTAGTCTTTCTTCCTTACTACAAATTGAAATCTAAAGGGCCAGTGGAGGTCAGGAGAGTCTTCAGTCAGTGAATAGTTCAATCTGTATTATAGGAGTCTAGTCCAGTCATATTAAAATAAGATCTTCTAATCTTTTAAGTTTTTATTTAAGTATTCATGCCTTAAAATAAGGACTGAATGGAGTTTAGGAATATAGCTCAGGGTAGAACATGTACTCAGCATACACAAGGCCTTTAGTTTAATTCCTAACATCACAAAAAGAATAAAATAAAATAAGGATGGACAGTGTTTAAGTGCATTCCTTAAGTAAATTAGGATGTTTGTTCATTGGATACAGGCAAGTGTTCTGATTCACAATTCAAATGTGACTGGTACAAGGGCTGTATAATCACATGGTGAGTCCCCAGATTTTGCTGGGTAGGAGGGCAGCCCCAAGCCTTCAGGCCATGGTTTCTTTAGTGACTTCACACCGTTGTCTAGCTTTTTTTTTTTTTTTTTTTAAGGCTTCTGGCTTTGGACAGCTCATTCACAAAGAAGGGCCCTGGGACCATTTCTCCTTCAATTAAAGACTCAAAAACAAAAAGAGCTAATTTTGACATTCAGCACTGTAATGAGGCACAGATTTATGTAAGGTAATGAGGTTTGTTTCATTGCACTTCAGTGGTCTTTAAAGCTAAAATGTCGTGGCTTTATATCAAACTGAATTAATATATTGGACTTTTTCATCCAACACAGTCTAGTTTAATTTTACCTCCTAAGAAGTTATTTTGTTTTTTTGTTCTCTATCATAAAAGACATTTTAGTAAATACTTTGTAGAAAACCATTATCTAAATAGGAACATTTGAAAATACCGTTTCTATCAGTGGCATGGAAAGATCACAAGGTTCCTGGTTGGAATCCTGTTTTCTGATGAGGTGTCGATACCTATGTTCAGTCTCCTAGGTAAGTGCTGTGCCTGGATGTCAACAAGAATTATGTGACAGCATGCTGGTCAGTTAGTCACTGCCAGGGAGCCAAGGCTAGCCTGAAGTGCCACTGTCATGAATCTGAGTACAAAGTTCCTCAAGTGCAAATGTGTAGGACACAAACCTGAGAATCTGACCACAGTCAGATTATTTCTTCCCATTCTATGCAAGAAATGTAGACATGTTCTTCTTGAATGCTTGTAAATTATCTAAAACCATTAAAATTCTTTTTTAAAATGTTGAATAGACTTTTGCCCCCTGTGTAGACAAAGGGAAAAAAATGTTATTTTTGTTCTCATAAGATCAACTGGTCATCCTTATCATTAATGATCCCAGGAAGGTCTGCAGAAATATCAGTGTCTCCTTCAGTTTGCTCTTGAGAATGGTTGTGGGAGTTACCAACCCATTAACTCTGGGTGTCAGAAATAAGCATTTGAATTTTCTCTTCTGTCTCTCCTAGGTTTCTTTACCTCCTGTTATCCCTATTTAGTAACATATAGTGTTCTTCTCAGCGAAAATGACAACCAAAGAAAGTAATTGGAAATAAGTAAAATCTAAACCCAGTGTGAAGTAGTAGAAAAAATGAAATGGAAATGTAGTGACAAGCAAAGCATTGTTATTGAAAGGTTTTGGGGGAAAAAAGCCTCTTTCACTTTGCTGGCCCAGTTAGGAAGTTTGGTCCCTGGTACAAAGCCATACAGCTGCACACAATATAAAGTAAGGTTAACAGCATATTTGGTGCGTTTATAACTTCCCTAGGGCATTTTAACATTAAAAATAGTGATTGTTAACCTGGTCCATCTGAACTTAAATATGAGCTTACTTTGCAAGAAATGAGGGGTAACGTCTAAGTACTTTTCTCTAGGTTTTATTATTCTTTTAAGATTTTATATTATGGCTCCTTTTTGTCTGTTTTAATATGTTTTATTCAGATACTTGGAGTTGTAGGCTAATTGGATATAAGACTCCCAACTCTCAGCTCTATAACTCTACTCTTATATAGTGTGACATATATCTTCATAAACATAGTACACACTTTAATCTTGTCAGGGGTACATTGATCTTTATAAATATATGTACTTTACTCCTACCTGGTGGGGCACAGATGGCATAAACACAGCACAAGTCTGTGGCAGCTTAGCATCACTTTGCCTTAGAATTGGTTCGATGACTTTTCCAAGATGATGATTATAGATGGCTGCCTTACCTACTGTACTTTGGTGGTAATCACAGAGATACAAGTCCTAACAACAGTGGCAACTTCTAGACTGTCAAAACGGTTGCAGTGATATTTATGGCTTTTATTAATAAAAGCAGAGAGTCTGCACATGGATCACAGCTCAGTCCTGCTATAAAATGTAATGAATAACACAAATACATTTTATTACATTCCCGGTAACTCAAAAAAAAAAAAAATAGAGACAGCCATCTTTGACTTTCTGATAAAAGGCATCCTGACAAGATGTTTAGGAGTTCTTTCCAAATTAGCTCCTACTATGACCTTAAAATTAAACAACTATTAGCCAGAGCTAAACCCCAATTTCCAAGGTGTAAAGAGCTACAGATGCTGGAACAGACTCCCACCATCAGCCCAGATCTAGAGTCCACTGTCTCCAAATGTCCCCAGGCCTTACTTATTACTCATGGGCATTGGAAGCTGATGCCTGAGTATTCTGTGCTTCCCATTATGGTGGCTGGAACTGAACTCAGCATGTGGACTGTTAGGTGATTTCTTGAAAAGTAAAACAGCAAGACCACCCCAAGATGTTGCATGCACCACAGCAATGTTAAGCAAATGATTTCCTGTGTGTCATGTCTAAAACCCTGCTTCTATCATACTTCTTAAATTGGCCATGGTGTCAGTATTTTCTAAGACAGAAACCTCTGGGGTATCTCAGAGGAGAACAAATTAGAATGGTAAGCGCTGGTGTTCCTGTGTGTATAGTCCCTCCAGAAAGTTCAGTGAACCCTTGAGAGGCCGAAGTCTCTTAGCACGTGGGGCAACTCTGTGCATTCTGGGACCAAGTTCATCTATTTTGTTGCTTAGATTCAGAGCATAATTAAACTGTTATGAACTAACAAGGCTTCTTCTCAGAAATGGCTTCTCTTTTCATGGCACATAAGAACTGATGTCCTCACCTTCAAGATAGGCATAAGGAATGTCCCTGTGGCTCTGTGGGGAGTGAGGCAGTTGGTCCAAGGGTAACATATCTAGGAAGAAATGTCAAAACAATGCAGCTAATAGGGAGCTTTTCTGTACTAAGCTTGTCTAAGCGAGCTCTTGGGCCCACGATGGAGTCCCCTCCATGTTGACCTTTGTTGGAAGTAAGAGGCTGTGCTCTGTTGCATTTTGTCCAAATGAGCTCCAGCTGTCATTCTCTGGGCAACAAGCCAAGAGAGCCTATCTTGAGCAAAGCTGGGGCATCCCCATCATAAAAATGAACAGTCAACTACAGCTGCAGACTATTAAAATGCAAATTGGTCAAATAGGCTAGTACTCCACGATTTGAAGAGGTAATGTCTACATCAGTGGCAGAGTTTGGCACTCTGTGTGGTAGCTAATGATGTTTTCAGGATCAGGAGGAGTTTTCTGATTTATGGAATTAAAGGGAGCGAGCGTAAGTGCTGAGTTGTCAGGACCAGATAGAGGTATGCAACCTCTCACAGGAAGGTTAGAGTGCACTTTTCTGCGACATGGCAGTAGCCTAGGTGAATTATCAAGAAGCTTTCATTTTCAGCAGCTTTAGTCCCAAAATCCAGAGGTGAAAATAGTTATTTAAACACACGAAATTATCATTATCAACATCACCATCAACAACTACCATATTTGGTCCTCACTAGCCATAACTCTGAAATACAAAACTGACTCCCAAGATGGTCTGTGAATTATAGGAAATTTTAGATTTCCTAAAATATTCAGTAATCATTGTTCCACCATTAATAATTCTAGAGGACTTTGAAACTATTGTGGAGAGATTTTGTTTTGTTTTGTTTTTGTGGTACTGGGGATTAAACCCAAGGGCACTTTGCCACTGAGCTACATCCCAGCCCTTTTTAATATTTTATTTTTGATATGGTCTGAGGTTCTGAGGCTGGCCTCAAACTTGTGATCCTCCTGCCTCAAACTCCCCAGTAGCTGGGATTACAGATGTGGACCACTGCATTCAGTTTGTGGGAAGAGTTTGGAGTTGAGAGACTAGATATGCAGACAAACATTGCATGTAAATATGTTTATAAATCCAATCTCTCACCTTGAGAATCTCATCATAACGTATGTGCATGAATCAATTTATGCATGCACATGATTGTGTGTAGATGTGTAGTAGTAGTAGGTGGTGGTGGTGGTGGTAGTAGTAGTAGTAGTAGTAGTAGTAGTAGACAGAAGAAAAAAGAACGTAGCTGGGCAAAGGGGTGCATCCTATAACTCTAGCTACTTGGAGACTGAGGCAGGAGGATCACAATCTTAAGACCCGTCTCAGCAGCTTAGAGAGGCCCTGCCTCAAAATAAAAAAGGACTGAGGATGTAGCTAAGTGGTGGAGTGCTTACCCAGTACACACAGGCTCTGGTTCAATCACCAGAATCACACACACACACACACACACACACACACACACACACACAGTACATATTGTGCCTAAAAGTTGTTGATAAGCTAAATGTCAACATGTCAACTCCACTTTGAAATGTTTTCATTGCTACAAGAGTGAATTTGTGTGTTTTTTCCTGAAAAATTATTGTTTCCATGTTAGTTTGCTAGTTAGACTGTATTTTGGTTAACAAAAATGACATTTTTATTGCTTGGTCCAGTTGAATATGTGACAACTGTATAGATTACAAATAAAGGGATGATGTACTGTCTTGACACTTTGGAGGGGTGGTACCAACCCTCTTGGAGCCTGGAATTCTGGATTCTTTCTGTATTTATGAATAGAACCTCATTCTTTTTCTTGTTAACTGATAAATCCTTCCCGTCTTCTAGCTTCTGGCTCTTTACTCTTTATTCCTTGTAAAGAGACCTTCGTTCTCCTTGATGATAGAAATTAAAAAATTTAAAAACTGAGTATAAATTGAGTATAAACAATTAAAAAATGAGTATAAGTTGGAGTCAGCATTTGAATGGATGGTGCCTGGAGACACGTTGATCTGATGACCAAGGTTGGAATGGGGGTTTTCCTTTTAATGTCTTCATCTGTGCTGTCCTATGACAGATTACTCACATTGTGCCATCAGATACATTTCCGAGCACAAAAGAGAGAGAGTAGTTGGTTGATACATTAGGAAAATATGAGATTGAGCTATGTGTTTGTCAAAGATAAACAAAAAGAAGGAAGAAAGGTCCTTAAATCCCAAGTGAGTGCTACTGTAAAAGTGGCCTGTTAGCCTTTCTCAAACTTGTGCTCGGGCCCCTCAGTCTTCTCCCCTGTTTAAGGAAAACCACAGGTAATCATCCATTCATAGCATAAAGCCACTATTGCTCATCTTCCTTTTCTTTCATCTACTTATCTCTCAGCTTTAAATGAAGTCACCCTTTATAATAAAGTATGATTAAAAAAAATATTCCGGTATAACTGATCTGAGATTCTGAAGTGTCCTCTCTCTTCTTAACTTAAATAGCAGAAAGAAAACAAAGGAAAGCACACTTCAGGACATTGGGGAGGAGGTCATTCATGAATGTGGCCTGTCCTACTTGATTGTGAGGCTGGGCAGTCTTGTGCCCATGCTGAATCAGGAGGCAATGGGCACTGGCACTGGAGCCTGGAGCATTTTACTGAGCAGAGCACCACTGGCTGCCACACAGTAGCGGTACCACACAACCCCATTGGTGGCAACTACAATGTTTCTAGATACTGCCAGATATCTCTTAGGGGACAAAGTCTCTCCCAATTGAGAAGCACCATCCAAGAAAATAGGATTAGGTTTAGATAGTGTTGGAGGATAACATTAACAGACAAACAAACATCCTTGGACTATTGTGTTTTGGTGTTTACAGCCACAAAATCTGAGCATATAAATCTTGCAATCCCAATTTGATGCATGTTGGTACATGGCGTTTTCTATAAAATAATGCCATCAAGGTAGCCTCAATCCAATGGCCCTATAACACACACACACACACACACACACACACACACACACATACACATCTTTATTTAAGTTATCACATATTGGTGTGTAGGAAGTTGGTGCATATTAAAAATATTAGTTTCAAGACAAGTGCATTTCCAGTTTTACAGAATGAAATAGTTTCTGCCACAAAAGTTTTCCTGGGTGTGAACTTTTACAACTGAGATATATATCCTTGAAAAGAGATTTTTATAATGGAAATGCTGACACAACATTAGCTGTGCTGCTTCCAATGGCATCATTATATTATTCCTCTCTTGACCGTGTCCATGTTCTGAGAACAGTGGTGGCATTGTCTGCTTCTGAATAGTGCTAAAGGACTGAGGTGGAGAAGGATTTGGCACTGATATCAGAGTGGGGGAAATAATTTAAAGTGAAAAATACACCTTGCAAGAGTGACTCATTCATTCAACTCAGGGGATTTTCTAAAATGAGTAAGTGGGTTTGACCCACATGATTTATATGTTTCACTACATGTGGGTAGATCAAACTGATAATAATGCCTTGTGGACACATCTTCCAACTATCTTAACGAATCTTGAACTTCTAGAATGGTTGCCCAATTATTAGTATTCTCTTTAGTAAACTAATCACTTCACTGTAGTCTTACTTAATATTTGAATTTTTTTGGTAGGCTGTATAGCTCTAAACAGCTGATATAGACAGTTTGAAATAATGTTTTCTGTGTGTGCAAATACACACAGAGTTACACACACAAATACAGCTATCTCCTCATATGATCTTGAGCCAGCCCTTTACAAAGAGGCACAGTGCTTTGTGCCTGGTGTTGAGAGTATTGCATGTCTCAGATGCTTTCCAGAGTTTCCTGTGCACACTTGGTGAAGAGGAAAGGGAAAAAAATAGAAGGAATTCTAGCAAGGCCAACTTTATTTCCTCTTCCTCTCAACAAGGGCAGAAAGGAGAATATTCTCCAAGTGATAAAACAGACTACATGACTGACCTTTTCCCATCATCCTTCCGCCTTTCTAGAGACACGAAAAATAGTGCAGTATAAAGTCAAGAGGGAAATCATGAGAAAAATAAAATAAAATGCTCAATTATGAAAGCAAGATGTACAAGGAAGAGGCTGGGGATGTAGCTCGGTGGCTGAGGATTCACCTCGCATGCCCAAGGCCCCATCACTGCCAAAAAGAGAAAAATGGGGAGAGAGAGGAGAGAGAAGAAAAATTGTGTTGAAACTCATCTTTTTAATGTAGGGACAGCTTGTGGAAAATGAAAGAAATCATACAAGGGTTCAAATAAAACAAAGACAACTTTTACTGTTAAAGAAAATGCACTTGAAAGATTTTTGACCAAAAGAATGCACTGCTAAATTTATTGTTTGATTTTTAAGTTCTCAGTGTGCACATTATATACTCGTATCCAATCTTCATTCCAAAGGCATTTTGTGAGTCTCTGAGGCCTTTGGCTTAGAGGGAAGTGCAGAACACTGTTGGGGGTTCCTCATGTGCTGCTGTGTCTACACATGACTTTAAATTCAGTTTGCTTCTGAAGCCATGGTGGTTGGCGTGACCATTATGGGAGGGATATATTTCAGAGAGTGGTACCACCAACGTAGCCCTGGTGATGGGACATTCACATGTGCACATGCTCCAGGGTCTGCTGACTAACCACCTCTTTCTTTCTCTCTCTTTACCCTTGAAAATGTGAATCTCTCAAAATAAGAGGTATTCCACTAAAAGCATGTTGTGTTCTGTGAATAGTTCTCAATTCCAGTTTTTCTGTTTTGTTTTTTGGGTGGTGCTGGGGATTGAACCCATGACCTCACCCATGTTAAGCAAACACTCTACCACTGAGCTACACCCTAGCCCAGCTTTTTTGTTGTTGTTGTTGATGTTTTTTGGGGGGGTGGGGGGTGCTGGCATTTAAGGTGAAATCCAGGATAAGGGAATGCTCATGAGCACAGTAGTGATCTCTTTCTCATTTGTTGGCCCATATTTATAGCCCTACAAACACAGTCCCCTTATTACATGCCTATGTTCTGCCATTTAGTGTGGGGTCTGCTATACAGTATGTGTTTGCAAACAATTAGATAGCATAGGTGAGCAGTGAATTCCTGCCCTGAAGGTCCTAACTTTAATAAAGTATGTTGTTTCCAGTAAACCCTTTTAATGTGAGTATAATGTATTATTGTTTGGCAACTCCATTTAAATATTTAAATTACCAGCAAACACCTAAAACTTATTTCCTTTTGTGATGAAATATGTGTTTTTTCAGGTTTATGACTTCCCACATTAATAATAATTAAAAGGTGAGAAGACAGCCTTAATTACAGTTTAATCACTCGGCCTTTCCCCTCATTGTTTGGAACAAGCACACTTTCTAAATGTCTTGACCAGAATGTCTTATTTCCATTCTTTAAAACAACAACAAAAAAAGTTTATCTAATGTGTAAGAAAGAGCATTTGATTGATGGAACATCCCCATCCACAACCCCTCAGTAAATCTCTCAAAGTCCTTAACCTTGTGCAGCTTGCTCGATAGAGCATTTGCTGTTGTTTATAGTCTGTTATCCCTAGGATTGGCTTTCCGTGTAATAAAGTACTAAAAATCTCGTCGAGTAGGATCAACTTGGGTGTTCTGCGGTTTGCATGGTGGTTGTTATGCCTAATTCCCACAGCAGAAAGGGGGAGTTAGAGGGAGCATCATAAAGAACAAAAGTCAGTGGGTTGCCAGCTGAGCAAGCCCGCCCTGCAAACAGGTTTGGGTAATAGCAATATTTCTAAAAAGGAGGGCAGTGACACTTAAGCGAGGTTGGTCTTAGGAAGCAGTTTCGGGTCTGGATCCAATAATGTATCATTGACTGCGTCTGGAATAGATCGCCGGATAAATTGAGTGAACTCTTACCCTGCTGGGAGCTTTCTGCTGTGTGCTCTGTGCTTATTAGCCTCCTAGCCCTCATTTGACCCTGTTCCTTTTTAAATTAATGCATCTCCAATTCCCTAATCTAGCCTTTTTTTTAATCTCATATTTCTTTGTTTCCACCCAATTTGAGGAAATAGCTGAGGAGTTTTCAACTGTTTACCCAGAGGCAAAATTAACAGGTGCATTCAGGGTGATTGTAAAGCTCATCAAATACTCTGAAGATCTGGCCCATTTCCAGTTCTGATAAACAAGCCATCCTTGTAAATTAATTGAAAACTGACAGAGAGAAAAGTTTTTTCTGAGACCAGGAAGAAGAACCTTGTTGCCACATGTATTTTGACACTTATGTCCATAGTAATGAGTTGCACATAACTGGGGTAATAGACACTGAGGCTAAACCAGAAAGAGCCAGCTTCCAACACAGTCTGGGAATGTATTTACATCCCATAGCAGCTTGGCACAAGGAAGAAACTGTTCAGAAGTTTGGCCGTCTGTCTGCTGCCAGTTTATGCCTTTATTTGGAGGTAGTCAGCAGAAGGCTCAGGAGCCTACAGGAAGAGGTTTAGAAAGAAAAAGCACCAGGAGAAAGAGGACATCTCTGACATTCTACCCTGGGACATGTAAAAATCATTTACGGAGAAACAAATGGTATTTTATATGCAGCAAATGTCTTCAGGGACAAAAGCTCTTTAAGATTCAACTTCCTTCTAGTGAAAAATGAACTTCATATTTTGCAAAGAACTCCTGCTTTCTCTGAGCAATTCTAGCTCCACGAAAGGTTTTGAAAAGTTCTTTGTTAGATAGAAGGGATTGCAAAACTGTGTCATAATAAGCCTAATGGTATTGCTGCTTTATATAATATGCCAAAGAACTTCCATCTGAACTGTAGATTCTCTGGATATAATAGGGTAATTCTTATGGTATAGTCTTCAGAACAAGGAGATTATAATGAAGATTTAGGAAACTCAAATTCAAGGAAAAGCTATAGCAACAGAAATTCTATGATTTGTTTTTGCAATGACAAAATTTTATTTTATTCCATATAACTTGAGAACATTTACTGGGTATTCACAAGCTAGTCACAAATAAATAGTCATCATGTGTTTGTGCCAACAGACTACATTTTATATTTTGTGTCAGCAAACTTTCCAGGGTCTGGAGAACAAAAGAAGTATGTTATTTGCTTACTTACCCTGTGTCACCTCCCTTAAGAAAAAAGCATTATAGACATCTAGTCACTAAGGTCCTGCTCCCCAGTGTTATTGGGCACATGTGGCCTCACCATGAAACTGATCTACATTCTTACAGGGGCCATCTTCCTTTACCCCCAAGTGTATATTACCAGGGTGGTTTTTCCCCCCTGAAATGTAGCATTTTTAAAATTTATTTACGAAATATTTATTAAGCATCTAACATAGGACTTCAGTGTGCTTATACATAATAGATGGTCACTGAGTATTTGCTTAGCAATTAACAGCTCCTGACTAAATCACAGGAAGAAAGAAACATGTATAGAACTCATACTTACCAATCTAGGCCAAGAGTTCTGTATCTGGTAGTTTGGCCCCTCAGGGGACATTGGGCAATGTCTGGAGACATTTTGGGTTATTACAACTGGATATAGGTTGTTGGGGGGAGAGATAAGGGTTATCTAGTGGGTCAAGGCCACAGATACTGCTAATGCCCTTCAGAGCACAGACAGGCCCCACAATAAAATATTATCAAGGTTACAATGTCAATAATGCCACTGCTAAAAAATTCTGCTTTAGTAGAAGAGAAAACACATATTTGCCTATCCTCTCCCACTAGTTAGGTTCTACTTACTTCTAAATGTTTGTCTCCAGTCCAGACCTTTTCTTAGTTCAGTTTCTATACAGCCCTGCCCTCTTGACATTCCCACCCTAGTATCTCAAAAGCTGTTTCTAGCACATGCATCCAAACATGAATTCACATCCTTTCCCCAACCATTTGCTTTACAAAAAAAAAAAAACTCTGCTGCACACATAGTTAGCACTCAAGGGAGAAAGAAAGTGTGTGTGTGTGTGGGGTGTGTGTGTGTGTGTGTACGCACTTTGTTAAATCAAATCTCATAAATGACCCAAGGCAGAAATTACTCAGTATCAATAGGGGTATTGGGAGTGCAGAATAAGTATAAACTGCTTCCCGATTTAAGGGCAGTGAGATGATGGGGGAACTGTGGGAAGTCCAGGGATCCATGGAGATTTTGTAAAGAAGGTGCCACTGGAGCCAGGCATGAGGGATAGGTAGCATTTAGACACCAGCATTCTCAGTGGAGGAAATGGAGGGGCAGGGGGCATAGAGGCTGGAAGGCAGAGCTGTGAGCAGAGACCACCCGATGGAGCGTCTCATACTCAAGGGAAGCAGTAGATGATGAAATGGAAAGATACATTGCTGCCCGGTCATGGAGAATTTAAGCACAAAGGTGAGAAGTTACTCAATAGGCAGTGGGGAGCCATGAAGAATGGACACTGACATGATTTGCAGTGGACTTCAAGAGGATTAAACTAACCACAGTGCCTGGACCACCCAGTGCCTTCCACCTTTCATCCTTCAGGTCTCATTTCAATGTCATTTCCTTAAGAGAAGCTTCCCCAACACAAGGCTTGGCTTAATGCCCTTGCTGTAAACTCCCATGGTGTCTTGTACTTTTCTCTTCCATAAATCTTGCCTCGCTCTTTTCC
>NC_138186.1:24900802-25123302 GCF_964194105.1 Spermophilus citellus
TGTTCACTGGTTCTGCCATCTGTGGTTTCAACCAATTGTGGATCAATAACATCTAAAATAAAATGCATCTGTTCTAAAGATCAACAGACCCCTTCTCCTGGTCATTATTCCTTAAATAATTCATCATGGCAGCTCTTCACATAGCATTTACTCTATATTAGGCATTAAAAGTAATTCAGGGATGATTTAAAGGATACAAGAGGATGTACACGGGTTGTATGTAAATACTAGGCCATTTTATGAGGGTCTAGAGCATCTTGTTACCCTGAGGTTTTTGGAACCAATCCCCCCAGGTACCAAGGGACAACTATATTTCACCCTAAAGAAGGACAAAGTGCTGATACATGATACAACGTGGACACACCACAAACAATGCTAAGTGAAAGAAGTCAGTCCCAGAAGACAACAGATTGTATTATTTTCACTTTATGCAATTTTCAGGAAAAAAAATTTATAGAGACAGAAAGATTGGTGGTTGCTGGTCTCAGGATAGGGAGGGAGACTCAATGGCTGATAATGGGCACAAGGCTTCTTTTGGGGTGATGGAAATGTTCTAAAATTAGATTGTGGTGATGGTGCACAACTTCATAAATTGACTGTAAACCATTCAATTGTATATTTTTAAAAAAGTGAATGCCATGAAATGTAAATTATACCTAAGTAAAGCTGCTTTTTAAAAAGAAACATGTCATCCCCCCCATTCCCAACTAGATTGCCAAACTTATTTTTCCTCTTTTCTTCCTGGTCCAGGTTTGTTCTGCCCATGTGGTTAGTAAAGAGCATCCCTTGGCTGTATTCATGCAGACATGTTCAAGCCTTGTTGACACTAAAGGAATCTCCTTAAGGCAAATTTCCCTAGATAATATCACAGACAACACATGACCAGTTTGGCTTATCTAAAATGCATTTCAGAAAGAGTGAAACAACAACAAAAATCTTTGTAGTTGAAGAACCTCCAGCAGCAGGTCCCTCCCAATTAGTTAAGAATTTGCCTTCTCCTGAAACACCAGTGTGCCTGGGGTGTGGCAGGGACAGACGTGAGAAACAACCACACAAGCCATTAAAAATCGATTAACTAGTCCACGCTTCTGCTGGAGAAAAGAGTTTGGAGTTTTCCAAGATAAAAACATCAGGCTCAACTGGTGACAACCATGAGGCTGTTAAATAAGAATGAGGTGATCCACACCATATGAATGGAGACTTCACTCCGTCAAGACATCAAAGTTCAACAGGTCAAAAATACATACATGAGCAGTGTATATTCATGTGTTTGGATTTGCAAAGGATGTGTCAAGTAGCCAACAGTAGTATTTTGGGGAGATGAGATAAATGAAATTATTTGAAGAAGGGGTAAAGCAGGATCTTTTGTTTATTTATCTTAGAAACTTCTGGGTTGACAGCTAAAAATAAGAGTGTATTAATTATCCCATTTTTATTTATAGAATGTATTAATTAATTCATGTATTAATAGTAAATAAAAGAACAAAAAAAATTAAAATAGAGAGTGCCTCTCTGGCTGTGTCAGGGACTCTTCGACCTGTCAAGAAATGGGCACAGCTGTGTGTCCCCGTGTAGGGGTGAGGAACCTAATCCAGATGTGCCTAAGGGCTTAGCTCTGTCTTGGAACACTGGCAACATAGCGATGTGTGTCTGGTCCCTGCAGCTGCTTATTGGGCATTGAAGATTAATCCTGACCAATCCAACTAATGAAACACTTCATTGAGCATTGCTGCTTATTGGATTATGAACATTTTCCATTATAGCAAAAGTTGGATTAATGCATTGTGAAACAAGGTGATAGTTTATCCTGGAAAGACATGCAGTAGAAAAATCCACATGATGGACTGAGCCTGCCAGATTGCTTTAAACGGTGGATTTATTTCTTTTATCCTGAAAGGAGCTGTGCCCACAAGCACTAGTGCAGGAACATTCCTGCCAGCCTTTCCATTTATAACTTCTCCCTCTTTTTCAGAAAGTAGTTTTAAAATTTTTGCTCCAGGCAAAAACCTCTTCATAAACAACACTTTATATTCGCCACATGACCATTCTGCAGTATATACATCTAGAAAATACAGCCTGGATCCTTTCTTCAGTTTGTCTCTGTTTCAGGGTTCTACTAGGGTCTAGGGGACAGAGGGGAGTCTGAGCTCCTGGTGGAGGCAAAACTGTTTACCATCCGGAAAGTTCCTATTATCTTGAAACAGAGGTCAGTAAACTACTGTCCCTGGAGCTAAATCCATCTCCTAGTTTGTGTTTGTATGACCTCTGAGCTAAAAATAGTTTCAACATTCTTAAAATTGAACAAAACGTTAAAAGATGAATACTACTTATGGCATGTTGAAAATGATATGAAATTCAAATTTCAGTGTCCAAAAATAAAGTTTTATGGGAACACTGCCATGCCTGTTCTTTATGCACTGTTGGCACAAGAGCAGAATTAGCTATCTGCTGTGGAGACTGCATAGCCTGCAAAGCCTAAATATGTACTCTCGGGCCCTTTCCAGAAAATGCTTGCCCATCCCTGGCTTGATAGAGTAGTTTTGGCATCAGAGTCTTTGATATAAGAGCTTGGAGAAATTTGAATTGAAGAATTTCTTTAAGATCCCAACCTAGGGATGTAGTTCAGTGGTAGAGCTTTTGCATACTATGTATTCATTTTGGAAAAACTAATGAGAAAATGCTATCTTTTTAATGTGATGCTCCATGGTCCCCTACTCCACTTGCAGTCTGGTTTCTTGGGAACTAGGAAAGTGTCTTGTTCATTTTGCATCCCTCGGTTCTCATACTGAGTGTCAAAAAGTCAGAAACTTTTTGAGCAGAGTCTTTTACCCATTGGATGTGTCAAGTTGCCAATAGTAGTATTTTGGGGGAGATGAGATAAATGGTGAGCAGATAAGTGTGGTTATGATACCAATTTAGCAGATATACTTCCAACATTTTAAAAAGGAAATAGGGCTAACTGAGCCTAAATAGATTAAAACATGAAGAACGGTGTAGGCTAGAAGGTAATTAAAAAATAACAGAAAAATATAGTTTAGAATGGAAAGATTAGAATAGACTGGAATGTAATACAAATGAATAGAAGGCCCATGTCACATGCTATGAGGTTCATTTCATGACCATCTATTTCACTTATATACATGTGTGAGGATGTGATGGGAACATTTCTTACTAAAGGTTGTAGTTAAACAAGTTTGGAAGTTCTTGCTTTGGTGGATTTATTTGACCCATGCTCAGTTCTGATCCAATGCTGCACAAATTGGTGTGTATTGCAGAAGCATGAGGCAGGGAGTACACAAGTGTTACTCTGGGTCCTTTAAGATGGTTTTTAAGATGGTCAGTCCACCAGCCAGTACTTCCTTCCCCAGAACCTCTCAATGTTATAGCTGAGCTGAGTGCATAGAAACTTGCAAACCAATAGGTGGTATAATTCAAGTCCTCAGACAGCTGAGTATCAGGAACCAAGATGCAGAGCCCAAAGTGCTAAGGAGCATAGCAAGAGCTTTTACTACCAATACTTAAGGAGTCAGGCTCAGAGGAGGCAGAAATCATGGAGCTCTGTTGTGGGTGTCCTGGTTCAGCCAGGACTCAGGCATCTGAACTCCAGAATCTTCACCAGCTGCCAGGCAAGATGAAGACCTCAGCACTGTGTCAATTTCCAACAAGGTGGTCAGCCTGGACCACACAGTGTCTTGGAGCCCCTTTCTCCAGCATAGGAGGGTGAAAGATGGAGAACATTACACACAAATAGGCTGCAGAAACATCTCACCTGCATACTCGAGTCTCAGGCTTCAAATCCTAGATCATTGATAGGAGAGATGAGCTGAAGAAAAATACCGTGGAGGAAAGGAAGAAAAAGAAAATATGTCTCCCTGAGTGGTAGGGCCCATTTTAGTACCTTGCTGCCTCTGATCAGGACACATGATGGGGAGGGAGGCAGTCACTGCCACTCAGCAAGGAGACACTGAGTCACCGCTAACACCATGGCTCAACAAATGCCCTTAATCTACCAGGAGGGCTGGAGGTGAGCCTGGAGGTAGCCCTGACTTCCAACCCCCACCTCAGTGGAATCTGCTGAACTTGGGAAATGACTGGAAATTTCACCAAGGGAGATGAGATGAGACCTGTGTTGGCATATATGGGGTGTATGCAGGGCAGAAGATACAGGAGGTTGGAAAGATGGTGAGCAGATCAGTGTGGGGGATTTAGGGAGGTGTAGCACACCCAGAGAATGGGAGAAGGAAGTCATGTGTGTGCTCAGGGTGGAAAACAGGCCAGCCTGAAAGGATGCAGGCATGAGCATGGAATAGTCATTCTTCCAGAGATAACTCAAGTGGGAAGCATTCCTTGACAACCTCAGCAAGCACCCTGGGGGATGAGTGGTCACTTCCAGGCTGCCTATTGTGCAGCTGTAATTACCTCCCTTTGTTACCCACCAGTGACCTCTGCAGGGACAGGATCAGGTCTCCCTTACTTTCACAGGTCCTCCTGAGTGTCCTGCCATAGCTCCTGGAACAGAGAAGCAATGCAGCAGTCGATTCTGGTGATGACATTAAGATATTTGGTGAGCAATTTTTCAGTCACTGCTATTGTCTAAATGTTTGCATCTCCATCACTAGAGAACCTCGTTCTCAAGTTGATGGTATTAGAAAGGGGAGCAACCGAGAGATGATTAGATCACGAGTGTGGACCCCTCATGAATAGGATTAGTGGCCTTATAAAATAGACCCCAGAGAACTGCCTCGCTTGTGCTGTACCTGCCATATGAGGACACAGTTGCAAAGTGCCACCTGTGGCTAGGAAATGGGCCCTTACCACAAATTGAATCCACCTGCACCTTGATCTTGAACTTGCCAGCCTCCAGACCTGTGAGCAATAAATTTTTGTTGTCTATAAGTCACCCAGTTTATGCTATTTTGTGGTAGCAGCTCAAAAGGACAGAGACAGACATCTTCCAATTGTCTGAATGGTGAGCTTAAAAAATACCTATAGTTTTGAGTAGAGAAACTGGCTTATTGAACCTCAGGACACTGGTACAGTTGGAAAGGGGAATATCCTGGTCCTGGTGCTTTTGAAAATGAAAAGAGTTCGTAGGAAAGGTCGTCAGACTCCTTGAATGCTATCCTGAAGGCCTACTGAAGCACAATGTTCCAAGAATGATGACTGTAGAAAAAAGCTGCAAACACATGCCTAGGGAAAAAAAATCTCCGAATATCTATCAGTATAAAGAGTTTATGATTTTATATAAACTAATATTTTTGGATCCTATCCAGATATTTAATTCAAATATGAGTCTGGCATTGTATTTTAGTACTATATCTTGTTCAACTCTGTGTCCTCTCACCTGGAAGAGGGACCAGCTCCTTTTAGCTGCTCAGTGTATGCTCATTTGAATCCAGTTGGTTTAATTTCATTCCATTTGTAGTAACTAAATGTAGATCTGAGTTTTGGTTTTTTTTTTTTTAAATGTTGAGTTTTTTTTTTCTTCAAATGGGATTAATTGATGTGAGTCAGTAACTATTTAAACTCTTACAAGAAGACACATTAGAAATGAGGGACATCCTTTTCTTCCACAAAGAACATTTATTTCAACTGAAGTTTTAGTGACTTAGATATGGAAGGAATCCTGTGGCTCACATTCTAGACTTTGTCAAAGATGTCGCCCTGGCCATGAGCAAGGTGAGTTGACAGAATGCTGACCTCCTACTACAAAAAGCACCACACAACTCTATAAACGGCGTTGGTGGCAGCACTTCTTCAGGCCAAGACTCCATGGCTTCCTGCCCTACTCAGAGGGAGACATCATTCTTCACTTTGAGCAGAACAGAAAGTCGACTAGAGCCCTGAAAGTCTGGTTTTGGATCAATGAGCCACATGACTCAAGAATTCTTTTCCAAAGAGGATGATGACTCCGAAGATCCAAAGTGGATGACAACGAGGATGATGATAGGAGTAGCACCTCCTGTGTTTGGCAGGGTTTAGCAGTTCCAAAGCATTCATGCACAGTTACCTTGCGTGCTTCACATCTCTTCTGCAGCTATAGGATAGACAAATAATACCACTAAAAGATGGAAAAAAAACCTGAAGGTCATAGAGGTTAGAAGAACAGTTCAAGGTCATATTACCAGGACTTGAGGTCTTAGAACCACTGAAGCCACATGGATCTGGATCTCTGCTGCACTCTTTGACAGTCATATTTCTTTTCTGACCAGTGGACCAGGGCAAGACCATTGTACTCTAGATGGAAAAATCACTGGCCTAACATGCAGGGGAGGACAGGTTTGTTTAACTATTTCTCCATCTTTATTTGCAAAATTAATGAGATTTCCTAGAAACAGATAAATTCAAAGAACATATGTAAAGTTAAAAAGTGAAAGTCTTCCTCCTCCTACATCTGATTCCTTGTCTGATCCTGCCTCCTTCAGCATATGAGAGGGTTGAGAAGCATTTGGGGATAGTCTCATAGTCACAATTCCAGTATAGGAAGGTGAAGGAACCAGCCAGTAAGACTGACAGCAATAGCCAGAGAGTTGGGAGGGAAACCAGAAGAGTAAGCATTTCACAAGAGAGCCAGAGTTGTTTATGTAAGAAGCTGCTGATTACTATAAATAGTGTGGTGGATTTGCTTTCTAGGTCTTTGTATTTAACAACACACAAAAACACTCCATATACAATCTGATATTATTACATATGCCAGTTACTCATGTACACATTCTATATTTGTTAGGATGTTTGGGGCTGCTGGTAAAACAAAACCTAGACTCAATGACTCTTAAACAGTTAACAGAACATATTTGCATTACTTAACAAGAAGTCCTAAGCTTCATTTGCTCCATAAAAAGTGAATTCATTTGTTCCATGATGTCACTTAGGGTGCAGATTTCTTCTACGCTCAACTCTGTCTTCCTGTGGTAGGACAGTTTTATACTTGGCTTGTTGATCAGAGTCCATCCATCATAGCAAATACTGGACAGTTAGATATTTGTTGGAAGAAAAGAGATTGATTCTGTGTTAGTCTGTTTTCTGCTGTAAGAACACAATAGCACAGATGGCATATTTTTAAGAAAAGGAACTTATTTTGGTTCATCATTCTGGTCCAAGGAAGAAGGGCCACAACTTTGATGGAGTTCCTGCTGTGGAATAGGGCTTCACATGGCAGGGTAGGAATGGTATGAGACATAGTTAAATTGGCTTTTATAGCAGACCCACCCCTAAGATAACCCATTAATCACACAAATGGATCAATCCATTCATAAGGGCAGGACCCTAATCACCAGGTTTTACTTGAGTCCCAACTCTTAATACTTCACACAGGAGATTAACGTTTCAGAGGGGACAAGTCATATTCAAACCAGTTCATACTAGTTCTACTTCTTTGTATTGGAGGAAAAAAACAACCTTTCCCAGAAACTTCCTAGCCATCTTTTCAGTTTTCAATAGTCTGGGCTTTGTCACTAGTCCATTCTTAATCCAGTTACTGGTATCAGTGTGATTGTCTTGGATTATCTATGTGTATACCTGAGTGCATAGAGGCCATGGCAGTGAGGAGGGACTGGGTGGGCAGATAACTGGCTGTTATGCACACACACACACACACACACACACACACACATTCCCAAAAAGACCATGGACGTCACATACAGTGTCTGCTTCCTGCTCTCCAAATACAACTATAAGTCTCGGTTTCTTCTGTGTCACGACAAATAATCTATTCAATGTTTTTCAGAGGATTCAAACTTTAAATAGTGAGGACATACTGTAATTAATTTAAGATTTCCCCTATTGATGATGTTTCTAATTTTTTTCACTATTAAAACCCTTAAATATTTTGAAACAACTTTTTCCATCTGAGAAGTAGGTTCCTAGACTATGGGTAAATTTCTAGGTACCTACATTTCTAAAATCTTGATTCCTAGATTTCTAATCACTAGGGTCAGAGGTCTGCAACTCCTAACTTATGCTGGGTACACCATATTGCCTTTCAACATACACGGTGACATACTGTACATTGTCACCTGTGTATGTAAGGGTCTGTCCCCACACTCTACCACCAACTCTGGATGACAACATTTTTCTCCTAATCCCCTAGTTTCTGAAGAATTTAACTGCTACTTGATTTCTTTTGACTATGAAGAGATGAAGATGCTACTATTGATGTCACTTAACAGAGATTAAAAAAAAAAGACTCTCCTACCTAATAGGCCCCCAACAAAGCCTCCACCTTGGCCAGGCCACCAAAGAGTCTGAAGGCAGAGAGCCCTGGGAAATGGAGTTCAGCAAAGCCTGGAGCCTGAGTCTGATGGCAGAAAGGACCATGGCAAGAAGAGCTACTCTGTATCCCACATAAATGGTGTGACTTTCTGTCACAGAGCTCAGTGATGTGGTAAGCCATGTTTAGCAGCCTATTTTTTATTTAAATCACTTTCAACTTTTCCAGGATCCAGTTCATTTTTGAAATGTCCTGATAATTCCAGAAATATCAGTTTTTCTATCTGAAGACCCTGTGCCATTCTTTATCATGGTCAATCTTCTTCATGTACTGCTTTGGGAGAGCCCTTCCCATGTTAGGGAGGTTTCTGTACTCACAGAAACAGGGATTCATTAAGACAAGCTAACAAACAATGAAGTATTTCATAAAACTGTGCACAGCAATACAGAACTTCGTGGTCATTTAAAAAGCTGCATGCAAAATTGGACCTCATGGAAATTGAAACCAGAAGGTCATTTGGGGACTTAGATGGCTCTTGGAGCATTTTCTGCAGGAACTTTTGTTTCATCATTGAGGAGCATCATTATTATGATTTAACCACTATCTCACCTTCTCCTGTTTCTGTATTTTCCCTGCTACCAATGATTTAGTTAACTTCTACATCTTTGTAGAAGTTTGAATGTATCCTTCCAAAGTTCATGTGTTGCAACCTTAGTTCCTTGATGTGACAGTGTTGAGAACTGGGGCCTAGAGAGAGGTGCTTGGGTCATGAGGATGGAGCCCTCATCTATGGATTAATGCCTTTCATGGGTATTTATCATGGGAACTCTGCCCCCTTTTCTCCATTCTGTCCATGTCTGCTTGCTCTTTTGCTTTCTGTCATAAAACCACACAAAGATTCATGTGAGTCCAAGTAGATGCTGGCTCCATGCTCTTGGACTTCCCAGCATCCAGAACCCTGAGCCAAAATAAACTTCTTATTTTCATAAGTAACCCAGTATCAGGTGTTTTATTATAGCAATAAAATGAACTAAGACACTTAGCTTACACATAATGGATACTTCCTCTCAAATCTGAAGTTCTCGTGGTGTTGACTAATTGGTAGCCCCTTTTAGTATCTTTTCAGCTTCAGTTCCAGTGTTGGCCACTAAATAATCTTAGTGTTTCCCAATTCTAGTTCTTGAGAACAGAATCTGATATGCCCCATTTGGGGAGAATAGTTCTGTGCCAAGCCACCGCCTAATCTTGCATTTAAAGATCTTCCCTCAGTCCAATAGACTCAGCTTAGAGGGTGGTTCTCCTTCATGAAACAGAAGATCAATGCCTAGGGCTCTACCCTGGGAGCAGGCATATGGGTGTAGGTTTCCTGAGAAAGAGGTGGCATCCTGGGCAAAGAGGACACCTCCATTTTCTTGTGTTACTCTTTGACTTGGTGGTAAGCTCCTGGATCATCCTATGTTAAATAGTCCTTTGTATCCCCTACCATGTTTAATCTAGCTCTTTTGTTGGTTGATTCAATTTTTCAACAAATATTTAATGAATTTCTACCATATTTCTGGCATTGGGCTAGACCCTGGGATACAAAATAGAAAGACCACATTTTCTCCCATTCCTCCTCATCAGGACCTCCCCACACCCTGTGGCTTCTACTGTCTTAAAGCTTCTTCCCCTCAGCTGCACTCTTCAGGGATGAGTGTGGATTTCATCACCAAGGCCAGGAACTCAAGGCTGCAGGGTCTCACTTCAGCTCTCCTATTTGCACCTTACATCATTCCAGCAAGCCTGCCCTGCACTTGGATCAAACACGCTGATTGTGTATGGCTTCTCTCCCAGGCCTTGGCAGGATGCTCCGGCTTGTCTTTGACTTCCTGTTGACTCAGCTCTCCAGATTTCCACATCATGACTTCAGTATATTCCCCCCATTTAAAAGGGAGAGGAATGCAGATGATACCAATCTGTCCACATACCCTTCCACCCTGCTCCAGTTCCTAACCCTTTCTCATGATTACCAAATCGTACATTCAAAGACTCATTCACTGATTTCTAGTTCCTCTTCTCCTCATAAACACATTCCATAAATTACCAGCCTAATTAAAACCAAATTGCATTTTGAGTAGTTTATTCCCAGGCTGAAATTTACTACATAATCAAACATTATTTTAGTAAGCCTTCTTTTTTTTTCTTTTTTTTTATTGGTTGTTCACAACATTACAAAGCTCTTGACATATCATATTTCATACATTAGATTGAAGTGGGTTATGAACCCCCAATTTTACCCCAAATGCAGATTGCAGAATCACGTCGGTTACACATCCACAATTTTACATAATGCCCTATTAGTGACGGTTGTATTCTGCTACCTTTCCTATCCCCTACTATCCCCCTCCCCTCGCCTCCCATCTTCTCTCTCTACCCCATCTACTGTAATACATTTCTCTCCTTGTTTATTTTCCCATTCCCCTCACAACCTCTTATATGTAATTTTGTATAGCAATGAGGGTCTCCCTTCATTTTCATGCAATTTCCCTTTTCTCTCCCTTTCCCTCCAATCTCATGTCTCTGTTTAATGTTAATATTTTCTTCCTGCTCTTCCTCCCTGCTCTGTTCATAGTTGCTCTCATTATATCAAAGAAGACATTTGGTATTTGTTTTTTAGGGATTGGCTGGCTTCACTAAGCATAATCTGCTCTAGTGCCATCCATTTCCCTGAAAATTCTATGATTTTGTCATTTTTATTGCTGAATAGTACTCCATTGTGTATAGATGCCACATTTTTTTTTATCCATTCATCTATTGAAGGGCATCTGGGTTGGTTCCACAGTCTAGCTATTGTGAATTGTGGTGCCATGAACATCGATGTGGCAGTATCCCTGTAGCATGCTCTTTTAAGGTCTTCAGGGAATAGTCCAAGAAGGGCAATAGCAGGGTCAAATGGTGGTTCCATTCCCATCTTTCCCAGGAATCTCCAAACTGCTTTCCAAATTGGCCGCACCAATTTGCAGTCCCACCAGCAATGTACAAGTGTACCCTTTTCTCCACATCCTCGCCAGCACTTGTTGTTGTTTGACTTCATAGTGGCTGCCAATCTTACTGGAGTGAGATGGTATCTTAGGGTGGTTTTGATTTGCATTTCTCTGACTGCTAGAGATGGTAAGCATTTTTTCATGTACTTGTTGATTGATTGTATATCCTCCTCTGAGAAGTGTCTGTTCAGGTCCTTGGCCCATTTGTTGATTGGGTTATTTGTTATCTTATTGTCTAATTTTTTGAGTTCTTTGTATACTCTGGATATTAGGGCTCTATCTGAAGTGTGAGGAGTAAAAATTTGTTCCCAGGATGTAGGCTTCCTATTTACCTCTCTTATTGTTTCTCTTGCTGAGAAAAAACTTTTTTAGTTTAAGTAAGTCCCATTTGTTGATTCTTGTTATTAACTCTTGTGCTATGGGTGTCCTATTAAGGAATTTGGAGCCCGACCCCACAATATGTAGATCGGAGCCAACTTTTTCTTCTATCAGACGCAGAGTCTCTGATTTGATATCAAGCTCCTTGATCCATTTTGAGTTAACTTTTGTGCATGGCAAGAGAAAGGGATTCAGTTTCATTTTGTTGCATATGGATTTCCTGTTTTCCCAACACCATTTGTAGAAGATGCTATCCTTCCTCCATTGCATGCTTTTAGCCCCTTTATCAAATATAAGATAGTTGTAACTTTGTGGATTAGTCTCTGTGTCCTCATTCTATACCATTGGTCCACCCGCCTGTTTTGGTACCAATACCATGCTGTTTTTGTCACTATTGCTCTGTAATATAGTTTGAAATCTGGCATCGCTATACCGCCTGATTCACACTTCCTGCTTAGAATTGCTTTTGCTATTCTGGGTCTTTTAGTTTTCCATATGAATTTCATGATTGCTTTATCTATTTCTACAAGAAATGCCGTTGGGATTTTGATTGGCATTGCATTAAACCTATAGAGAACTTTTGGTAATATCGCATTTTGATGATGTTAGTTCTGCCTATCCATGAACAGGGTATATTTTTCCATCTTCTAAGATCTTCTTCTACTTCTCTCTTTAGGGTTCTGTAGTTTTCATTGTATAAATCTTTCACCTCTTTTGTTAGGTTGATTCCCAAGTATTTTTTTTGTTTTGAGGATATTGTGAATGGAGTGTTTTTCCTCATTTCCGTTTCAGAAGTTTTGTCGTTGATATACAGAAATGCCTTTGATTTATGCGTGTTGATTTTATATCCTGACACTTTGCTGAATTCATTTATTAGTTCTAGTAGTTTCTTTGTAGACCCTTTTGGGTCTTCTAGGTATAGAATCATGTCATCTGCACATAGTGATAATTTAAGTTCTTCTTTTCCTATTTTTATGCCTTTAATTTCTTTCGTCTGTCTAATTGCTCTGGCCAGTGTTTCGAGAACTATATTGAATAGAAGTGGTGATAGGGGGCATCCCTGTCTTGTTCCAGATTTTAGAGGGAATGCCTTTAACTTTTGTCCATTCAGAATGATGCTAGCCTGAGGCTTAGCATAGATAGCTTTTACAATGTCAAGGTAAGTTCCTGTTATCCCTAGTTTTTCTAATGTTTTGAACATAAAGGGATGCTGTACTTTGTCGAATGCTTTCTCTGCGTCTATCGAGATGATCATATGGTTCTTATCTTTAAGTCTATTGATGTGGTGAATAACATTTATTGATTTCCGTATCTTGAACCATCCTTGCATCCCAGGGATGAATCCTACTTGATCATGGTGCACAAGTTTTCTGATGTGTTTTTGTATTTGATTCACCAGAATTTTATTGAGGATTTTTGCATCTAGGTTCATTAGAGATATTGGTCTGTAGTTTTCTTTCTTTGAGGTGTCTTTGTCTGGTTTTGGAATCAGGGTGATGTTGGCCTCATAGAATGAATTTGGTAGAGCTCCCTCGTTTTCTATTTCCTGAAATAACTTGAAAAGTATTGGTATTAATTCTTCTTTAAAGGTTTTGTAAAACTCCGCTGTATACCCATCCGGTCCTGGGCTTTTCTTGGTTGGTAGTCTTTTGATGGCTTCTTCAATTTCATCCATTGATATTGGTCTGTTCAAATTGTGTGTATCCTCCTGACTCAGTCTGGGCAAATCATATGACTTAAGAAATTTATCGATGTCTTCACTATCTTCTATTTTATTGGAATATACGTTTCCAAAATAATTTCTAATTGTCTTCTGTATTTCTGTAGCATCTGTTGTGATATTGCCTTTTTCATCCCGTATGTTAGTAATTTGAGTTCTCTCTCTTCTTCTCTTCGTTAGCATGGCTAAAGGTCTGTCGATCTTATTTATTTTTTCGAAGAACAAACTTTTAGTTTTGTTAATTGTTTCAATAGTTTCTTTTGTTTCAATTTCATTGATTTCCGCTCTGATTTTAATTATTTCTTGCCTTCTGCTACATTTGCTGTTGGTTTGCTCTTCCTTTTCTAGGGCATTGAGATGAAGTGTGAGCTCATTTATTTGTTGGTTTTTTTCTTTTTTTGAGGAATGATCACCAGGCGATGAATTTTCCTCTTAAAACTACTTTCATTGTGTCCCATAGATTCCAATATGTTGTGTCTGTATTTTCATTTATCTCTAAGAATTTTTTGATTTCCTCCTTTATGTCTTCTGTAACCCATTGATCATTCAGTAACATATTGTTCATTTTCCATGTGATGTAGGATGTTTCCTTCCTTCTTTTATCATTGATTTCCAGTTTCATTCCATTATGATCAGATAAAATGCAAGGTATTATCTCCACCCCTTTATATTTACTGAGGGTTGCCCTATGGCATAATATATGGTCTATTTTTGAGAAGGATCCATGTGCTGCTGAGAAAAAAGTATATCCATTTGATGATGGTTGATATATTCTATATATGTCAGTTAAGTCTAGGTTATTGATTGTGGTATTGAGTTATAGTTTCTTTATTCAACTTTTGTTTGGAGGATCTGTCCAATGGTGAGAGAGGTGTGTTGAAGTCACCCATAATTATTGTGTTGTGGTCTATTTGATTCTTGAACTTGAGGAGAATTTGTTTTATGAATGTCGCAGCACCATTATTTGGTGCATAAATGTTGATAATTGTTATGTCTTATTGGTGAATGGTTCCTTTTAACAGTATATAATGTCCTTCCTTATCCCTTTTGATTAACTTAGTCTTGAAGTCGATTTTATTCGATATGAGGATGGCCACCCCTGCTTGCTTACGAGGACCGTGTGCATGGTATATTTTTTCCCATCCTTTCACCTTCAGCCTGTGTATGTCTTTTCCAATCAGATGTGTCTCCTGGAGGCAGCATATTGTTGGATTTGTTTTTTTTAATCCATGATACCAGCCTATGTCTCTTTATTGGAGAGTTTAATCCATTAACATTCAGAGTTACTATTGATATATGGTTTGTACTTCCATCCATGTTTGATTATTTATCCTTTTTTTTAAAAAAACATTAGTTTGTTTCTCCATGATTATCTTTCCCTTCATCCTCTGTCTTTACCGAGGCACTTCCCACTGATGGTTTTGGTTATTGTTTTTCATTTCTTCCTCGTGTAGTGTTTTGCTCAAAATGCTTTGCAATGCTGGTTTTCTGGCTGCAAATTCTTTTAACTTTTGTTTATCATGAAAGATTTTTATTTCGTTGTCATACCTGAAGCTTAATTTTGCTGGATACAGAATTCTTGGTTGGCATCCATTGTCTTTCAGTGTTTGAAATACATTGTTCCATGACCTTCTTGCTTTCAGTGTCTGTGATGAAAAATCCGTTTTTAACCTTATTGGTTTACCCCTGAATGTAATCTGTCTCTTTTCTCTTGTAGCTTTTAATATTTTCTCTTTGTTCTGTATATTGGTTATCTTCATAACAATGTGTCTTGGCGTTGGTCTACTGTGATTTTGTGTGCTCGGTGACCTGTATGCATCTTCAATTTGTATATCTGTTTCCTTTTTTATTTCAGGAAATTTTTCTGTAATTATTTCATTCAGCAGGTTACTCATTCCCTTGGTTTGAATCTCTGTACCTTCTTCTATCCCGATGACTCGTAAGTTTGGTTTTTTTATGTTATCCCATAACTCTTGGATGTTTTTCTCGTGATTTTTTACCAGCCTTTCTGAGTTGGCTAGACTCTTTTCAAGATGATCTATTTTGTCTTCATTATCTGACGTTCTGGCTTCTACTTGCTCCACTCTGTTAGTGATACTCTCAATTGAGTTTTTAATTTGGTTTATCATTTCCTTCATTTCTAGAATTATTGTTTGAATATTTTTTATAATCTCTATCTCCTGATAAAGATGCTTAACTTCTTCTTTTATCCGTTTATGTAATTCATTTTCAATGTGTTGTTTCGCTGCTTGAATTTGCTGTCTCGTATCCTCTTTCAGGTTCCATTCCATCTGTCTAAGGTGTTCCTTGAGTTCTTTATATGACCATTTTTCTGATGACTCTAGGTCCTCCTGAATATTTAGGCTGTCCTGCATTGTTTGTACTCCTTTTCTTCCTTGCTTTTTGAAGCTGCTCATGTTACTTCTTGTTCTGTTTGACTGCTGAGTTACTGTTTACTCCTATAAATTTATTTGATGCTTGGGAGGAAAGGTATTAGAAGGGAAGGGAAGAAGTCACTAAAGAGAATGAGAGTAAGCAGGTAGAATTCAAGGAAGGGGGGATAAGATAATTGAAAAGAAATGAAAAGCCAAAAGAAGAAAAAAAATAGGAAATAAAAAAGGAAAAAAAATTTTTTTAAAAATAATTTAAAAAAATTAAAATTAAAATTAGAAGAAAAAAATTTTTAAAAAATTGTAAAAGAAATTTTAAAAACATGAAAGAAAAATGAAAATGAAAGAAAAACCCAAATCAAAAAAAAAGAGAAAAGAAAAAAAAAACTAATAAATGCAGTCTTAGAGTTTGATTAACTTCTGTTCCAGTAGGTGGCGCTGTGCCCACCAGGCCAAGTTTCTCCTGTCAATACGCGAGAACCAATCACTGTGCAGCAGCTCCTTCCAGACTGGGCGAGTCTCCAATCCTGAGTGCCTAGGGCCTCCTCTTGTGTCTAGTCACTTCCCACTTTTCCTCTAGCCAGGCCCCTCTCCCGGGTGCCGCTCACCACAATACTGGCTACACGCCAGGTCTGCTGCTCCCGGGAGCCCTGTTTTCATGAACGAGTGGGCACACTCTTCCAGTTTGCCATTCCCTCAGACCCTAAGTTTGTAGAGCTTGGGGCTGAGAATCCTCAGCGAATTTTACTTGCCCTCCGGTAGCCACGCCCCCGTAGCTGGTGCAAGAGACCTCAGCTGTCAGCACTGGTGGGAGCGGCAGTTCCGCTCCGCGGGTCCCGGGCCACTTCTGATTCCCTCGGGCTGGCTATCGCGCTCACGGGAGAGCTGGGAGGGGCCCTTAAGGTTTCCCCGATGTGTGGAGAAGGAAGGCTAGGGAATTACACACCTGTAGCCACAGGTTTCAATGAAGTTATCTCCTCCCCCGCAGTCTGATGACGTCAGTTCTCTGCCATGGTGGTATCTCTTGCAAATGGCGACAGTTCATTTCCCTTTGCCTGGCGACTAATGCAACGGGTGGGTCCTTACTGTCTCTCCCAAGCCCCGTTTCAAACCTGTGGCCACTACCTATGAAGGCTCGGTAGGCATTTACCTCCGTAGGATGAGAAGGGCTGACCAGTTGTTTCAGCCGGATGGATTAGTGCTGAGTCACAGCTGTTTGTCTGCGGGAAGCAGGCGAACGGGAGCTTGAATTCAGCCGATCTGGGCTCAGTGTGTGTTCTGAGAGGCCCAGACTGTTCGCCCCAGATCCACGTCAGCTCAGCATTGCCTAGTGATCCTGAGCAAACAGATTTAGGTTGTTTACGACTCCCTATGCCTGCACAGCTGAAGAGGTCAGAGACTTGATCTCTCTGCGCCCGCCGCCATGTTGGAATCCTCCCGTCTCTTTTTATTTTTTATCTTAAGCATTTTCCCTAGTGAGTTTTTGTTGATAGTAAGCTTAATAACTTGATGCTGGGTACAAAGTTAGAACCAAGCTACCAACTGTCTCCCAAGGAACCTTCTGAATTGGGCATTCTCAGGAGTCACTGAAAGGTCTGCTTGACTATGAGGTCTCAGGCAGTCAGAAACAAAGGGCAGAGTGCCAGAGGTATCAGGAATGGTGTAAAAGCAGATGAGAAACTGCCATTCCAAGAAAATGGGAGCACATGGCTCCTCTCCCATTGCTGTCTCCTGGTTTTCAAATACTATTGGTCCCACACTTAAGACCAGTCAGAAGAGAAGCCAGGAGGCACACTAGAGTCATGGGTCCTTGCATCTGACCCAGGTTCAATCAGTCATCTTCCATCAGAAGGCCATAATACCAGCACCCAGCGATGATCCAGGATCACAGTGGCCCTTTCTCTCTGTGTGCTCTTCAACTTGGGGGAGGCCTTGCGTCAGTGGGAAAGGCCTGACAGCTCGGATCTCAGTGCTGGGTGCAGTTGGACCCCACTGTATCCTTTGTGTTAAACGATGACCCCAAGGACGTTTCCGTTTCCCAGTAAGCCTGCTTTCTCTCTCTTTCCTTCTCACTGTTTTCAATTGATATTGAGTTTTACTTTTTTCTTTGTGATAACTTTGAAGCAGGAAGGGGTGGTGGGGGAGGGAGAGAGGGAGGGAGGGAGGGAGAGAGAGAGAGAGAGAGGTTTCCTAGCACTGGGGACACCACTGCAGTGAGTGCTCCTCACCTTGCTATCCCTATTCAATTTCTAGAGCCTTTGATGTACTGTGAAGTGAGACTTTGTTCAGTTTATTTTTTCCGCTGGGAGATGTGTAATCACCTGAATTAGTTATGTTATGGCTACAATGGGAACATAGTTTGTAGTATCTGAGCTTGTACATGTTCCCACAGGCAGTCTTGGTGGTCATAAATCTCAATGCCGTGTGGAGTTTTTTTTTTTTTTTTTACACGCAAATACAAGCAAGCTACTTCCATTTTACTGGTATCCACATCCCCCACCTCTGCTAAAGACATCTCTCTGGAAGGAATGGGCCTGGGCACAACTAAAGGACTTGTCTTTCTTTCCTGCTCCTTCAAAAAAAAAATCTCAGCTCTAAATTGACCTAAAACCAATTTGGTTTAGAGATCATCTACTCGGTTTACAAGTCAGTAAAATTTTCAATTTATATCCTTATCAACTGACTTTTCTTTTCTTTCTTTCTTTTTCTTTAGGCCTAAGGAGCACTGAATTGATTATATTAGGTTAAAAGTAACTGATTGACAAGAAATAAACTCTGCCAAGCTGTGTTCAGGAGTGTGAAATGACACTGTTTATTTGTATTTATCTATGATAATCAAAGGCTGCTCTCCTAGTTCCTCTCCTCTTTCCTAACCTCCCTTTCTTTATTCTTTTCTCAAACTCCACTTCTCCTTCCTCTTACCGGGGGAAAAATACCTATTCCCTTCCTAATGTGGACATTCTAACATGTCACTTCATAAAACTCCTCCGGATGTACCCTTTTAAAATTAATGCTCAAAGAAGAAAAACTTCAAGTATACACACACACACACACACACACACACATTTGCACGTCTGCTTGCACGCAAGAGTCTTTTAAAATAAATTAACCCCCAAATTAGGAAATCCAGAGCTCTGAGTTCTGCCCTAATTTTATCTCACAGTATCTAGAGAGGTTACAAATAACTCTCAAGTTAAAATGCCATTTTCCCCCCCTGTGGGTAAAGTTAATATTAATGTTGCTTAAAAGGAATGAGGCTGTTTCTTTTTGAGTGGTGTTTTCACATTATAACTCCCCAAACCTATTCTTAGAGGACCTTAGGTGGTATTGTGCATATTCTTTTGTAGAATAATGGAGTGTTTATATTACCAAGTCCCATTGTGAGATCAATCAGTCCCTGCTGCAGGATTTATAAACATTGTCTGCAGGTGGTCCTGGTGTGTCATCCCAGAAGACAAGCTTTCATTCTCAGGAAATAGGCCTCGCCCAAGTCCCACACAGGACACCAGACCCGGCACCACAACCCAAGCTTCTTGTAGCCCAGACAGTAACTGATGGGGTTGTCGTGAATCTTGGCCCTGAAACAGCATGCTTTAAATTCCTGCATCCCTCTAGCCTCCTGCTCATGTGGCCTTGTGAGAAGTGAGAATCCAGGAGTTTATCAAAGAGTGGGCCCAGACATTCAGACTGTCCAAATAACCTTCCTCTTTGCTTCAGATCTCACCTCTCGTCTTGCGGATCTTTAGCATTGCAACCTCGTCTTATTCATGAAGCTGAATTTTGCCTGTTTCTCTCAAGTGGAACCCCCTTTCCCCTCGCCCAAACAGGAAAGATGTATAATGAGGTGATTGGATGGCCTCATATCATGCTCAGGTTTCTCAGAAGACATGAAAGAGGTCACTCCTTCTCACTCAGACAATACTCCTGTTGTTGAGATAGTTCTCCTGATTCCAGGTGGGAGTTTAAAATGTACTTCTGGGATATGGCAAAGACAGTGGAGCCAAGGAAAGTGTGAGCCTTGTGGAGGACAGTCACCATTGAACATTGTCACCTGGTACTTTGACCTCTTCATTCAGAATCAGCTTCTGCCTTATGAGGCCCATGTGACCTTCAGGCAAGAGCCCTAGAATGTTGGGGACCTCAAGACACAGCTTTAAGAGCTGCCTTTGCCTTTAACCAGCTGCGCTGCCTCATAGCACACCCTTGACCTCTCTGGGTCAGGGAACTCCTTTGTCCACCCAAGGGCCTGGTCTAAATGAGCTCTAATGTGTCTTTCAACTCTCTGCATTCTATTCTTCAGAACTCATGCTTCATTATAATCCATGTGCCTCTGGCATAGAGTTGGCATCCACCCAAGCATATGCTATTGGCCCAGAGAAAATAAACACTTCTGGGTCTGTGAAGTCACAGGCTTTGCTTTACAAAGCTTAGAGGTGCGTAGGGTATCTCGGGTACAGGACAATGAGAGATCCCACAGGCAGAAAGCTATTTTCAAAGAGGAGTGTTAAAAGATGTGGTATTATTCAGAAAAGAATGCTCTGAGGGCAATATGTTGCTTTTATTCTCCTTGTAATTTATCTTCCAACAGGCAGACGGACTGGAGAAGGAGCAATAAACTATGGGTTTTGCAAATGTCAGGGCTTTGATTCCAGTGGGGGTGATGTTCAAGTTCTCCTTGAGTTTGAAGATGTGTCAAGCAGGGATTTTTCAGAAATTCACTGATATTTCTTGATTTCAGAATATAAGGCTTAATTTTTGCTGAGTCTATGGAAAACTAGATGAGCACTGTTATAGTTTGGATCTTGAATGTCCCTCAGAAGCCCATGCTATTTGTTTCACAAGAAACCAAAGGCCCACAGGGGGTGGTCTTGTTGGCTTCCAGAACCACAGAATTGGTGGAAGGACTGGGATCATTGCCAGACTCCAGTGCTTAGCCTAGCACCTTTCTCTGTGCCATGTGCTTCCTGATCATGCTCATTGCTAGGTCACCAGCCTGTGGCATTATTGGGAAGTGGTAGAACCTTTAGGAGTTGGAGCCTCATAGGAGGAAGTTAGGTCACTGGGAGCATGCCCTTGAAGGGGAGACTGGGACCCTGGCTGCTCCCCCCTCTCTCTGTCACCTTCCAGCCACTGTAAGATAAGCAGTTTCCTCTGCCACTCACCCTCACCACGTTGTATTATGTGGCAACAGACCCAAAGCAACTGGGTCAAAGAACTGTGGACAGAAATCTCTGAAGCCATGAACCAAAATAAATATTTCCTTCTGATAAGTGGATCTTCTATTATTTTGTCATAGCAACAAAGAGCTAACTAACATGAGCACTCAGGTCTTCTCTTGGACTTTCTGAAACTAAAGTATAGGGGAGGAGGCTGCTGAAGTCAAACCAAATACCAATCATTAAGACCAGCAATTAACCCAAAGCGTTTAATGCTGGCTAACACACATTATGGGATCTCTTCCTGGATCAAGAATCACCTTTTAGGGCCCACGTTTCCTCTTCACTGGAGCAGTAAGTCCAGGTGCCTCCTGATTTTGCAGTGATGACATCATGTGTCTGGTGGATTCTGTTGAAGGAGTAAGACCAAGATTCACTTCCTCTTGCCACTCAAAGTGATTGGACTTTCTCTGGACTTTGAGGTACACTTTCAGATCATTTGCACAAGGGGCTGTGTACACTGTCTGCCGGTGTCTTCTCTGTATGAAGTTGCTTCCACAGCTTGGAAATCCAATCCATGCATGTAGTTTGTCCCCCAAGGTGCACATGCTGGAGGCTAGGTTCCCAATGTGGAACATTTAAGAAGTGGAGCCTAGAAGATGATTAGGTTTGGGGGGGGGGTTGGGTGGAGGCACCACCCTCAGAAGAGATTAATGATCCTTTCATGGGAGTGGGTTAGGTGTCCCAGGACTGGATTAGTTATTGCAAGAGCAGATTGTTATAAAGTGAGTCCACTCCCCTGGGCTTGATGTTTTTTTCACATACCTGATCCCCCTTCCCCTTATCCACCATGTTGTGATGCAGCTAAGGGGACCCTTGCAACTTAATAGCAATGTGCTATTTGACCGTTCCAGCCCCCAGAATCATAAGCTACAAAAAAATCTTTTCTTTTTTTTTAATATTTATTTTTTTAGAAGCTGTTGGATACAATACCTTTATTTTGTTTATTTATTCGTATGTGGTGCTGAGGATCGAACCCAGGGCCTCACATGTGATAGATGAGTGTTCAACCACTGAGCCATAACCCCAGCCCCCCAAATGTCTTTTCTTTATAAAAACTTACCCAATATGGGGTATTCACAAAATAAAATGGACTTAGATATCTTCTGAATATAAATTTCTGTTTAACAGATTAAAGGGGAGGAGACTATTTCTTCACTGAATTTTCCCCATGTAGAAAAGAATTCTGGATATATTTAAATAGAAACGTCTGTCCCCATTTCTTCCTGGCTCTACCTCTCTCCTGTCTTGACCGACTTGGGCCATTTTTATGGTAGCTGACCTGCACTTTCCCAACCTGCTGGCTGAAAGACAGGGCTCTGTTGGTTCCCAGAGAGCTACAAATAGGGTGTAAGGGAAGGAGTCCTCTCACTTTGTGTTTTCTAGGAAAGAAAGAGGACAACCAGAGCAAAGGGCATGATCAGGGAGCCCCTGGCACAGAGGAAGGCACCTGGGTTAAGCCTCGAAGACTTGGAAATGAGTCAAGTCCTTCCACCAATTCTCTTTGTGGCCATAGGCCAACAAGGCCTCCCCTGTGAGCCTCCAGTTTCTTCACCTGCAAAACAAATAACATTCACAGAATAGTCTCTGGGGAACCGCGGAAAAAAATTATTATAATGCTTTAGCTTGAGAGAGACAGATGGGATTTAATGTGCAGAGGGAAGAATCCAAACAGGTATTTGAAACTGATACTTCTGGGTCATTGCCATTTGGAGATCTAGAAGGGAAGATAGGCATCTCTGGAAACAGAGCATCAACTGAGGTGAACTTGACTTGATTAATGAAAATTCATCCATGTTTATTTCACTCCTTATTTTTTCTTGGGGGGCCTTGCTTTTTCTTTTTCTTTTTTCTTTTTTTGGGGGGGATATTGCACATTTTTTAATTTATTTTATTTTTTTATTGGTTGTTCACAAGATTACAAAGCTCTTGATATATCATATTTCATACATTAGATTCAAGTGGGTTATGAACTCCCAATTTTACCCCAAATGCAGATTGCAGAATCACGTTGGTTACACATCCACAATTTTACATAATGCCCTATTAGTAACTGTTCTATTCTGCTACCTTTCCTATCCCCTACTATCCCCCCTCCCCTTCCCTCACATCTTCTCTCTCTACCCCATCTACTGTAATCCATTTCTCTCCTTGTTTATTTTCCCATTCCCCTCACAACCTCTTATATGTAATTTTGTATAGCAATGAGGGTCTCCCTTCATTTCCATGCATTTCCCTTTTCTCTATCTTTCCCTCCCATCTCATGTCTCTGTTTAAAGTTAATCTTTTCTTCCTGCTCTTCCTCTCTACTCTGTTCATAGTTGTTCTCATTATATCAAAGAAGACATTTGGTATTTGTTTTTTAGGGATTGGCTGGCTTCACTAAGCATAATCTCCTCAAGTGCCATCCATTTCCCTGCAAATTCCATGATTTTGTCATTTTTTAGTGCTGTGTAATATTCCATGGTGTATAAATGCCACATTTTTTTTATCCATTCATCTATTGAAGGGCATCTGGGTTGGTTCCACAGTCTAGCTATTGTGAATTGTGCTGCTATGAACATCGATGTGGCAGTATCCCTGTAGCATGCTCTTTTAAGGTCTTCAGGGAATAGTCCGAGAAGGGCAATAGCAGGGTCAAATGGTGGTTCCATTCCCAGCTTTCCCAGGAATCTCCAAACTGCTTTCCAAATTGGCTGCACCAATTTGCAGTCCCACCAGCAATGTACAAGTGTACCCTTTTCTCCACATCCTCGCCAGCACTTGTTGTTGTTTGACTTCATAGTGGCTGCCAATCTTACTGGAGTGAGATGGTATCTTGGGTGGTTTTGATTTGCATTTCTCTGATTGCTAGAGATGGTGAGCATTTTTTCATGTACTTGTTGATTGATTGTATATCCTCCTCTGAGAAGTGTCTGTTCAGGTCCTTGGCCCATTTGTTGATTGGGTTATTTGTTATCTTATTGTCTAATTTTTTGAGTTCTTTGTATACTCTGGATATTAGGGCTCTATCTGAAGTGTGAGGAGTAAAAATTTGTTCCCAGGATGTAGGCTCCCTATTTACCTCTCTTATTGTTTCTCTTGCTGAGAAAAAACTTTTTAGTTTAAGTAAGTTCCATTTGTTGATTCTTGTTATTAACTCTTGTGCTATGGGTGTCCTATTAAGGAATTTGGAGCCCGACCCCACAATATGTAGATGGGAGCCAACTTTTTCTTCTATCAGACACAGAGTCTCTGATTTGATATCAAGCTCCTTGATCCATTTTGAGTTAACTTTTGTGCAAGGCGAGAGAAAGGGATTCAGTTTCATTTTGTTGCATATGGATTTCCAGTTTTCCCAGCACCATTTGTTGAAGATGCTATCCTTCCTCCATTGCATGCTTTTAGCCCCTTTATCAAATATAAGATAGTTGTAGTTTTGTGGATTGGTTACTGTGTCCTCTATTCTGTACCATTGATCCACCCGCCTGTTTTGGTACCAGTACCATGCTGTTTTTGTTACTATTGCTCTGTAGTATAGTTTGAAGTCTGGTATCGCTATACCGCCTGATTCACACTTCCTGCTTAGAATTGCTTTTGCTATTCTGGGTCTTTTATTATTCCATATGAATTTCATGATTGTTTTATCTATTTCTACAAGAAATGCTGTTGGGATTTTGATTGGCATTGCATTGAACTTATAGAGAACTTTTGGTAATATCGCATTTTGATGATGTTAGTTCTGCCTATCCATGAACAGGGTATATTTTTCCATCTTCTAAGATCTTCTTCTACTTCTCTCTTCAGGGTTCTGTAGTTTTCATTGTATAAATCTTTCACCTCTTTTGTTAGGTTGATTCCCAAGTATTTTAGTTTTTTTGAGGATATTGTGAATGGAGTGTTTTTCCTCATTTCCGTTTCAGAAGTTTTGTCGCTGATATACAGAAATGCCTTTGATTTATGCGTGTTGATTTTATATCCTGCCACTTTGCTGAATTCATTTATTAGTTCTAGTAGTTTCTTTGTAGACCCTTTTGGGTCTTCTAGGTATAGAATCATGTCATCTGCAAATAGTGATAATTTAAGTTCTTCTTTTCCTATTTTTATGCCTTTAATTTCTTTCGTCTGTCTAATTGCTCTGGCCAGTGTTTCGAGAACTATATTGAATAGAAGTGGTGATAGGGGGCATCCCTGTCTTGTTCCAGATTTTAGAGGGAATGCCTTTAACTTTTGTCCATTCAGAATGATGCTAGCCTGAGGCTTAGCATAGATAGCTTTTACAATGTCAAGGTAAGTTCCTGTTATCCCTAGTTTTTCTAATGTTTTGAACATAAAGGGATGCTGTACTTTGTCGAATGCTTTCTCTGCGTCTATCGAGATGATCATGTGGTTCTTATCTTTAAGTCTATTGATGTGGTGAATAACATTTATTGATTTCCATATATTGAACCATCCTTGCATCCCAGAGATGAATCCTACTTGATCATGGTGCACAATTTTTTTGATGTGTTTTTGTATTCGATTCACCAGAATTTTATTGACGATTTTTGCATCTAGGTTCATTAGAGATACTGGTTTGTAGTTTTCTTTCTTTGAGGTGTCTTTGTCTGGTTTTGGAATCAGGGTGATGTTAGCCTCATAGAATGAATTTGGAAGAGCTCCCTCTTTTTCTATTTCCTGAAATAACTTGAAAAGTATTGGTATTAATTCTTCTTTAAAGGTTTTGTAAAACTCCGCTGTATACCCATCCGGTCCTGGGCTTTTCTTGGTTGGTAGTCTTTTGATGGCTTCTTCAATTTCATCCATTGATATTGGTCTGTTCAAATTGTGTGTATCCTCCTGACTCAGTCTGGGCAAATCATATGACTTAAGAAATTTATCGATGTCTTCACTATCTTCTATTTTATTGGAATATAGGTTTCCAAAATAATTTCTAATTGTCTTCTGTATTTCTGTAGCATCTGTTGTGATATTGCCTTTTTCATCCCGTATGTTAGTAATTTGAGTTCTCTCTCTTCTTCTCTTCGTTAGCATGGCTAAAGGTCTGTCGATCTTATTTATTTTTTCGAAGAACAAACTTTTAGTTTTGTTAATTGTTTCAATAGTTTCTTTTGTTTCGATTTCATTGATTTCCGCTCTGATTTTAATTATTTCTTGCCTTCTGCTACATTTGCTGTTGGTTTGCTCTTCCTTTTCTAGGCCTTTGAGATGAAGTGTGAGCTCATTTATTTGTTGGTTTTTTCTTTTTTTGAGGAATGACCACCAGGCGATGAATTTTCCTCTTAAAACTGCTTTCATGGTGTCCCATAGATTCCGATATGTTGTGTCTGTATTTTCATTTATCTCTAAGAGTTTTTTGATTTCCTCCTTTATGTCTTCTGTAACCCATTGATCATTCAGTAACATATTGTTCATTTTCCATGTGATGTAGGATTTTTCCTTCCTTCTTTTATCATTCATTTCCAGTTTCATTCCATTATGATCAGATGAAATGCATGGTATTATCTCCACCCCTTTATATTTACTGAGGGTTGCCCTATGGCATAATATATGGTCTATTTTTGAGAAGGATCCATGTGCTCCTGAGAAAAAAGTATATCCATTTGATGATGGTTGATATATTCTATATATGTCAGTTAAGTCTAGGTTATTGATTGTGGTATTGAGTTCTATAGTTTCTTTATTCATCTTTTGTTTGGAGTATCTGTCCAATGGTTAGAGAGGTGTGTTGAAGTCACCCATAATTATTGTGTTGTGGTCTATTTGATTCTTGAACTTGAGGAGAATTTGTTTTATGAATGTCGCAGCACCATTATTTGGTGCATAAATGTTGATAATTGTTATGTCTTGTTGGTGAATGGTTCCTTTTAACAGTGTATAATGTCCTTCCTTATCCCTTTTGATTAACTTAGTCTTGAAGTTGATTTTATTCGATATGAGGATGGCCACCCCTGCTTGCTTATGAAGACCGTGTGCGTGGTATATTTTTTCCCTTCCTTTCACCTTCAGCCTGTGTATGTCTTTTCCAACCATATGTGTCTCCTGGAGGCAGCATATTGTTGGATTTGTTTTTTTAATCCATGATACCAGTCTATGTCGCTTTATTGGAGACTTTAAGCCATTAACATTCAGAGTTTCTATTGATATATGGTTTGTACTTCCAGACATGTTTGATTATTGATCCTTTTTTAAAAAAAAAATTTAGTTTGTTTCTCCATGATTATCTTTCCCCTCACCCTCTGTCTTTACCGAGGCACTTCCCACTGATGGTTTTGGTTATTGTTTTTCATTTCTTCCTCGTGTAGTGTTTTGCTCAAAATGCTTTGCAATGCTGGTTTTCTGGCTGCAAATTCTTTTAACTTTTGTTTATCATGAAAGATTTTCATTTCGTTGTCATACCTGAAGCTTAATTTTGCTGGATACAGAATTCTTGGTTGGCATCCATTGTCTTTCAGTGTTTGAAATACATTGTTCCATGACCTTCTTGCTTTCAGTGTCTGTGATAAAAAATCCGTTGTTAACCTTATTGGTTTACCCCTGAATGTAATCTGTCTCCTTTCTCTTGTAGCTTTTAATAATTTCTCTTTGTTCTGTATATTGGATATCTTCATAACAATGTGTCTTGGCGTTGGTCTACTGTGATTTTGTGTGCTCGGTGTCCTGTATGCATCTTCAATTTGTATATCTGTTTCCTTTTTTATTTCTGGAAAGTTTTCTGTAATTATTTCATTCAGCAGGTTACTCATTCCCTTGGTTTGAATCTCTGTACCTTCTTCTATCCCAATGACTCGTAAGTTTGGTTTTTTTATGTTATCCCATAACTCTTGGATGTTTTTCTCGTGATTTTTTTTACCAGCCTTTCTGAGTTGGCTAGACTCTTTTCAAGATGATCTATTTTGTCTTCATTATCTGACGTTCTGGCTTCTACTTGCTCCACTCTGTTAGTGATACTCTCAATTGAGTTTTTAATTTGGTTTATCGTTTCCTTCATTTCTAGAATTATTGTTTGATTATTTTTTATAATCTCCATCTCCTGATAAAGATGCTTAACTTCTTCTTTTATCTGTTTATGTAATTCATTCTCAATATGTTCTTTCGCTGCTTGAATTTGCTGTCTCGTATCCTCTCTAAGGTTCCATTCCATCTGTCTAAGGTGTTCCTTGAGTTCTTTATATGACCATTTTTCTGATGACTCTAGGTCCTCCTGAATATTTAGGCTGTCCTGCATTGTTTGTACTCCTTTTCTTCCTTGCTTTTTCAAGTTGCTCATGTTACTTCTTTTCTGTTTGACTGCTGAGTTACTGTTTACTCCTATAAATTTATTTGATGCTTGGGAGGAAAGGTATTAGAAGGGAAGGGAAGAAGTCACTAAAGAGAATGAGAGTAAGCAGGTAGAATTCAAGGAAGGGGGAATAAGAAAATTGAAAAGAAATGAAAAGCCAAAAGAAGAAAAAAATAGGAAATAAAAAAAGAAAAAAAAAATTAAAAAAAATAATAATAATAAAAATTAAAATTAAAATTAGAAGAAAAAAAAATTTTAAAAAAAATTTAAAAAAAAAGAAATTTAAAAAACAACAAGAAAGAAAAATGAAAATGAAAGAAAAAACCCAAATCAAAAAAAAAAAAAAGAGAAAAGAGAAAAGAAAAAAAAAACTAATAAATGCAGTCTTAGAGTTTGATTAACTTCTGTTCCAGTAGGTGGCGCTGTGCCCACCAGGCCAAGTTTCTCCTGTCAATACGCGGGAACCAATCACTGTGCAGCAGCTCCTCCCAGACTGGGCGAGTCTCCAATCCTGAGTGCCTAGGGCCTCCTCTTGTGTCTAGTCACTTCCCACTTTTCCTCTAGCCAGGCCCCTCTCACGGGTGCCGCTCACCACAATACTGGCTACACGCCAGGTCTGCTGCTCCCGGGAGCCCTGTTTTCATGAACGAGTGGGCACACTCTTCCAGTTTGCCATTCCCTCAGACCCTAAGTTTGTAGAGCTTGGGGCTGAGAATCCTCAGCGAATTTTACTTGCCCTCCGGTAGCCACGCCCCCGTTGCTGGTGCAAGAGACCTCAGTTGTCAGCACTGGTGGGAGCGGTAGCCAGGAGTTCCGTGCTGCGGGTCCCGCACCATGTCTGATTCCCTAGGTCTGGCTATCTCGCTCACTGGAGAGCTGGGAGGGGCCCTTAAGGTTTCCCCGTGTGTGGAGAGGGAAGGCTAGGGAATTACACACCTGTAGCCTCAGGTTTCAATGAAGTTATCTCCTCCTCCGCAGTCTGGTAACGTCAGTTCTCTGCCATGGTGGTATCTCTTGCAAATGGCAACAGTTCGTTTCCCTTTGCCGGGTGACCAATGCAACGGGTGGGTCCTTACTGTCTCTCCCAAGCCCCGTTTCAATCCTGTGGCCACTACCTATGAAGGCTCGGTTGGCATTTACCTCCGTAGGATGAGAAGGGCTGACCAGTTGTTTCAGCCGGATGGATTAGTGCTGAGTCACAGCTGTTTGTCTGCGGGAAGCAGGCGAACGGGAGCTTGAATTCAGCCGATCCGGGCTCAGTGTGTGTTCTGAGAGGCCCAGACAGTTCGCCCCAGATCCACGTCAGTTCAGCATTGCCTAGTGATCCTGAGCAAACAGAATTTAGATTGTTTATGACTTCCTATGCCCGCACAGCTGAAGAGGTCAGAGACTTGATCTCTCTGCGCCCGCCGCCATGTTGGAATCCCCCCTTATTTTTAATGTAAAGCAGAAACTTAACCTGGTTTGTTCACCGTTAGGTCCCTGACACCTAGAATTGCATCTGGCAAACAGAATGCATGCCCTCAATTAATAATTATCAAATGAATGAATGAATGAATGAATGAATGGAACTGCCATTGCTCCTGGTTTCAGACCCAAACTCCAATTCTTATTTTCTCTGCCTCTGCCAAGCGCATCTGATGGCTGGACAGTCGATCCCCAAAATGCATCCTATTCAAGTGGGACCTGGCTCTGCTTGTGTTCCCTGCTTATTGTCTTGTGGTTTTGTTAATTCCATGTAATTCTCCAAGGTAACTCTAAATTCCACCTCCTACACAAAGCCCTCTTTGATTGCAGTACTATGGTTGAACTTCTTAGTAAAACCCAGGTTAGTCCTGCTGATGAATTCTTGCATCTAGTCAATGTGGACTTGTTAGCATCACCTTGTTAGCTAATAAGGTCAAGGTACAGTCAAAGCTTTCATCCAGGGTCTGTACATAAAGCAGAAGCAACAGGGATCTGGTTCGAAGCTTGGCATCAGAGCTAGATGGATGCGGATTGCAATCCTTTCTGCACATCCCCTGGGCAAACAATTCAACTCTCTGTTCTTCAGCTTCCTCACCCAAAGCCATGCTCACTTAGTGTGTCATTGTGAAGGTTGAATGAGGTCCTTCTTTTCTAAAATTTCTATTTATTTATTTATTTATTTATTTATTTATTTATTTATGAGTGATACCAGGGATTGAACCCAGGGGTGCCTAACACCGAGCCACATTCCCAGCCCTTTTTATTTGTTATTTTGAGGCAAGTTCTTGCTAAGTTGTTTAGGGCCTCACTAAATTGCTGAGGTTGTCTTTGAAATCGTGGATCCTCCTGTCTCAGCCTCCCAAGCTGCTGGGATTATAGGCGTGCACCTGACCCAGCTGAATGAGGTGATTCTAACAGGAAATTGAGACCATTCCCTCATAAACAATCCATGAAAAGTGGGTATCATGAAAAAGTTCAGGGGAGGGATATGAAATTTAATTGCAACCTTATTTATGGCACTATGTCACCACTTTAGTAGTTTTAACAAAACAGCATCTGATGTGGTAAAGAGTGCGCCATCTTACTGTCTTAGGCAGATTTGCAGGATCTGATGATGGACCATCAGGTTTCAGGTTTGTAGATTTCTCAGTGGGGTAGAAGGCAGGAGAGAAGCAACAAGAGAGATGAGAGAGTGGACACTGACTTTTTACTTTTCCTAGGGTGATAGTTCTCTTTCCTGAACCCCATCTGCCTCAGAGTTCTCAAGAATAGCATTAAGACATTCTGTGAATTCGTGTTAAAGAAAAACTTAACAGAAATCTCAAACTTTCTACAAATTGTTGGAAACCTAAAAACCAAAGTGGGGGGTTGCTAATTCAGCATGAGACATGGTGCTCTCATTTCAGTGCTTTGGAATCTTGAGATGGTGTCAGGATGGATGTCCTCAGTTTCCAGGACGAGGAACTAGAAGGAGGATCTGGCAATCCCAGGGGCCCTGCTCTCATTGCAAAATGTTCAAATCTGGATAATCATATTTTTCCTCTTCAAACATTTGTCATTTCTTTGTCATGAAGAACTTGATAGCTACAGGATTCATCACAGTTGTGTTGCAGGTGTTAAGGACTTGGAGTGACAGAGAGGGGTATACAAGAGAAAAGAATAGCCAGACATAAAGTACATCTGTGTGCACAGTGCCACCTTTACAATGGTCATGACAAGGTGACTGTGTGAGGGGACACTGAATTTTTTTTTCCCTCTAGAAAATCAGTTCCAGAAGAGAGGGATTGGAAGTCAAGCAAGCCTGAGCTGACTTCTTCTCCACTCAAGATGGTAAAGGTGTCCTTGACACGCTGCTTCTTACTCTGTGTCACCTTCATTTCAGAATGTTCCCATTCCTCTTCTGGAATGTTCCTTTTCAGCCTTCAGAAATCACAGAGAAGAAATAAGAAATTAGCAGGAACTGAACTAGTCCTCTGCTTCCTGAAGGATCAAGCCTTGAACTTGAGGCAGCATTTTTGGAGAGTAATCTGAAATCCTAATACTAGAGCCCTGCCCTTTTCTTCCACGTACCCCTGCAACTAGCCTCTGAGGAGTTTCCAAGGCCATACAGAGGGATCCTTCCCCACTGGAAAACCAGGGAGCAAAAACAACTTCAATTTTTAAAATAGATAAGCATATTCAATCACCAAGTTATTTCCCAAACCAACTCTGATGCTACCTCAAAACACACTGTTGAGTGCAACAGGTTAAACACAAAATCCTTTAAGAAATCATGGGAGTTGGGGACAGATTGGTCAACTGGGTACTGAGTTAGGAAAAGTAAGTTCTGATATTCTTTTGCAGAGTAGGATGACTCTAGTTAAAGATAATGTACTGTGTATTTTTTTAAATCCCAAAAGTTTTTCATGACAAAGAAATAATAAATGTTTGAAGAGACAGATATGGTTACCCAGACTTGAACATTTTGCAATGTATACATATATCCAAACATCACTTAGTACCCCACATATATGTACGATTTTATGTCCTAATTTATAACTAAGTTTTTAAACAAAGATATCACTAGAAAGAGAGCAAGGGAAAGACCAAGATAAGGAAAAGGCAAGCACAACACCACTAGAATGAGTGGCTTTGGTTGTTTGGTTGGTTTTAAATGTCTTCTACAGTTTGATCACAGTTACTGCTCTTCAAGTGAGGAGTAAAATTCTTCCTGTTTCTGAAATGCTCAGCGGCTCCCTAAGTAAACTATTTGACAAACACTCCACAGCAGCGAGTTGTAACATGTTTGAGAAGCTGCAGGTCGGCCTGGCTAGTACAGTTCTTAGCAATATTTGTTACGTTCCATCCATTAGCATGTCTTTAAACAATGAGAGTCATGTCATCCTGATTTGACATGATAATCCTGAGTTTACAGAATTTCTTCACAGAGGGTGAAACTGGTTTTTGACTTCACCATTTCTGACCTTCAGAGGTGAAGTCACCCTCTTGCTTCTCTTACCTCTTTAGCCCCTGCCAAGCTGTGTTTTGCACCAAACTCAGCCTTTTATTTTTGAGTTTGGTGGATGCTGCAACTGCTGCCAATGCCTGAATTATTTCTCAGCTGCTCCACCCGTCTATCAATATATTTTATAAAATCTTTGATCAGGACTTTGCTGAGCATTCTATTATTGCACAGTGCACACACTGAAATGCATCTTAAAGGCTGATATCTCACATCCCCCTACATTTTAGCTTGGCTAAGACTCCACAGGAAACAGGTACTTAAATGATGGCATAGAGGAACAAGGTGTAATTGTATATGCATATCTAATAAGTGATATCTCTCCATTTTTTAAACATAAGTATTTTCTCCTGCTTATATGCATGAGCTTGATTCTCATTTGTTAACAATATGGCCTCTTAAAAGTGATAATTGATTTATGTGAATCAAATCAATTTAAATTAATTAGGTTAATCATAAGTAATTCTTGAAAGTTACAGTTGAAGGGAAATGTCTTCATAACCCAGTTTAATTGATGAAATTCCATTTGACAATGAAAAGAGGACATAGAGCAATGGAGAAAATTTTGATCCCTTATTGGACCTTTATTTTCACTAATTACAAATTCTGCAGACATTGTTCATGAATGAAAGATATTTTAAATAAATATTTAGCACAATTTCTGTTTAATAATTTTTCACGATATCTGTTTAATGATATGAACAAAAATAAATTGTCAAGTGCCAGGTGCATTGGTTCATACCTGTAGTCACAGCAACTCTGGAGGCTGAGCAGAACTATCACAAGTTTAAAACCAGTCTCAACAAGTTTGCAAGGCTCTAAGCAATTTAGCAAAACCATGTCTCTAAATAAAATATAAAACAGTATGGGGATGTGGCTCAGGGGTTGAGCACTTCTAGGATTCAATCCCTGATACTGAAAAATTAAAAATAAAAAATGACAAGTGATTATAAATTACAGAATTAGCTGAAGAAAAGTATAAAATCTTCAGTGACTTAGAGGTATTTTAAATAAAACATTAGATGATAATTTAACTTAAGCAATTTTAAATTGAAAAAAAAAAACCAAGAAGACTTTAATTAACTGAATGGCATTGAAAATCACCAGTGTAGTCTGTATTCTAGTTAGTCTTTTGTTACAGAAGCTTAAAAAGTTCTATTTATAATTAGCTTTTCTTGAAGGTTAGGATTAAAAAGGTAAAGCAGCTCTCAGATTGTATTTGAATTTTTGTAGAACATACTATTGTTATTTTTATTTTATTACTTTGAAAAAATAAAAGTTAACTCATAGTATGATTAGATGATTAAGGGAGATTTTGACCCTATTTTAGTACATTCTTAATCTAAGAATCTAAAATCCAAAGCGGTCTAAAATGAGAAAATTTGAGGGACAATATGACATCACAGATGGAAAATTCCACATCTGACTTCATGTACTAGGTCACAGTAAAAATACAGGTGAACTAACTAAAAGCATTGCAAAATATTATCTTTGCTCTTTGTGATAAGGTGAATATGAAACCTGGGTGAAATTGGAGTTCAGGGTCCAACCCCCAAAATAACTCATATATCTATGCAAACATTCCAAAATCCAAAAAAAAAATTCAAAGTTCTAAACACTTCTTGTCCTAAGCATTTTGGATAAGGTATATTTAAATTGTGCATATAGGATGTCAGTGATGATTTTGTAATGTCCAGCACAATATTTGGATGGTGATTTCTACTTCCAGTCAAACGTGGTCTTCTGATAGCTAAATTCTTCACTCTTCAGATTGGGTCTTAGCTGGAAGCACTGGCTCTGTGTGAAGTGAAGGCCAAATCCTCTCTTCTGATGTAGTATTCCCAGGGCTGTGGAGCAATGAGTGAGGAGAAGAAATACCTAACTGGTGTCAAGGAACAGTGGAGATTAGTAGATGCTCTTCAAATGAGGAGGTCTTATTTGTCAGTCCATCCCCCATAAAGAAAAGACAGGGAAATTCACAGCTGAGTGAAGATCCATTTCCCAGGTACATGCTGTTGGGCACATCCACCCCAAAGAGAACCATTCCAATATGCCAGAGATAGGAACATGATATCCTTCCTGACAAGGAAATTGCATGAGCCTTTTCTTCCTTTGTCAAACCTCTTTTATGGCCCAGGAAGAGCTTGGTCTCACTGTCTTTAAGATATTCATGCTAACTCAGAATTTGGCTCTGTGTGGCCCCAAAATGGGCTTCATTCTTAGTCAAGAGATGATAACAACACGTGGGAAGAGTCAGTTGCAGCATGACAGAATGAGGAGGTTGTCATCCTCTTCTCCAAAAGCAACTATTGGGCTGGAAAATACTATCAAGACAATCATTTTAACACTGTGGAAAATAGCCAAGTCCCCCATCTCTGCCATTGAGGTCATTCAACCAAAGTGGGATAGGTATCTGCTGAATGGGGCTCGCTTTATTCTGGGTGTTGTCTGTGAAGCCAGAGGTCTCCCAGGCAAGCAAACAGAGAAGGCTACTACTCTACCAACCTGAGGTTGTGGTCACATATGGAGCAAGAAGTAGACTGGCAGCCGAGATGAGCATTAAACATGAAATCTAACAGAAGCAGCAGCAAGGCAACAACAATAATTCCCTCCTGGGAAAAATCATAATCTAAAATACCTACAATGAACCAGGTGGTGCATACCTGTAATCCCAGTAGCTCAAGAGGCTGAGGCAGGAGGATCATGAGTTCAAAGCCAGCCTCAGCAAATTAGCAAGGCCATAAGCCACGCATCAAGACCTTGTCTCAACATAAAATATTAAAAAGGGATGGAGATGTGGCTCAGTGTTTAAGCCCTTGTGGGTTCAATCCCTGGTACCAAAAATAAAATAAAATAAATACCTACAATGTAGTATGTGAAATGACTGATATTCAACAAAAAATTACCAAATATGAAAAAAGCAATAAATTGTGTTGTGTTATGTCATTTTGCTTCTACAGCGCTGGGGATCAAATCCTGGATCTCAAGCATGAGAGGCAAACACTCCAGCTCAGGAAAAAATAAATTGTGACCCAAACTTAGGAGAATAGCAAATCTCTGATTTGTAATGGATCCATCTGGGTCAATTCAGGCAAGAACCTGCAAATCCCAGGTTGTCTTGAATTCTCAAAGTCTTCAGAAATGGCCCACTTTTCCCAGTTAAAGGATGGAACTCTCTAGTAGAACAGACGCTTGTGACTTGCAAGACAATGTATGTTCCCCTAAGGATTCATCTCTACCTTCCTTCCTGGTAACATCAATAAATAGGGACATGTTGCAAGATAACCTTGCCTGTTATCTAAGGGAGAAAGGGGATTATACAGTATAGGAGTGAATGATATGGCCTTGATGTGGATTCTAGGAGAAAGTGTCTACACTCTACTATAACAGCTAATGAAAACTTTGACAAAACAATGCTCATATTGAGTCAAGTAGAAGTGCCAGATTGGCATGGTAGATAACAGGAGAAAAGGATTATAAGAAACTATAGAATTGGATCTTTGTGCATGAGGCTGGAAAACATGCCATCTAACTATGTACTGCAGAAGATCCTAAAGGAGACTTTATTGACCACAAAAATAAGGAATGCTGTAGTGAGAGGGCACTAGCCTTATTGAGGAACTCAGTGGTGAGTGTTCTCAGTAACCTAGACCTAAGAGAGCTTACTGGGGTGGTTACAGAATGGGTGTCTTCAATAACAATGGGGATGATAACATTCTGAAACAATGAAGGAGAAGTAGTGGTGCTTGCCCAGAACAAGGTGAGCACAATTACTAGAATATGCAGCAAGTTGGAGTAACTTCCAGGGGGTCCTGGAACAATATTCTTGGGGCAAAATAAATAGGTGGCCAGCAAAGGGATTATTTAATTTTCACAATCAAAAGTCATAATTCCTCGCCTGTTTTCTAGAACTGAGCAAGTTCTCAGAATTGGAACCAGTGATTGAAGGAGAGGCTGATGTGTATGAGGAAGGATCTGACAACACCAGGTCATGTGTATTTGGTAGGATTTGTGCAGTCCTTCCTCAGATGCTATTGCTGTTTACTTGAATAACCTCTCCTAGAGAAAGGAGAACACTTGTCGTTAAGATTTGGATCTGAATTTTCCTCCAAAGTTTCACGTATTGAAGGCTTGGCACCCAGTGCAGCAATGTATAGAGGCAGAGGTTTGGGAAAGTGATTGGATCATGAAGGTTCTTACCTCCTCAGTGGGTTAATCCACTGATAGCTGACAGGACGACTGGGAGATGGTGGGAAAAAAGTAGGTTACTGAGGGAATTCTCTGGAAGTGTTTTCTTGTCCTTGGCCTTTGTCCTTCATTGCTGCCGTGATCTGAGCAGCTTTCTTCCACCATGGCCTTCTGCCATGATGTTTCTACCTTAGAGCCAGCAGATCATGGACTGAAACTCTGAGCAGAAGTAAAGTTGTTTATATCAAGTATTTTGGTCATAGTGATGAAAAGCTAACTACCTCCACATTTTGAGGAGTGTTGGAAACAGGGTTTGAGTTGATACTGATATTTTCAAAGGGGGTCACCATGACTCCCATTTTTGAGTAGAGGTCCAATGGGGCCAAGGAATGAGTAAAGTCCTGGCCCAGGTCTGACTCACAGTGGATTGACTAGGCCTGAAAATATCATAGTCATTCCTTTGGTCCCAAAATATATAATTAGGGTAGCTATTCTTGTTAGAGTAACCCTCACAGTATTCCCTTGGCCTGTGGTCTAAGATCCAACTAAAGCCTTCAAAAGGACCCCACAACCAGCCAAGAAAAAAAAAATCACAAATAATATTGCCTCTCCAAGGATTGGGATGAACATATAAAGGCTTGAGTGGTGGATATTCCCATCATGTCCCCTCTTAATTCACATTCTGAAACCTATAAAAATGAGCCTGATCTTGTTAGTAGACCACTTCAATCTCAATTAAATAATAACTACAGCTTAATTCCTGTCCCTAGTATGGCATAGTTACCAGAACAGAAGAACTCAGCCTTAGTCCATTGTATGGTACCATTGATCTGGACAAGATACTTCTTTTTCATCAGAAAAGAGAAATAGCTATTCAAAAATAGCTCACATTCACATGGAATGGGAAATAATCTGCACAGTAGGTGTTCTAGAAAAGGCCACTGTACTGTCATCCTCATCCTAGGGGGACATGTTCCAAGACTCCACAGTGGATGCCTGAAATAGCAGATAGTAGTCAACTTCCTATATACAGTTTTTCCTATACATACATACATATGCATGATAAAGTTTAGTTTATTAATTAGGCACAGTAAGAGATCGACAACAGTAGCAAATAATAATAAAAAAGAACAATTATAACAACATGTTGTAATAAGACTTATTTAAAACTTACAAATTGCTTATTTCTGGAATTTTCCATTTAGCACTTTTGGACATGGTTGACCACAAATAACTGAAACTATAGCTAAGGGAGGACTGTTGTATTTAAAGGAGTAAATGAGATGATGTCAACATTTGGACATGAGAAAAAAATCTGAAGAAAGAGCTCCTCCATTGGGGTTTGCACTTAGTGGGTACCTGTGCTACCTGCCTTATAGAGGTATGTGGCCAATTGCTGGGCCTTCTTTGGGATCAAGAATGACGACCCACTGACCAGTGGAAGTCCTTCCTGCCAGTGAGGCTCCTCCTCCCTTCTCCTCAGGAGAATGAAGCTGAGAAACTAGAGGCCAACAGCTTCCCTGTCTGTCAACAATGTCTGAAACAGGCCAGACCCCAATATGTTTAGAACACATGTGCAGATAAATGCTTGCTTGTCCTCCATAACTTTCCTTTGCCTCTGTTCAGAGGATAGCATTACATAGTTCTGCACCTAACAGAAAAAAGACTTTTCTAAAAAATCAGTTGGATAACACAGGAAGTTTCGTGGAGAGGTGTTAGCATAATCATGGCTGGCCTTTGGGCCTCTACAGTGAAGATTGATATGAACTGGTGTCATACTTTTCTCGTGGGCCTGTCACACAGTGACTGTAAGAGGCTGAACATCTACACATCTCTCTAGACTGGATAAGTGCTTTATGGTAATGAAGCTGCCTGGAATTTGCATACCATTTCACATCTGAGATGCTTCCATGTGAAGTGTGATAAATTAGCTTCTAGCTATGTTCATCATTCTGTGTGAACTCACGAGTGGGCCCTGCTATAAAATTACCTATTCTGTGGGCCTTCAAAGTAGAATGCTTAGCAGGAAGGCTCATAAGGTCATTCTTCCTGGGCTGGTCTCAGGAGCTGGGTCCTTCAATGCAGAGCCACCTCTGGCTGCAGAGTGTAGGGTTCAGAGTCTAAAGGGAGTTCCAAGATATTTCAAGAGAGTCCATCATGGGGGATGACCCACCCACATTTCTTCCCCACCTTCCTCTGTCAGGTCTGGAGACACCAATAGTCAAGTTGGACCGCATGCCAGTGTGGCCTGGGCACCTGTGGGAATCTCTTCCATTCATGATTTCATCATCTCATATTCCTAAAGCAAAGCAGGGAGGAGGAATGGCCAGGAATAAATTCTATGTATCTCCCCCTCAGATCCCATGCTGCTGAAATTTCATCTTTTCAAGGTCATTCCTGTGATAAAATGCAATTTTTTCTTAGAGGTGCCTATATTCTCTTTTAAAATATAGCATTTCGGTGGTGGCGGGGTAGCACTGGAGATTGAACCCAGAGGTGCTTTACCATTAAGCTATATCCCCATTCATTTTTATTTATTTTGAGAAAGGGTCTCACCAAGTTGCTTAGGGCCCTCCTAAGTTGCTAAGGCTGGCCTCAAACTTGCAATCCTCCTGACTCAGCCTCCTGAGTTGCTGGGATTATAGGCATGCACTCCCACGCCTGGCTAAGATGCAGCACTCTTAAGAAAAATATCAAAATGACATTAATATCTCAATGATTTAATAGCTTGATTGTTTTTTTCCCTAATAGGAGAACTTAAAAGTAGAAGGTGAAATGGACAAGTCTGCCATTTGATAAGAGAAATCAAGGAAAGCAGATAAACCCAGTTCAGAGGCATTTATTTGTACTAGAATTGGGAACTGCTAAATAACCCACAGCCAATGAGTGAGAGAAGGACCCAGAGCTGGCACAATGCCACAATAGGGTCAAACTTACCAAATTCAGTGTCAAATCTGGCCAGATGCATTAGAATCTGCTGTGGGAACTGACACAACTTTTGGATCTTCCCTAATCAAAAATAAAATGACTTTTAGTTTAAGGGCAGATAGCCTCAAATGGGGGCTGGATTAGAAGGATGAACAGGCCTTAAGGGAGACCCTCATGTCAGAATTAAGAAAAGCTAGGTCTCTCTGGAGGGTAGGAGTTGTGTATTCAAATGGGTACATGGCTGTCTGTGGACATTAGGATGTGTATGTGTGTGCTGGGTGTGTTTAAGATTGTGTAAGAGTAGCAGTGTGTGGGTGCTATATACTTCATCACTGAAAGTGCTGTGTGTGTGTGTGTGTGTGTGTGTGTTGTTTGTCAGAATTGGGTGATAGTATATGTTGGCTATGGGGGGTTGGGTCCTCTCTGCATGTTGGGTGTGCATAGAGTTGTTTGTGGGTGTTTGGTGTGTGGGTGCCTGGTGGGTGTATAGGGGTTTCCATTTAGGTTCTGTTCTGTTTGCATGTGGGTATGTATGGGGTTATTTGTGGATGAGGTGTGTGTGTGTGTGTGTGTGTGTGTGTGTGTGTGTGTATATGATGTTCCTCCCTTTCTACTCAGACTTTTGACTCTGGAGGTTTTCCTCTAAGGTCCCTTGAGTTCTAAGGCAATTCAAAGAAAAGGTATTTTCTTAGAAGCCATGTCACTTGAATCTTGTGAATTGAAATCTGGTTTAGCCAGATTATGTTAACTTTAAGGATACAATATGAAACCTCTCATTTCTCTTAACCAAATATATTTTATTTATTTATTTATTTATTTATTTATTTATTTATTTATTTATTTATTTATTTAGTGTTGCTGGGGATCAAATCCAAGGCCTCATGCATGCTAGGCAAGCACTTTACCACTGAGACACATCCATAGCCCAGACTTATTTATTTATTTATTTTTTTAATGAAAGAAAAATCAACCCAGGTGTTCAGAAATGGGCCATGACACCAGGCCCCATGAGAAACATTTCAGACATTGAGAAATAGGTGTCACTCAACAAAAGAAGTGCCTTCCAGGCAGAAATGATACCTACTCTTATAGATTCCTGGCTAACTTTTTGTAGGCAGGGGAATTTTTCAATCACCTTGGAATTGTGATTTTTTTTTTCCTGATAGGATTTTTAAGAAACTATGTCGGGGGAAAAACACCCTGAAGGTAACTTCAATGATAATGATAAGATATTGAAGATTTTTTATGTGATATTTTAAGGCCAAACTGTGTTTCTATGAACAGTTTTTCAATCACACAGTCATTCACTGATTCATCCCTTTATTCACTCAGCCAACATTCACTTAGCCTGTATAATGTGTAGGTGTGGTGACACAGAAAAGCAAGAGAGCCCAGGTCAGGGTGGCACTCACAATCCAGTCACTAAACACTTCTTTCCTCCCCTGCATTAGCTTCTGGGGAATGAGGCAGGGATATGGTGAAGATCATTTCTGCTCTCACAGATATCATATTGTGGCAGGAAATTCAGAACCCAAGTAATTATCTCAGTGCTGCAAGTAGAATTTGGGAGTTAAGAAGGGATTCTTGGAAAGAGTGACACGTACTCCGAGATCCTGGGGATGTTAGGCAATGGAAGCAAAGGCTGGGGGAGGGGAGAGAGAGGAAAGAGATGAATCCAAACAGCAACATCCCAGAGAAGGTCCTAAAGGAAGAAGTGTGACCAGGGGGCCTGGTGTGGCTGGAGCACACAGGAGTCGGGAAGAGGCTGGGGAGGTGGGCATGGCATGGGCAAATGGAATCCTGGAGGCTGGATTTTATATTTCGTCTCTGCTAACACACAAAGAACATTGGCTTCTCTCTTGGTAACTAGCTTTTGTTTCAAGGCCATGGGGATAAATGCTACACTCCATGTTTATCCATGGGGATAAATGTACACTCCCAGGTCACTGGGCAAACAGTCTTCTTTTGATTTGGCTTCCAGGCCACAGCTTGATGTGGGAGTCAGTCTGAAATGAAATCTACCCAAGGCTAGGTTAGCTTTTCAGGTCTAAAGGAAGAATTATCTATGAAAACGGCAATGTGAAAAAGAAGTCCTGTTTTGCTTTTGTTGGTGGTGTGTTGGCCGTGGTGATATTTGTTCACTGACACTATTGATGTTTTTCTGTATTATCTATGGCATTCTAATAGTATAGACTAATGGTCATTGTTTATCATCATAATATTCCCATCTGAAATGGGATGAACTTGACCACAAGTTTGTGCTGAATCCTGCAGCAGCTGAGTTGCTGGATTATACACTAAATGAACCCGGTCCTGCATGCTACATGCATGGAGGTATCATCCACGATGGACTGAATGAAGGGTGTATGTAAACAATTGCTTGACTCTCAAAGAACAGAAGTTAGAAAAGCTTGGATTGTCCTTTAATATGATAGGATTATAGGGCGGTGATTTAACTTTCTTTTTAAAAAAAGAAATCCTTCAGCAGTATCATATTAAATAAATTCAAAAGACTATTCCAGGCACAAATAAGGAAGTGTCATACCACCTATGCCATCAAGTAGCTCTAGAAAGGGAAACTACTAAAATCCACCTCTGACTGGATCTATTAGAGGTCCTGAACCCCTGGTAGGCAATTCATTGTGATGTATGGGTGGGTTTCTGTGGGCTTCCGGGTACCTCCCCCAAACCTTATTCCCTATATGCATGCTCTGTCCCCTGTAAGCTTTGGATACGTCATTGTAAAGCTTCATGAATTAGACTAAGTGCTTCCTTTTTTGGAGAAGTCTCTTGGCTCTACCAACTGTTTTTAACTAAATAACCAGAGAGGCAGTAAACACCTCAACCTGGCAAATGGCCCTATGTGATCACCTGTGTCTAAGCTGATCAAGGACCTTGATCTATCTCTGCCTCCAGACCAGGCTCCCTAGGAGCCTATTCATCAAATAAAATAATTTATGCTAAACATTTTACAAACTCTATCATTCTCTAACATTATATTGTTAATTATACACTAGAGTGTGTGGAACAGAGAAAGAGAGAAGGGCTTGAGATTTCCTCTGGCATTAAAGACACTCCAAGAGGTAGGAATCGAAGCCAATCCGTTGCCTGAAGTCTGAGGATTGCAGATATAAATAGTCAACGGCCTTAGGATGGTTTCTATGGGCAACTGCCAAGTCCACGTTTCTAAGGAGATGATCTATGGATTGTTAATGAGTTGTGTGAGTGCTTTAAAGAAGAAAAATGACACAGTGTTTGAGATGCGCAGACACTAAATATAATCTGTGCACACTTCAGAACATAGGATAGGAGAAAAATGCTATAGTTTGGATCTTGAATGTCTACCAAAGGCCCCTTTGTTAAAAGCTGGTTGCCAAAGGTGGTGCTATTTGGAGATGGTGGAACTTTCAGGAGGGGAACTTGTGTGAAGTCGTTAGGTCATAGTAGGGGTTTTGTGGGGGATTATGGGGCCCTTGCCCCTTCCTCTTCTGTTTTGCATCCTTGCTGATGAGGAGAGCAGTTTTCTCTGCCATGGGCTCCTCCTGTGTTGTGCGCCTCACCACAGGCCCAAAGCAATGGCGCCAACTGATCATGGACAGGAACCTTTAAAACTATGAGCCACAGCAAAACTTGTCTCTATAAATTAATTATCTCAGATAGTTTGCTATAGTGACAGAAAGCTGATCAATACTCAAAAAAAAGCTTTTAATTTCCCTTATTTCCTCATAATTGAAAGGTCATTGATCAGCTGAGTACAGAAGAAAGGTTCTTAGAATAGATCAGTGTTACCTATTGTTAGTGGAACTCTCAGGGTCTACATGTAAATCTTATTTACTTACATTTTTACTTTATCATCACATATCATCATATCATATTTCTTCATTATATTAACAAATAACGAATAGACTATAGTTTGTAGAATGTTTACTATAAAATATTTTATTTGATGTATATAATGCTATGTTAAAAGTAATCAGGTCTTTTAACTTTTATCCATAATGATTTTGATAAAATATGGAATTACCATAGCAAAATGATTAAAAGAATATTCTGTATTTTTAAGGAAAAAAACCAACAAACCAATGGAGAAATAGCAAAGGATATGAATAAGACATCTCATGGAAAAGAAAACAATACACAAGCTCTGAATACATAAAAAGATGATAGACCTCCTTCATAATTTAAAAAATGTGAATTCACTAAGACTGTTTTTTTTCATTTGTGAAATGAGAAAAAAACTCAAAAGTTTGACAGCACCATTAGGAAGGCTGTAAGAAAATAGGCATTTACTCAAATTGCAGGAAGATGTGCAAAATGGTCAATCACTATAGAGAGAAATCCAATGACATTACAAATGTCATAAAAACACTTATTATTTTACCTGGAGATCCATCCCCATTCTAGAAATTTACCCAATAGACAAACCTACACACAGAAGAGCGACATCCAGGTTATTTGTAGTGATGTTGTATGAACAACCAAGATCTGAAACAACTTAGTTTTCCATCAATGTGGAATGGTTAAATTATGATACATCCACATGAGAGAAAATGTATGCGTAAAAGAATGAGAAGGCCTCTTATGAACTGATATGGAAGGATTTCTAAATATAATAACAGTGAGAAGCAAAGGATGTACAGCATACCACCTTTTGTGGAAGAAGGGGAGGGCACAAGAGCTGTATATGCAAGTACTTTCCATAAAAATCTCTGAAAGGACACACAAGAGACTAATACAAGTTGTTACCTGTGTTTTAGAATTGCAATTAGGAGTGGGAAGAAGAATAAAGATACAGGAACACACAAAAAATACTTCTTCCAATATTATCTTTTAGATTTTTTGAACTAGGAGAATGCATTACCCATGGAAAAAAATTAGTTTTAAATAAAGTGTTGGCTCCCAATTGAGCTTTCCTAGGTTCAAATCCAGTGACTGACACTTAGCAGATGGGTCACCTTGGGCAACTCTTATTTCCTGTGATTTATTCCCTCACCTGTAAATGGGAATGATAATCATAGTCCCTATACCATGAATTTGGGATGTAAAAAAGGATAGTACTTGCAAAGAATTTATAGGAGTGCCTGGCACACATTAATCACATAATACTTGTTTAGTATAATTATTTCTCATCCAGTGATTCATTGGGAAAGAAGACACATTGGATTGGAGAACATTCTCAAAAGATTAAGATTTAGAACATCAGTTATTAGGGTCTTAAAAGCATTTAGAAACATGTTTTAATAAGCAAAATTAATCTTTATCTCGAGAACTAAACTTGAACTATGATTTTACAGAGCATGTATTAAGATCCATTTTGCACTCAGAATAAAACTACAGTGCTTGAAGACAAAGCAAACAGTTATCCGATAAAGTTTTGTTAGCTTAAAGGCCTGGGGCTTCCTTGAACAATAGTAATAATACCATCTTTTGTTTTTATATTACATTGTATCCTCTTGTATTATATATCATTTTAGACACATACATTGTCATTTACTTTGGTTTGGTTATTCTATCCAACAGTGTGACTTGGCATTTTAAGGGCTTCTTGGCAATAAAATAGCAAAACAAGAACAAGTCAGGGAAAGAAGTTTCCAATCTCTGTTTGTACAACCTTGAGCCATCTCCACTACCTTCAATGGGCCATGGCCTCCCTGTAGATGCTAGAGGATTAGGGGTTGCAAAAACATAAGAGCTGAGCAAGCACTGTACAGGAATAGTCACTTAGTAATTCAATATCTGCTTCTTTCAATTTGATCTGGCACTGTGCTGAGTACCAGTGAAACCATGACGAATGGGATATAATCTGGATCTTGAGTGGCTCAGAGAGGGACTTGTGTGTCAGCAGGTGACAGTTGCAGGAAACTCGGCACTAGAATGCACATGCGTAGAAGGCTCAGGAGTGGAAGAGGGTCAGTGAAGTTTTCACCAAGAAATAAGCTGCTCTGTTTGGCTCAGAAGATAATCGCCATGGCAGGAAAGGAGCAAAGATTTCACAATCAGTTGACTGTAACTTTAAATCACCTTCATTGCCTCATTATTCTTGTTCAGACTCAACTTCTTCATTTGTTAAATGGGCTGGTAATTCAACTTACAGAGAAGTTATGAGGCATCGACATAATGTATAGGTCTTGCAGCTAGAACAGAGATTAGTATAATACAGCAGATACACAATAGATGGTAGCAGTAATAATGACTAGACACTGGAATGGAAGGCGCTTGGGGACAGGGATTTTTGTTGGTTTTATTCACCTTCTTGTACCCTTTAATAATGTTGCTTCATAAATACGTTTTTAAATGCATGGATGTTAGAAGGAGACAATACAGAAAATAGCACATGGGAAAGAAATGCCTAATCAGTTTAAGGCATATAATGAGACATACCCACACATATGTGTGTGCAAGTCATGTGTGCCAGTTGTATGTGCACATGTGTGTGTTCTAGCTCCTCCCTGAGAGAGGCAAGGGTGTGACAGCTGAAGTGTGGCTTTGTTAAAAGGAGTTTTTAAGAAGCTGATCTCACCTTCAAATTGATCTGCGATTTGCAGAGAACCATCCATAAAATAAGTTTTTATAATGCCAAAATATTTGCTTTTGGAAAGAGAGAAGAGAAGACCTTAGAGTAGGCATTGGGATTTGGTTCTATGGTATAAAAAAGCCATAAATCTTAAGTTCCTTATAACTGGTGCAACATGGGATTTAAATAACTGTTTGGATTTATGTTCTGCCTCTTCCTGTAAAGCATGGAGTTGCTTTGAAGGGAGAATAAAAACTACAGAATCAATCTGCATGTATTGCACTTTCAAGGTTTAGAGTTGCCTAATAAACCAAAATACCTTAAGCTTCAACTTCCCAAAGCTGCTGACCACCTGCCTGCCAAAGCAACGTGGCAACTGGAAGGTGCTCTAAGCTCCTCTTACAAAGTCCCAGATGATACAATGATGTGTGAGGTGCTTTTCTGACTGGCTTTGGATGGGGAATTGATCCCCAGTTGATCCTTGAATACATTTCAGAGGAAAGAGAAACTGAAGGTGAGGAAAGTTAAGTCATCCCTGACTTTTCCAAAGAGGATCTCTGGTTCCAGGAAATTTGTGGATACATCATCTGAAACCTCTCCAACTACAACTACCTATAAGTGCTAATAAAAATGGGAGTATAATTCTTTTAAATGTGGAGTTGAGCTTGCAAAAACAAAAAAGTGTGAGATTCTTCCAGGATCGGAATAGAGTAGGCACTGAAAAGATCTGGGGAAGAGGAGTTCTGGCATGTAACATCCCTGAAATGTGGGGCTCAGTCTTGAAGTGCCCGGAGTAAGTGAGGTGGTCACTGAGCATCATGAATCCCACCTCTAACCAGGATCACAAGGATTGCCGTCCCAGTGAGCAAGCAAAATAAAGGAAATGTGTCCACCAGCCCTTATCGCTTCTGTCATGCTCTGGACAAAAGCCCCCCCTGGGAATTCCTCACATGGCCTGCATCACATGGAGAGGGACTGTGTAGATGCAGAACAGCAGAAATAGCTGTGTTAGTAACAAATTTAATGTTAAGAGAAAAGGGCATTGTTAGGAATAAGACAAAAGTCACTAAGTAATAAGGAAATACATAATTCCAAGATTATATAACCCTAATGACATCATCTCAATGTATTTAAAGCAAAAGCTGGCAAGGAGAAAATTGAAATGCTACCAATTCTCAGTTATCCTTAGATATAAATAAACTCTATGAGGATAGAACTTTCAAAATTTGTTCACCATCAACTCCCCGGGGGGATACAGCAGCAAGTACTCAATATTTGTTAAAGGAAATGTTAAGTAATACCAAGGGGGGGGGGGGGGTGCGTGTTAAGAGTCTTGCCCTGGTCCACCTGCAATACTTCATGTGGTTTAAAAGGTGGCAATAGAGTTTCCTAGAGTTTCTGTCCCTAGAGGAATGCCACCAGAGGCCAAGCACCCCATTGTTGAATATCAGTGTATGTCATTGTATGTCAGTGGAGGCTGAGTCTCTATCTCTGGAAAGATTCATGCTGCTTGGGGGAAGCGGGATCTTTGTAAAGGAGATTTGAACACTCAAAGGGTCTAATTAATCCTATGCTTCTGTCAGTTGAGTTTGAAATAACTCTTTCTTGACAATGCCTGGCACTGAAGGCAGGGACAAGTGTGACAGGTTTGGCCTTCCGGGCTGTGTATGACCTGGCACAGAACACTCATAACAATTAGGAATGCAAGGTTTTGGAGCCCAGTAAAACAATTTTAAACTGTGGCTAATGTTGCTAATCATGCAATTAACAAATTTGATCCTATTAACTGCATATAGAAAAGTCTGCTGCCCTGCATTAAAATATGCATATTCTAGTCAAATATCCATCACCAAGTAGCCCCAAATACAAATCTTAACAGAAAGCAAAAAAAAAAAAATTGTTATCATACAAACTTTGTTCTCAAGGTAACATTCAGTGAAGTTAGAAATTGACAACCGTAACAAAACCCACCACCATCAAGCATGGAATAATTCAAGTTTTATTCCTTTGGAATCCGGTTACTTGCACAACTTTTTCTTATCTTAGCTAGGCCCACTAGGTCCAAGCCCAGAGGAGGTGAGGTGGGCATGTTTGCCGCCATCTTAACTTTAAAGGATAAGGCCCATGTAGTGTAGTGTTAATTGTATAATTGTTATAGCAATGCTTTGGGGGTTAAGGAATTTTTCCCTGTATTTGGATTTATCTAAGGTTTTAAATAAAACCACATTGAAATGTATCAAATTCTAAGTAAGGTTTGACAAAGCTTTGCATGTGGTATGTGTTTTATTCTCTGCCCTTTTGGGCACACTTTAAATACTTCACAATTAAAAACCAAACAAATGAACATACTTCACTGCAATAAAGCACCAACTCAAATGTCCTTTTCAACAATAGGCAGTGGGCATGGTATACCAACCACACACACAGCACATTCAGAAAATTTCTATTAGGTAAGAAATTTATTCAGAAAAAAAAGAAAAAGAAAGAAATGAGCTTCAACTTTCTTGGACCATATCTTATAACACCATGGGTCATATATTGGATAAAGTATTTCTAAATTATTATACATATATCTCCTGAGTGTTCATTTAGAGAAAATTATATATGCAACTGATTTATATTTTTATGGGTTTTACTTAGTTTATAGTGAAATGAGGCCTCTGGTGAAATAATGTTCACAAAGTATGGTACTCTATATGATAGGGACAATCACTCTCCTATTCAAATGAAATGATCATATTAACATTACTTATTTCCACTATAATTGTAGAATAGGTGTGAAGAATCATACTCCAAAGTCAAACCGTCCAGGTTGAAATAACAGTTGGGTTGGGTGCTTACTGGTTAAGTAACATTGGACAAGTTACTTTGCATCCCTAGGCCTTAATTTCTCATTTTTTTAAATTGCACCTATGTTTTGACACTGTTCTGAGAATTATGAGCCAACAGAATATGAAGAATGTCTGCACCCTTAACACACTTAACAAAGTTAGCCTGATACTCTGTGAGCACCTACTAAAAACAAATCACTGTCAACTGCTTCACCTACATTATCTCCATTAATCCTTCAATATTATGAGATGGATCTAACTATTATACCTCTTTTACAGATGAGGTAATTGAGGTTTGTGGTTGTTTAATCCCTGCTTTATGACAGTTGCTGCTTGTATATATGACCTGTTTGATGCTACCTTCTTGATTAGGAATAAACCCCTGATTTTTATCATTGTTCCCATGAGAAAATAGTATCTACATTGCAATGATTTACTCCGGGGGTGTGTTGGGGAAATGCATGAAAGAAAAATGTAAAATTCAATAAAATGAAAAAATTCACAAAATAAAGAGGAATTGCAAAACCACCCTGGTGCATAGAAAGAAGGTCCACTTGAGAATCAGGATATCTGGGTTCTGATCCTGGTCCTGCCTCTGACTGCTGGCTGCAGAATCCCAAGCTGCTGCACGCAGTGAACAGGTACCCTTACTGAATGCTTATTTTTCTTGCTTCATTTCCCCTACTTTAGATATCTTACTCTCACCTTAGTGAATCAAAGCAGAACTTCGAGGTCCTTTTACCAGAACAAGTGTTCCATTCATCAGAAGGATATAACTTAAAGATGTCAGAGATGATCAGATGTTGATGCTTAAAATAAACAAGGCTTTAAAAACAGAATAGATTTATTATATAGCCTTATTTATTTTTCATACAGATTCATTATACAGTTATTAATTTGGCAGGATGTACCTCACACAGGTAGCTACAGCTTTCTGTGTCTTGCTCTATGGTATGGTTGCCATGTGCTGGTTTTGTGTGATAGGGACATTTGGGGAAACATTTACCTTTTTTTTTTTTTAGGAAGGAAAAGAGCATGATAATTTTGTTACGACACTTGGTATTCCCATGCTGTGAAATCTTGCCTGTATTCTACACAATTTGGAAAACATTTTGCAACAGATGGCCTAAGCAAGTCCAGATGAAACTGATTATTCAATCAGATTAACCTCTTTCCTTGGCTGATGACATGAACTTTCCAGCCTTCCAATTTGTTACAACTTTAATCAGTTTAGACCCCCTTGGTTTTCAAGTATCTATGTCAGTAACAGTGACATGGAGGCAAAAGATTCAAAATCTCTAAACATCCAAACGTGAAACTTGTTCACCAAGCTCTAGAAGGACAGAAAATTCTAGAAGAAGAGTGTTTATAACAGGGAATCAGAAATGTTTGGTTTTTGACTTTCTGTAAATACTGATTTCCCTTTGGGCCCTGGGCAACCGTGCAGACCATTGTGTCTCATTTATCCCAACTGTAAAGTGAGGATAATAGCTATTTATATACCTGGAAGGGGTATGGTGGTGATTAATTAGTTAATGCATTTAGTGTGCTTTGAAGTGCTAAGTGCTATTAAGCTTCATTTAGACTACCCTAATCATCTCATGAATCAGGATTCTTTTCCCCAGCTGAGGAGTTGGCATCTCTTGATCAGATTTTTTTCAAATGGCAGAGCAGTTTTAATGCAAATGCCTTCTCAAACTGGTTCCTACCAGTATTTGCAATTAAAAAAAAAAAAAGTTAAACACTTGAGCAATCACTGTGTCGGAGTGTACCGGAGGGCAGAGTAATCTCTATATGATAATAGAGGTAAATATTAGCTCCTTTTCTCCTTTTTGCCTGATTCCCTCTCCCCTAGTCTCCTAGATCTCAATATCTTTTAGAGTTTCACAGGCTGGAAAGTTTGAAATAGAAACTCAAAGTAAATGACCTCTCAAAGTTCAAGAACCAAATTCGGTCAATATGCTAGCTGCCATGATGATTCTTGGTGGCAACTGGTCCTGCATGTTTGAAAGTGTAAGTGTGGGCATTGGGCTGGATGCTCGTCACCATGATACAGTTTCAGTGGGTATGGAGCAGGACCCTGAGTTTATTATCTTAGTCTCCATTGTGAGGATGAAAGTGTTAAAGAGGCTTACCCTGAAGAGGCACCAAAACTATTTTTAAGCAGCTTATTTAAATAAGAGGTTGGAATTGCACATATCGTGTTTTCTTTTAGGTGCTTTCTGGAAGTCAGGTAAGAGGAACAAGGGCAGTTGCCTTGTGAGTGGCCAGGCGAGGACTGGTGGTCCAGTCAGAATACATGTTCAGCACACTTCACACTGAGTCAGGGTCAGAGCACACACAGTGCAAGCTGCCTGGTGCCAATCTGCCTCCACTTCTAAGGGAAACTTCCCATATGTGCAGTGAGACAGGGTTTAGGGAAGGAACAGTGAGGTGATGGCAGTGTTTCCCAATGGTTTGGGGGAACTGCATCCTTTCCACTCTCAGAGGTCAGCCCTCCTCTTACATCAGGCTTCTGGTTGAGAAGTAATTCCAGATCTGTCAACTTCATGTGGAAAAGTGCTAATAAAAAAGAAAAGTCAGTGGATTGAACATCCCAAGCCAAGGCCTTGGCTTACAGGTGAGGCCCTTTAGGAATTCAGTCCTCCTGATTTTAGCAGTCCCACCTGAGAGCTGTGCAGGTGTCCTAGGCAGCGATGCCAGGAAATCCTTAGGAATAGAAGAGCAGGGGTCATTTTTAAAAATTACAGTCATGAAAACCTCAGTCCCTTTCTTACCTATCCTTCATTCCTTTAACTGCGTTCCTTTTCATGTCCCTTCCCTGTTTGAGTCTCCCCTTTGGGAATTGCAAGACGTGCACCACTTATCTTTTTCTTTGATTCTATTTAATCAGCATTTTCTAAATCAGGATACAGGAGAAAATATTTTCTATTTTTTAATGTACTAGGCTAGCATGACTTTGATATAAGATAAGCCACTCTTGATTAGTTTTACATTCCCTGTTGGATAAACATTTCTGGTGTGTGTGTGTGTGTGTGTGTGTGTGTGTGTGTGTGTATGTGTGTGTGTGTGTTATGGAAATAACACAGGGTGTGGAATTGTAATAACTTGCTGGATCTTTTCCAACAAGTGGGCAGCTTCATTTCAGCCCTGTCCAGAGCTGCATGAGCTGGAGGTTTGGGGTGCTCTGATTGGCAGGTCAGAAAGCCTGGCCTTCCAGCTCCCTACATGTTTGTAAAAAAGTGATAGAATGAATTTCCTGGATATAAGCTCCCAACATGAGGTATCTAAATAACAGAGAATTCAGCAATGAAAATTCATCTTTAACCACTTTAGTAAGTGCATTTTTGTGGAGCAACAATTCACTACAATTGTCGTATATGTATTTAAAAGCAGGTAACTATTAGACCTGAACAGGATATTAGCCTCCATCAGAAGCATAAATAGATATAAATCATAATGAATACCTTATAACAGAAAAATTGGAAAGCAATCATTGATTTAGGAAATGAGTTTAGTGAGTCTCATTTTTCTTGCTGTCTTCCTGAAGACTGGGCATAATATTCATTCTTTGTTTCATTTCTTTGCATATTTTTTCCCTAAAATTATCAGCATATATTTTCTTGCCTTGTTATATTCAATCTTACCAAATTCAGTTGAATTGTTTTGGTGAATAGCTAATAGACCCAACCTCTTCAGCAAGTCTTTTTCTTCCCTAGAGCTGACAACTTCATCAGGACTCACTGTCTGGGTTTGTCCCCTCCACCTGGTGCCCTGGTTTGACCCTTGGGGAGGTGCTCCAAAGTAACAATAAAGAGAAGGAGGATCAGGATCCACGGAAAATCCACATGCTGGATCATCAGGCATAAAGAGCAAAAGAACTGAGCATTGTCAGAGGGTAAAGTGACCACCACAGGGGTGGGACAGAGCCTTGCACATAGAAGCTTCATGCTGTCAGCATGCCTCACAGGGCCAAGCATGAGAGAGTTTTCTTCAGGATTCCTGCATCTTGGGAGCCATCTCTGGCCCTTAGAATGTGACTGTAATTAGCATATGCGGGAAAGAAGTTCTCTCTGGGTTGCAAAACAAACCAAAATGACAAAAAACAAAATAACATACCTCCTTTAATGAGAATTAGATATCTATGGGTAATAAATCACACAATTGAATCCTTATATTTTCTTGCAGGCTCTATTTTCAGAAGAAAACAATGAATTTGTGCAAAGGGTTCCTTGCTTATCTGTGCCATGTGCTAACAGTTTTCTCAAGGCAAGGCTTGGAAACAACCCGGGTGTCAATTTATGGATGAATGTATATAGAAATTATAGTGTATGTGTGTGTGTGTGTATGTGTGTGTGTGTGTATGTGTGTGCGCGCACACAGTGGAATATTAATAACAATAAAAAGGAAAATCTGCCATTTGTATCAACACAGACGGACTTGGAGGACATTATATTAAGTGAAATAAACCAAGAACAGAAAAATAAATTCTGTGTGATCTAATAAGTGGAATTAAAAAAAAATTCATAGAAACAGGGTAGAATGGTGGTTTTCAAGAATTCAGGTGGGAATAGTCCGAGAAGGGCAATAGCTGGGTCAAATGGTGGTTCCATTCCCAGCTTTCCCAGGAATCTCCATACTGCTTTCCAAATTGGCTGCACCAATTTGCAGTCCCACCAGCAATGTACAAGTGTACCCTTTTCTCCACATCCTCGCCAGCACTTGTTGTTGTTTGACTTCATAGTGGCTGCCAATCTTACTGGAGTGAAATGGTATCTTAGGGTGGTTTTGATTTGCATTTCTCTGATTGCTAGAGATGGTGAGCATTTTTTCATGTACTTGTTGATTGATTGTATATCCTCCTCTGAGAAGTGTCTGTTCAGGTCCTTGGCCCATTTGTTGATTGGGTTATTTGTTATCTTATTGTCTAATTTTTTGAGTTCTTTGTATACTCTGGATATTAGGGCTCTATCTGAAGTGTGAGGAGTAAAAATTTGTTCCCAGGATGTAGGCTCCCTATTTACCTCTCTTATTGTTTCTCTTGCTGAGAAAAAAACTTTTTAGTTTAAGTAAGTCCCATTTGTTGATTCTTGTTATTAACTCTTGTGCTATGGGTGTCAAGGAATTTGGAGCCTGACCCCACAATATGTAGATCGGAGCCAACTTTTTCTTCTATCAGACGCAGAGTCTCTGATTTGATAGACCTTAAAAGAGCATACTACAGGGATACTGCCACATCGATGTTCATAGCAGCACAATTCACAATAGCTAGACTATGGAACCAACCCAGATGCCCTTCAATAGATGAATGGATAAAAAAAATGTGACATTTATACACCATGGAGTATTACGCAGCATTAAAAAATGACAAAATCATGAAATTTGCAGGGAAATGGATGGCACTAGAGCAGATTATGCTTAGTGAAGCTAGCCAATCCCTAAAACAAATACCAAATGTCTTCTTTGATATAATGAGAACAACTATGAACAGAGCAGGGAGGAAGAGCAGGAAGAAAATATTAACATTAAACAGAGTCATGAGATTGGAGGGAAAGGGAGAGAAAAGGGAAATTGCATGGAAATGAAGGGAGACCCTCATTGCTATACAAAATTATATATAAGAGGTTGTGAGGGGAATGGGAAAATAAACAAGGAGAGAAATGAATTACAGTAGATGGGGTAGAAAGAGAAGATGTGAGGGAAGGGGAGGGGGGATAGTAGGGGATAGGAAAGGTAGCAGAATACAACAGTTACTAATAGGGCATTATGTAAAATTGTGGATGTGTAACTGATGTGATTCTGCAATCTGCATTTGGGGTAAAAATTGGGAGTTCATAACCCACCTCAATATAATGTATGAAATATGATATGTCAAGAGCTTTGTAATGTTGTGAACAACCAATAAAAAAAAAAAGAAAAACACATGTAGAAACAGGGAAAAAAAATAATTCAGGTGGGACAAAAGGGGTGATACTGATCAAAGATACAAACTTGTGGTTCTAAGTGGAATATTTCAGGAGCACTCTAAGGTCCAGCATGCCTTCTATACTTTACAATTCTGAATTCTGTAGTTGAAATTTACTTAAACATTCTCACCACAAATCAAAACAAGGAAAGAGTAACTAGGAGAAAGGATAGACATGTCAACTAATTTTATTGTGATCATTTCACAAAATATATAACAAATGACTTATATCTTAAATTCATAAAATTCGGTCAATTATACTGCAATGAACTAGAAATTCTTCTTAGAAATGAAGTTGCATTTTATAATCCATTCTGTTTTGCTCCTGAGTGACTACTTCTATCAGGGCTTTTGAAACTTAGTGCCACTCACTCAGTTTTCCTGTCCCCAGGTGCTTTGTTGAGTCTGTAAGAGAGGAGTCTGGATTTGCAGATCTAGCAGTTTTATCTCTGTCAGACCCAAAGGCCAGCTCTCTACCTTCAAAACATTGTTCAAAGGACTGATGTCCAGCCTGCTCCATAAATGTCCTTCTATTTCCATAGAACTATGGCTTTCTAGCTACCCAACTGTGAGCATCTTACCTGCTTCCATGGCCTGTGCTCATAACCTTCGAGGGGACAGTGAATTCCAGATTAGGACCAAATTTTAAAAGCCTCCTCAGATATCCAGAATATGAAAAAAAATCTTGTAAACATACATTTATCAATCACCCTTTGATGTCAGTTGCTAACAATTTTTCTCTTTTTATCCCAAAGTGTGCTTAGGTAGGTTTAATTCTGGCATTGATGTCTTATAGGAATTTTTTAAAAAATTTTCAGTATCTAGGTAAAATATATCTTGACTGCTTAGACAAATAGCCTCCTCATCACATCACCTATGCTGAAAGCCAAACGTTTTCTCTTCACTGTTTTTTTTAATTGCTTCATTAATCCACCTGGTTAGAGATAAACTTATAACCTAATTTCTTACTTAGTTTCTGCCACTTTTGATGAGAACTGTACTTATTTTCTGCTTGTAGAGTTGTTAGGAATATCCAGAAGTTTGGGCATTTGGGGGAGACAGCAGCCCTTTGTAACATTTTTGTCTCATATTCTACACAGGAGAGTGGAAGAGGTGAGCTACAAATGTTCCAAAGAAGCAATAGTTCCAACCTGACACTCTGACATGAGTGGCTGTGGCACAGTTGAGCGATAGTCACACCCACGCCAGCAAAACAAAATCCCTAGGAGCCTGAGAACAAGTTCATAGCTTATCTAAGAAAGCTGTCAATGTTGATCAAGGGTATGGCTTCTGATAACATTTTTGCTTAAACTCCAAACAGACTGACCTAACTTGCTACTCCAGTGAACTCAGAAGAATCTAAAGTAGATTTAGTCACCAAAAAGAAAGTACTAGAAGTCCTAGAACCCTTGCAAGTTTCTTATTTTTATTTTTTTTAATACTTATTCTTCAGTGTGGGTCCTGAAGAGGGGCTGACAAACTTTTTCCGTAAAGACTTTGTGGGCTAAGCTCTGTCTCATGGCAACTCAGCTCTAGCACAAAGGAGCCACAGACAGTATATAAACACGTGGGTGTGGCTGTTTTCAAATAAAGCTTTACCAATTCAGCTGGTACTTCAGGCAGGATTTGGTCTGAGCCCATAGTTTGCCAATCCCTGGTCTAAACACGCAGGACACAGAGTGCTCCAAAATGCCTTGATGTGGGCTTACTGAGGAGCCAGGCTTCAGCCTCTGCTGCCCACAACCAGGGCAGGACCTTTCTTGCCAGGCCTGTCCCTGACTTCCCTTCCCTCTACTCTGAATCGACTTCTGCTCTCTACCCAGAACTTCTCAGGGCCCAAGTGGGATCTCCAGGCTGAGGCCGTGTCCAGCAGCAGCAGCAGCAGCTCCAGTTCACACATGTGACTGGACCATTCATTGAAACTTCTTCCTATATGTCTGTAAGCCTGGATTTACCTCATGAACTTCTGGAACATGAAGTATGTTCTCTATAAACCAAGCCCCAAAGTCTCCCAATCATTACAGAGCAGTGGAGCCAGGTGCAATGAAACACAACTGTAATCCCAACAGCTTGGGAGGCTGAGGCAGGAGAATCACGAGTTCAAAGCCAGCCTCAGCATTTTAGCAAGGCCCTAAGCAACTTAGCAAGACCCTATCTCAAAATAAAAAGTAAAAAGGACTTGGGATGTGGCTCAGTGTTTAAGCTTTTCTGGGACCAATCCCTGATACCAAAAAAGAGTAATGGACAATTGAGGGCCTTCATATCTAAGCATGGATAATCACAGAAACTCACAAGAATATATTTAAATCCCATACACACTTGCAAATAGACCAAAATTACTTAATTAGAGATGAATGGGAAAGTAGCTTAATGATTTTAAAGTTTAATTTTCTACAGTTATCTGAATAGATGTTGTTAGCTTTGGCAGATAATATATTTGGTAGTTCACATCATACTCAATCACCTTTGCTATGTTAAATGATTAAGATTTTAGGAGAGTAAGAGGCAATGTGAACACAAATCCTGACTTCTTTGTGTGTTCTGCCCACTTTTTTTTTTCTTCTGGGTTAGCAGGAGTACACACCAGAAAATCATTTCCCATTAGACAGCAATATTGGGAAAACTACGGAAGAAGAAAAATTCTGAATGTGCTCTGAGAACAGAAGAGTGGGCTCAAATTAACCAACATTCAAGTTTCCCATCTAAGTGTCAGACATACAGAAGGTCTTTCATAAATATTTATTTATTGACTGGTCCCTGGACCAGATTGAATATGTTTGAGATCCACAGTTCAGTAGAAATTCCATAGTCAAACTTCATGTTCCTGGGGCAGAGAAATTCATTGGTCCATCTTGATCCAGTGTCCACTGTTACCCAGTCAGCTATGAGGCTGAGACTCCCTGGACAGTAGGGACCTTAGCTGATATTATCAAGGCAGTTTTCAGACGAGGTCTGGATCCCTCAAAATTACCATCCTAATGCGCTTCCACTTCGTCTAAAAATCTTGTTACCAAAATCCATGACATTCCAGTTGAACAAGTGACTTGATCATGTTAGAGACGAAACTACTTAGTGGATTCCTGTTCCAAAAACCCCAGAGAAAGGTTTCTTGGATCTTGCTGTAAATGTTGTTGGTGATTTCTTGGTAGAAGGGGAGTGTGGACTTGAATGAAATGTGCTCTTTCCACGTCCATGTAAATCTGACTACTTTGGGCATGGGATGGACATCAATTGATTAAAGATGAATTACCTTTTAGTATTACATCACTTACAACATTAGCACAATCATGTTATTGACTAGAATTCTCCACAAGAGAGAAATACCTTGGCCCTAAGAGCACCACCTTACACTAGATTGACTATCTGTTCTGATTTGCCTGGGACCATCCTACCTTATATTCCATGTCCTAGGAAGTCCCAAAGACTCAGGAAAGCTGGGATAGCTGGTCACCATGTCCTATAATCAGCCTGAACCAGGGAAATCTAGCTTGAGTAGCCAGTCCTCTTTTCATCCAGGCACAGGGTCTGTATGTACACATAAGTATGTGTAATGAAAATTTAAAATAGAGAGAATACCAAAATGAACCTCACATACTTCCACAATGATCAATGTAGGATCATTGTTTCATCCAATCCCACCAAGTTCTCCCCCTTCTCATATTATTAGAAAAAAATCTCATAAATCATATGACTTCATTGGTATCACATCTGCTTTTAAAAACAGCTTCCTACTCTTGTTGAAGTTGATGGATATTTATTATTTACCTAATTTTAGAAGGAGGAAGAAAGTGAGATGAGTATGGACCCTAAGACCACTGATATTTCTCATGAATTCTTTGGTGCTAGCATGCAGCCAGGGATTCAAGTCATATGACTGGTGATTTCGCTTCTATTGTTTTCATGGCTTCTGGAGGTCTAAGAGAATGACTTCAAGTTCTACTCATTCTGGTATGGGTCTCATATCAGAGGACAGCACAATGGTGGGCGTGCCAGCGAACAGATCATGCCACCAGACATGAATCCAGAGAGATTCAGAGGTCAGGCTCACTCTTTTTATAATGACCTACTCTTAAAGGAACTAATTCATTCCAGAAGACTAGCATGAATCCCTTCGGAGGCTATCACCCCAGATGACCTAGGTACCTTGCACTAAGCCCCACCTTTAAATGATTCCACTGTGTCTTAGTACCACCACATTGAGAACCAAGCCTGCAGCACATGATCCCTGGTCAGGGGAAGTAAGACACATCTAAGCTATAGTAATAATCAGTAGGATTTTCCAGTTAATTCTATGGGGTAAGGTACTGGAGAGAGTTACAACTTATTGCTAGGCTTGATGGTGGAGTGAGTGAGTGAGTGAGTGGGAAAATGGGGACACTGTTGCATCAAACAGAAAGTGTGGAGGAGAAGGGCCTGAGAGGAGGGTGATAACATGTGAATTCAGAACCTATTGGGTACCCAACTGAAGAAAGTCAGAAAGTAGTGTGAACTGTGCATTTAGGTTCCCAATAAAAGTTAAGCTAGCGATAAAAGTTGAGATGCTTACCATAGTGAGTCTACAGGAGAGAACTGAGGGAGCCACTAGAGACAGTTGAGAGGTGAGAGTGAGGACAGCAAGAGAAAGAGGTGGCATCAGAATTTTTACAGATAAGAATTTGAGAGGTAGGAAGTCATTTGAAGACTCCATCCAGAGTTGAATATTGTGAATATACTTAATGCCACTGAATTGTATACTTAAAAATACCAAATGGGTAAGTTTTATGTCACACACATGTGCGCGCGCACACACACACACACACACACACACACACACCAAAAGGTCATTTCAAGTTCCAAAAAGTAGGTAGATGAGTAGCTGGCCATATCACACATCAGAGGAAATCAAGGAGAATGAGACCTGAATATGAGGTCATTTGGTGAGCCTGCTGCCATTGTGTAATCATCCTGAGATGCATCCCAATGTAATGGAGGGACAAGGACATCAGATGAAGGGATTGTTAGAGGATAGGGGAGGGAGAAGCACAGACTACAAGGATTGGTTTCTTATTTTTTAAAAATAAATTTATTGTGAATATTTAAAATGTTCAACATGACATTATCGAATACATTTAAATAGTAAAAAAAAAGTTGTTATAATGAAGAAAATTAACATATCCATCTTATCACATAGTTACCCTAGTTACCCTTTGTTTTCTTTTGTGTGTCTGTGCCAAGAAGAGGAGCTAAAATCTGCTGGATGAATCCCATTATACAACACAATCTTTTCAGAGAAAGATAGCAGACTCTTGGGAGAGTGTCTCTAGAAAATCATTTCTCAAAGTGTGGTCCATGAATCAACCGCATCACAGTCACCTGGAATATTCATAAAAAAAAATCCTGGGGCCCAGTCAGGGCGATTGGGTAGAATCTGTATTCTAGACAAGCTCACAGGTAGTTCTTCTAAATGCCAGTGTTCAAGGACCACTGGTAAATTTGAAGCTTACCTGGAAGAAAGTACTTGAAAATGAGCACAGGATCTCTAGTTGGGCACAGGATCAGGCTGAGGGGAGGATGTTTATACTTTGATGATGGAATGGTGGGCTTAGATAAATTCTGGAAGAGATCCAGAGGAGCCTGGAAGTGGTATGTAAATAGATAAAGAAGCAGAGAAAAGGAGGAGGAAGTGAGGATAAGAAGAGTGAGACCTCAGCATAGATCCAATGAGGGGTCAGGGAAGGGAAGGGCGTGGCTTCAGCTGTGTCTTGGGTCACGTGCTCACAGGTCTCAGGGAAGATGGACAGTAGGCACTGATGGAGAAGGTAAGATGCAGAAAACAGTGGTGGCTGATATGGGAACCTTAGGTTGGCAAAAATCTCACTGAAAGGGATTGCTGTGTTGAGAGGAAGTTTGACAAAGGTGAGGAAGACTGAGAACCAGAGGCAGGCTTTCCATGCCTGGGGGAGTGGGGAAGATGAAGGTTACCTGTGTTTGGATCTAACTTTAGAGATTAACAGGCTCTCAGAGGAGCTGGAGGCTGTGTGAAAGGGCCAGGAGTAAGAGACTTCAGCAGAACTTGTTTGTGAAAATACAGGAGCACCTTACACGTGTCACCTTATTTAGACAATTGAAAAAGATAAAACTGATTTTCATATAAATTCTCGTATTCCTACTCAGCCTCATTAATTTTGCCACTTTTACTATGTTAAAAGGCTCTTGTCTCAACCTTGAGAAAACTTAGTTGGCTGGTGTTTATTTTATCTGGGTTTCTCTCTTATATTCCTTTTTGAGGGTAGAAGCTTTGAAATAAGAACTGTGGAAGGGAGAGAGGCTCTCAGTACAAAAACTATAAAATGGAACATTCCAGAAATAAATTCTAAGATATTTTGAGACAAGAGAGAGCACATTGACAGAACTTTTATTATTATAATGTATTGTTATATACTTGTCCTATTTATTATTGATTATTGTCATTAATTTCTTTCTGTGCTTAATTTATAAAATAAACTTTTTTAATAGTTAGGTATGTATAGGAAGAAACATAGTACATAGAGGATTTGGTACTATTCATGGTTTCAGGTATCTACTGGGGGATTTGGAATATAGCTCTTGTGTATAAGGGGAACTACTGAACTATTACTATTGTAATTATTAGATGAACTAAAACTGATATTTCATTGGGAATGAGCTACTGAGGGATTGCTGTGATGGTGCCAGGAACACCCTCTGAGCTCTACCTGCCCCATGCCTCCTTCCTCATAGGTGCCTTTCAAACTGGCTGCACATAAATTTTAAGGTAAAAGGACCCTATCAGCCAGCTGCTACCCTAGGCAGACCCTGAATCTTGGAGGGGTGTGATCTAGTAAACAAGTGCTACTTTCAAAAGCTTCTCAGGTAATTTGCAGGCACCATCAGAGGTGAGGCTGCCAATCTGCACAAGGGGGTCTGGTCGAGATGCTACAAAGAGAATATCATTTAGTGCCTCATAGTCTCAGGTGATGGAGGAAAGTTCTTGGGATCCCACCCCCCAGCATTATATGGCAGCTTTGGGCATCTTATTTTCTCCTTCAGGACCAAACTGACATTTGGTGTGAATAGATGTTTGGGTGTGCATAAAATAGCTGTTGGGATAGAGAAGCAACATTCCAATGCTCCTTCTGGGTTCATTTTTCCCAGGACAGGTGTCCTGGGAGGCCAGAGGCCATGTCACTCTCGTCCTCCTCACTATTTCCAGGTGGGGAGTTTTAGTTCTTTGTTCCTCCTTTTCCTCTTTACTTGCCTTTTGTTGCTCTATTCAAGATGAAGTCCGTTTTTCTTGGACTGTCTCTCCTATGACTTTGTCTTCTTTTCCCCAAGAATGCCTATAGCACATCGGGTGGGGTAGAGGAGGGCTCTGTCCTCATCCACATTTTCTTAAAACTCTCTCTCAGGGCATCCTCTGTGAAGAGCACTGTGGGAACAGCCTTCCAATGGCTTCATGGGCTGAAGCTCCACCACCCTGACCCTGAAACATCTATCAGAGGATGGTAAAGCCAGTGATCTCCAGGTGGAGCAAGGGCACCTGACTTTAAATCTACTGCCTCATATTGGGTAGACATAGGCCAGTGATCTCCAGGTGGAGAGAGGGCACCTGACTTTAAATCCATATTGGGTAGACATAGGCCTCATCTTCAAGTTCAAATCTCCCAGGCTTATAAATTCTGGGATTGACTTCAATTTTCAGTCCTAGGAGGTGATATCAATGAATGTGTCAAAGGCAGGGAGAGAGATAAATGATTGGGGTGAAGAAGAAAGAATAGGAATTCAGGAAACATGGATTTTAGTCCAAATTTCCACACAAATCTGCTTTGGACACAGATTACTTCTCTGACCAGCCTCTTCAGCTAAAAAGTGAGATTAGACCATACTGATAATTCCCAGTAGATGCCATTTCTTGAAACACACAGGGATCTAGATGCCCTTTTCTAATAATTCAGAGAATTTCTTGGATTTCCATAAGCTCTAAGTTGTACCACTTGGAACCACTACCCTATATTACCTTTGTGGTTCCTGCTCATTCTAGTATTTTCTCATTTTTATCTATCCTATGCTCTTCAGCTTGCTGACGTTGAGACCTGTTGGGTTGGGAATCCCCGTGCCACCAGTGGTTGCCGCATCTGCCTTTGTAGTGGTTGGGAGGCATGTGTTGACTTTTGAACCATTTGAAGTAATGAACCTGGCAAGGAACATCCCTGCAATAACCCATTCCCTGGCTTCTTCCATGCCCTGCTCTTCTCCCAAGCCACAGACATTTGGCTGTTGATAAGCTTTGGTTACAAATGGGCGGTGCCATGCCATGTGGCAGTTGTGGATTTAATTTAATGAGGGCCAAGAAAACAGTAATTGCCTTTCTCAGTCATCCTAGTAATTGGATGGCAAGGCCCTGTCTGCAGGGCTCTTGGTGTTTGGAACAAATGGCTATGTTACAATCCTGATTGCCACATGGCCTCAGGTGAGTCCTGAGCATTCCTCTGCCAAGAGAACAGAGGTGCCTTCCTTGTAGAAGACACCAAAAGATCAGCTCAAACCCCACAGGAAACCGTGGCCCCAAAGCAAATTCACTGCTGAGTCTCGGCTCCCACCTGGGAAGGTGAGAACATGACTTCCTTGTATAAAACTCCATTCCCTGGCTAAAGTGACTAAAGCCAAAAGCTCTAATGAATGGAATGGCATTTTCCAATCTCTAGATATCTACGTCCTCACTCAACCACACAATACCAGGTTAAGTGCTGCTTGAGCATGTGCATCTGGCTGTTGGCAATAGCTCTTTCTTTCTCTTCAAATGTCGCCCCCCATATCTATGTGAGCTCATTAGAATCCTTATCCATCAAGGTTCTGGTCCACATCATTTTGTCATGACCGGGAAAGCGAACTTGACCTCCTCTGAACTCCTCTGACAGCTACATCTATTGCATTGGAATGGCTCCGCTACTGGCCCATGTGAGCTGTTTATTTACCCATTTAGGTCTCAGCTACTGCTGGACTGTAGGTTCCTTGAGGGCAGGCAGAGGACCTTCATCCTTGACACACTTTGGAAGCTGGTTTTCAATTGTTCCAAATATGCACATGAAAACTTAGGCAAATGTTTGGTTTTGGAAGAAATGAAAATAGGGTGATTTCTAAAATCTTCCCCAGCTGGATGTGGTGGTGCGTGCCTGAATCCTAGAGACTCAGGAGTCCAAGGCAGGAGAATCGAGACTTCAAAGTCAACCTCAGCAATTTAGAGAGGCCCTATGCCACTTAGCAATACCCTGTCCCAATATAAAAAATAAAAAGGACTGGGTATGTGGTTCAGTGTTTAAGTGCCCTTAGGTTCAATCTCAATTACCAAAAAAGATTTTTTAATGAAAAAATAAATAAAATAAAATTTAAAAAACCTCCCTGCACTGAGTTAATGTCTCAAAAGTTCTGGTACATTAAACTTCTTATTCAACAGAGTTTGAGACCACTGGTCCACCACAGAGAGCTGGAAGCAGTTCCTGTTTGTGTTTTTCTTACTCCTATCCCAGTTCTTTCTGTCCAGATTGATAACTTTCTGGAGCCCAGGGAGCCAGGGGCCACTGCCCACTGCCCTCCAGTACTGTTTGGAGTGCTTTATCTTTTGGTGGTGTTCACCAGCCGAACAGGGAAATGGCAGTAGAGTGGATAACCATCCGATCTTGCCAAGCACTGAGGACATTCCCAAGTTGCTGGAATTTTTAAACTGGCGTTTTCTTGGTTGGTCTGTTAAGTGCAGCTGTAGAGAGTCAAGCATCTGAGAGATAGAGGGAGTAGGTGTGGAGGGGGATTGGTGGCTAGTTTTATCTGGGCATGGAGGCTTTGCAGGGACTTGTGAGAGAATGACAGCCAGAGAACAGTGAGTAGTTCAGAGATAAGCTACGCTCTCTGGAAACCACAGCAGATGGCCATAAAACGCCGGGAAGACAAGTCCTGCAAACACCTGCCAACGCCTGGCTTATCACACACAAGATTTATAAGCAGAGCCCTGGAAGGCACAGCTACCCCTCATCAGGGAAATATAAACAGAATAAATAACAAGCCCGCCTCAGGCCCTCCTCTGTAGGATGCTTTAAGATGCAAGGCATCCCTTAGAGAGGCCTGAGATGAGTTCATTTACTAGTTCAGAGGAGTTCAGTGCCTGTCCAGGTTTGAATGGTGTTTGGAAGCCGAGTCCGCCCTATGGAGTGGCACAAGACAGAGAGGAAGTAGCTGAGGTCCCTGCCCACCGTCCACTACTGGGCACTTCATGTGCTCAAGAGGCCTCCATACAGAGCTGAGCCAATGATGGTGGCTGATTTAACATCTGAAAAATGGAAAAAATAGGAAAACCACATGCCACTGCCATCCTCACTCAGGGAGGATGTAACGTGTATCAATTATCTCTGGCTTCATCATTAGAGATGGGACCACTGATAACCTACCAGAGTCACTGTCCTGCCTCCCGTGGTGACAGACTGGGAGGGCCAATGATCTGGAGAGCTTCAGTTTATTTTGTTCTTTCAGCAAGTTTGATCCTTTTTTGGATCAAACTCTCTAAGAACATGAGCCAAGTAGAGGGAAGGGTGGTCTGTCCTCAAAACCCTACCTGTATAAATAAAGCATTTTAAAAAACTCTCAGCCACGTATTAAATATGTCTTTAGAAATTAATGCAATTTAGCTAATCCACTGGCTGGTGGGAAATGCTGTAACCACCTTCATTCATCTTTGAAGATATTCTGTGTCCAGACCATGAGGAAGAGAGTGTCTTGTGTGACAGGAAAGCATTTGCTGAGCACAAGGCCAGGGTGAGGGTGGGAGCTATGGATTTTGACCTGGAGGCCCTCAGAAGGAGAAGAAAAGAGACACTCCCTGCTTCAGTTCCCGATGTCTGATCTAATTGTAGCTCCCGTGTAACGTGATTGTGTTTCTATTTCTTACACCCAGAATAACAGACATAGCTTCTAACTATACTATGCAGTAACAGAGGGCACCAACCGCCTTGGCTGTACACTTAGGTGGGGGGATCCAGCAGGCCTTTTCCAGTGGAAAAGGAAAAATATCTCCCATAAGGACAACCTTGGCCTGTGAAAGAGTGGGTGGGTTGGATGACTCGGGGGACTTCTTGGTACCTGGTAAAGCACTCTTCAGAGTTGTGAATATACCAGTCATTACTACAATTTTTAAAAAACAAAAAGAATTCAGGATATTATAACCTATTCAAAAAAGTCTAAGCTGATGTTCCTGATGAGTTCACTATCAGTACAAGTTATTTATCTTCTCAAGAACATTATCTTTGGAGATAGTTTTCATCAGTGAATCAACCTTTGTGTGTTTCAACTTCTTTCAGTTTTTTCCAGTCTGGTGAAGAAGGATGCCTGCATATTGACATGCAGGCAGCTTTTAAGTTACCCCCATGCCTGCCACACACACACCACACACAGATCACACATACACCAAACATACTACATACATCATACACATGCATATTATACATGAACATATAGTCCACACACACACACATACACACCTCACCTATACATATTATACACACATACCACATACACATCACACATATGCTGCAGGTAAGTTGCATATACGTGTAACACATAGCACACATGCACACAGATGCCACATACACACACACCATATGCACAAATACTACACACATGCTCATCAGACTCACACACAGTAGATAGTGTAAATTTTTCTCTAAAGTCAATTGCATAATAATCACTTCATTTTCATGAGTGTTTATTCTTTCTTTTATAAATAAAAAAGTTGAGCCCCATGACTTTTTGGCATTTTGGTTTGGAAATGAAGGTTCCTTATGTTCAACATTATTCAGACCACCCTTGGGCCTCCTGAGGGAGGGGTGTTCTGAAGACCTGATCCTTCAGAGGCCTGGTGGCTGCCGGTCAAGGGCTGATGTATGTGTTTCCTCACAGGGCGGCAGAGGGCGCTTTCTTGGGTAGGAACCCTGGAATCCATGGCTCCCTTCCTAACCTCCAGCCAGCATCTTAAACTATTCCAGTCAATGACAGGGGAAATTGCTGATTTAAATTGTTAGAGTAAGAAGCATTCTTGGTGTTCCAGCTCACAACTTTCTAATATCTTTGCTTTTTAAAGCACTTCAAAATGTCAGGGGACTTGCACATACTCTTGTCTTCTAACCAACTAGTCCAACAAGAGAGGGAAGTATGAATTATTATTCTCACTGAATTTATGTCAGGAAACAACAGCTCTTTTGTCCGCCATGACACTCTTCAGAGTTCACTAGAGAGCTGCCCTGCTCTCTTCTATTCCTGTAGGAGAAACTTTGCTATCATCGTGTATTGCTTTAAGACCTTTATTGTGCTGTTTCTAACCAATGCATTTGAGAATCACAGGGCTAGCTAGCATGCAATTAGATTTCTGAGGGCAGTCATATAAATTAAACCAGATAAATCATTGTAAATTATTTTTTAATAACTACAGAATGGATTAGAGCATCTGCTTATGATAGCACGCCTAGGCCTGTTGCTTTTGAACTAAGTGCCTGGCTATGAAACATCAGACGGGGCTTATGCATGTGTTCCTCTTACTTCATGACCATGAAACTTAAAGAAGTGTCTTTTTGGAATACGATACTTTCTTTAAAAATCTCTGTTGCCCTCTAGTATAATCTGTTCCATCTGAAATGAGTTTCCTGATGTTGGTGAAGAGAGCAGAGCGTGTTAGTTTCACTTCTGAAACCCTTTGCATCATCAGCTGCCATGAGGAGGTCAGAAAGCTCTGTTAAGAACCAGAGGCCTTGTCTGCAGATCAAGGAGGAAATGAATGAAGGAGAGGGAGAGTTTACACCCTTGTTCCCACTGCATTCCGTAGCATGACTGTGTTCACCACTGAAAGCTGCTCATCCAAAATTTACTTCTGGATTTTTACCCTTTCTTTGAAAATCCAAAGAGCTAGCCACTCCTTAAACTCTCACTGTATGAAATCAATGGTCTATGGGCCCCTTCTGCATCCATCTGGGATGGCCCTGGAAGAGCTGCTTCTATAGCTTGTTCTTTTTTCTCTCGTGTAAATCTTATCTACCCAATTTCCTTGAGGGTAAGGCTATGGCTTATGTTTGTAATAATGTAGCAAACTCTCTGAAAATACTGGTGAACTGATAGTTAATTAGACAAATGATAAAATACATCACTGCTTTTCTGGACAAGACTTGGTCCTTATATATTAGAGGATCATGTTTAGACAAGAATCCTTCCAAGAATGTCAGAATTCTTAGAGGAGAAGGCTATCCATAAATCAGCCTGAGTCCATCTGACCTATTCATTCCAAGTGTTGGGAACTTTATGTTTGCCAATTCTATACCCTTTTACTCAGGGTATAGAATTAGCAAAGTAGCTCAAAGTGTGTCGGACTCTATTGAGTACCACCATCTTGGTGCGTGACCTTGGGCAAGTTACTTAACCAACTGGTGACTGTTTCTTCATCTACAATATGGGTGTAAACAGGTCAAGAACCTCACAGGATTGTGAGGGTTAAATTGTTTAATCCACATCTCAGATTTAGTACAGTGCTTGACACAGTAGCAAGTATTAATAGATGTTTGGAATTTTTATGGTATTATAGTGCCTCTTCATCTTCTCTTTGTTTTGTTTTTATTGGCTTCTCAATTGTACAGAATTCTGAAGGCAATTTACACAGTCATATACAAAGCTTTTTTCTCATTTTATCACACCTAATCTCGTTTCCATTGGCTGAGCCAGGGAGCAGGCCCTCCTTGAGGGGCTGGGCAACACACATCTTCTCTTGGGCTCTCTTTTGTAGGGATAAAATTAGAGACAGTCACTCCTATTTTAATTCTCTCCTTTGTTTTCACCTTATCCCAGGTCTTAACTTTACGAAGAAGACACCCATGCTTCTTTATTTTCTTTGGGGTCCCTGGACCCTTTATTGCCTTCCACTCATCTTCGACCAGACTCTATGCCAAAGTCATTCCAGAGATACTGCAAGGCAGAATTCGAAACCTGTAAACCAAACTCAGTTCACATGTCGGTGATTAAAACAACAAATCAAATTATTTGCCCACACAAACATTTACATAGAAAGCTTTCAACATTTGGGGTTTCTAGCTTCTCTTGAATGATCTAGGATCTGGCAACCATGGACCTGTGTTGCACCAGGCATGAATCTGCCACAGCTGAGCCAATGTGGGCACCATAAGGTGGTTTTTGGCTCTCTCCAGTTCCTAGCTAGCTTCCAGTTGATCTCCTTGTTTGCCCTCTCTCCCTGGATCCTGAAGGCACTTGATTTTTTGAAGTCTGCTTTAGAGTAGAGAAACCTGAGATGGTATATGGATTCAGAATGACACTTTGGAATGTAAAGATCTGGCTTCAAATGCTACCTTTCACCAGCTGTCTGATCATGAGCTGGCCCCTTCCTATTTTGTTTTATCTGGTAGTGAGTGAGAACACCTGTCGTGTGTCTTAGAGGGCCATGTAGAGGAATTTGTGAGCTACTGGGCATGAAGGTGCTTTGTGAAGGGTGATGTGGCTATTGTCTCTGAGGATGGGGCCCCCTTGTTTATCTTCAGGGGCTTTCCCAGAGTCATTGGTGTTGCCAACAGAAGATCGTGTGCCAAGCGTTCCCTCTGCCTTTGACTCTGAGTGTGAGAGTTTTTACTCAAGGGTGTGGGAGGACATGACAATAATCATCAATCCAGACAAGGCACCCTTTTTCCACATTTTGACCTCCCAAAGAGGAGGAAACACAGATACACAAGGCACTTTCTTACTGTCTTACTTTCTTATTTTCTTACTGCTTTCTCGCTTTCTTACTGCCTTACTTGGTCAAAGGAAGAAGGCCCTTCCCACACACTTACCTTCACGCTGGCTTTCACTACAAAGGGCTTCACATACCTACATACAACCCACGAGCTGGCATGTCCCCAGGATAAATAAAGCATGCATTTTTCTTATTAATCATCAATATAAAAACACATGGCCTCTCTTTCTATTGTTCTATGCCTGGTTCACACCCTATATAATTTTATACTGTTCCTACAGCCCTGACATGCCCTAAGCTACAATTGACATTGATTCACTGACTTATAAAAGTGTGTTATCTGTTCTCTGTGTCTACACAGAGCTCTCTGCCCAGGCAGTGACTCAGGATTTAAGAGAATGGGGCATAAAGAGGTCACATACCACAAGGGAAGCACTTTGTAACCCACAATGCTTCTTATTGGAAAACTCATTCAGGCTCCGTCAACTCATTTTCTGTGGGAGCCACCTCATGACAATTTCTAACTGAATCCTTCCATTCGTTTACTAACTCTGGTAAAATTCCATTCTACATCTCTTTTAAAAGGAAAGCTCATTGAAAGGGAGTCATTATGATCCAGAAGGCTTGATGGAAAAATGTACAGAGTCTTGGAAACAGTGCTTGCATGGCTCTGAATGTCTGCAAGGAGAAAAACTTGGCGGTGAGATGGCAGAGATGTCACCAGGCATAACTCACCAAGAGCACACTAGGTCACTGAGAAAAAGTCTAGCTTAATGGACGTGCTGAACATGAGTTTATCAACGAAGCAGCAGAGGTGAGTGGAAGAAAAGAAGGCAACGTGAATAAAATGTGTCAGATTTTAAAGTTCAAAAATACAACAAAATTCTGCTAACTTTCTAATCAACATGAATGTTGACAACTTCTCTGTGAATTTTGTTATTGCTAAAACATATTTTTTCAAGTTCAAGGCCCCTCATTTTAACGTATTTGTAATTAGGGAGTACTACAGTCTGGAAAGACCATTGGTGTTCACTAAATATCCATGGGCTTCTCTCCATTTCCAGCCTTCTTTGTAGTGTTTCTGGGCCCAAAAACAAGAACAAAAAGCATTATGTGTCCCTTTCAGGTTGAGGTACATAAAGGCTTTGGTGTCTTCTTTATTTATTTTTTTTCTCTTGATGTTGAAGGCCGTGTGTTAGATAGCAGAGCCAAAAGAAAGGTGGCTGTGCAATCTACATTCAACTTTCCCATTCAAAAGGAATAAAGGATAATTATGTTAAGATTTGTAGGCTTTATTTGTTACTGTAGCATAGCCTTACCTATTCTGTCTAATACTGTGCATACATTTATGGTACAGTGGGTTGTTCCGAAAACAGCTAACATTAAATCCACAATACATTTTATAATCATTTTCACAGAATTCAAAAAACTTAAATTCTATTTAGTTTAGTTTTGGTGGGTAGATGAGAAATTTTCTAGAAGCAGTCATTTTATCTACAGGAGCAATTCTCAGTTGGAGGTGGGGGGTGTCTTATAGATTATAGACAATTCCCTTGAGAACACTTTCATATCCCTATACCTTTCCCACCCTAAATCTCTTACCCTTCAGATTTGGTTATAAATTTTTCTCTACACACTTTTGATAGCCATACACTGCAGAGAAAAAAATATTTTGGCAGCATAATCATAGGGTTGAAATTAAAATGTCTTCCCTTCCCTGGGCTTCCATATTTTCTTTATTTTGTTTTGAAAATATGTATTGAAAGAGGTCAAGAAGGCAAGGTCAAGGTGGGCCACTGGGCCAAAGTATTTCTATGGGATTCCTGCCTCAAATGCATAACCGCAATCTAATCATGATAAAGTGTCAGATAAACCCAAGCTGTGGTGTACTTTATGTACTGTTTTCTGAAAATATGTTGAGGTCATGAAAAATAGAGCCCCTTCTCTGCAAGTGAAGAAAGTAGAGACATGGCAGCCAAGTGCAATGCTCAATCATGTCCTAGACGAGTGTGTGTGTGTGTGTGTGTGTGTGTGTGTGTGTGTGTGTGTTGTTTTATATAGTTTATATATTACACACACATATATATAATAACTACAATAAAAAATAAACAGCAAGAAAAGATTTATTGTATTTTTTATTGTAGTTTAAAATGACTCACAAAATTTATCATCTCTAAGAGTGTTGTTTGGTAATGTTATGTATATTCACAGCATTGTTAATGTTAACTTCTTTTTTTATTTTAGTTGTTGGAGGACCTTTATCTTTATTTATTTATATATGATGCTGAGGATCGAACCCAGTGCCACACATATGCTAGGCAAGTGCTCTACCACTGAGTCACAACCCCAGCCCTGTTCATGTTAACTTCTTGATTGGAAGGGTTGTTTTTATGCTTTGAATGTGTTTCCCAGTGGCTCATGGATTCAAGTCTTAATCTCTAATGTGGTGCTGTTAGGAGGTGGTAGAACCTGAAGAGGTGGGACCTAGCATAAAGTCTTTGGGTCACTGAGGACATGCCCTTGAAGGGAGTATTGGGATTCTAACCCCTTCTTCTTCCATTTTGCTTCCTGACCATTAGGTGACCAGCTTTGCTTTCCCACATCCATTGGCCATGATGTGCTGTGTAACCAGGGGCCCCAAAACAATGGGGCCAATTGATCATGGTCTAAATCCTCAAAAACTATGAGTCTAAATGAAACTTTCTCTTGAATTCATTTGATTTGTCTCAGATATTTGTTATAGTGATGGAATGCTAACTAACACAGATGTACTGTGGTTATAAGAAAGTCTTTTCTTGGAGGGGGATAGAAAGGATAGTAGAATGAAATAGACATCATTATTACTGTGTGTATATATGTGACTACATGACCAATATGATTCTGCAACCTGTACGCTCAGAAAATGAGAAATTATATCCCATCTGATTCAAATGTATGATATGTCAAGGTCATTGTACTGTAATGTGTAACTAATTAAAACAAATAAGAAAATTTTAAAAAAAGAAAGAAAAGAAAATATCCATGTACATTAAAAAAAAAGAAAGAAAGTATTTTCTTTTTGGTGGGTTACTAGGGATTGAACTCCGGGGCATTCAACCACTGAGCCACATCCCTAACCCTTTTTTTGTATTTTTATTTAGAGACAGGGTCTCACTGAGTTGCTTAGTGCCTCACTGTTGTTGAGGCTGGCTTTGAACTCGTGATCCTCCTGCCTCAGCCTCCCAAGCCATTGGAATTACAGGAATGCACCATCACACCCAGCTAGGAAAGTCTTTTCTTAGACTTTAGGATGTATGTGTTTGGAGCAACACACACACGCACACACATGTGTATGTATGTACACATATGTGTATGTATAAGTCAGCTTTTCACTGCTGTGACCAAAATTTCTGACAAGAACAACTTAGAAGAGGTAAAGTTTATTTTGGCTCACAGTTTTCCAGATCTAACCATAACAAAATGTGTGCATGTGGGTAGATATGTACATATTCACCCCTCCATGTCTGTGTCTATGTGCTCCATATCCTTGGATTCTATTAAACACAGATCAAAAACATTTGCAAAAAAAAAAAATATTTGGAAAAAAACTCGATCTGTTCTGAACATGTACAGACTATTTACTTGCCACTATTTTCTAAACTTACAATATAACAACTATTTACACAGCATTTACATTGTATTAGGTATGATATAGGATTTCAAGTATAAAGGAGGATATGCATAGGTTCTATGCCAATACTATACCATTTTATTTTATTTTTTCAAACAGGAATAAACATCATTTTATACAAGGGAATTAAACATCCTTGAATCTTGGTATCCTCCTTGGTCCTGGAATCAAATCAATTCTCTATGTATACCATGGTGTGTGTATGTGTGTGTGTGTGTGTGTGTGTGTGTGTGTGTGTGTATACATTTATATTAGAGAGAGAGAGAGATAAAAGAGAAAAATGAAAAAGCAAGTGTAGTAAAATAACAATTGAAGGCACAGAATTCTTTGTACAATTCTTACAACTTTTCTGTATGTTTGAAATTATTTCAAAATAGAAAATAAATGCCTTTAATCACCATAGTGTCTTCTGTTCTCCAACGACCTTTTCCACTACTCACCTGCCTTTCTGGAACCACAGGGAATCTTTTGGTCATTAGCTCTCTATGAGTCTGTGTTCTCTGAGGAGGAAAAAAAATATATTTAAAAAGGAAATGTGTTTCCAATGACTAATAAAATGGAAAAATCATAGAGAAACTATTTTACCTAAAACTTGTTCCAAGGCATCAGGAAGAAGGTCAAATTTTTGCTGTTGTGATGGAGTCCCACATTTCTCCCCTTTGGAAGGCTTGACTCCACTGCTCCCTCCTCCTCTGGTCGTGTGTCCTCCACACAGTTTTTGCCTCCCCTGAACTCCTCTCACAACTAATGTACATGAAACAAAAGTGGTTCTCCAAGGTATTGAAGAGATTTTTATGATGTTTCGTGTGTACGATTCACTAAGAAAGGTGTTTTTAGGTGGGTTTTTTTTTAGTTTTTTTTTTTAAGTTATGGTTAAATATACAGAACATAAATGCACCATCTTGGCCATTGTTAAGCACACAGTTCACAATAAGTACATTTGCCTTGTTGTGATCACCACCATCTCCAGAACTTTTCCATCTTCCTGAACAGAAACTGTGTATCCGTGAAACACTAACTCCCTCCACTCCTGCCCATGAGAACCACCACTGTACTTTATGTGAATTTGACTCTTTCAGGTACTTCATTGAGTGAAGTAATAAAAGAGTGGAATTATATATTTGTCCTCTTATGATTGACTGACTTCACTTAGCATAACGTTTTAAGGTTCATCCATATTGTGGAATGTATCAAGTATTCTTCCTTTTTGAGGTTAAATGATATTCCATTGTATAGATGCACCACATTTTGCTTATCCATTTATCATTCATTCATGTACACTGAGATGCTTCCACATTTTGTCTATTGTGAATAATGCTGCTATGAACATAGATGTACAAATATCAATGGAAGTCCTTGTTTTCCATTCTTTGGGATATATGTCCAGAAGTGGAGTTGCTGAGTCACATGGTAATTCCATGTGTAATATTTTGGGGAACCACCATATTGTTTTCCACAGTGGCTATACAATTTTACAATCCAAGCAACACTGCACAAGTGTACAAAGGTTTTAGTTTCACTTTCATGTCTCCCAGTCAACAGTTTCATACTAGTAAATTCTTTAACATTATGTTACTTGAACCATGAGACTTTGTATGAGATTATTTATACTCTCTGTCTGCTGACCAGCACCATGGAGTGAACCCACCACTAGACTTAGCATGCTAGGGAACGTTCCCAGCAGTGTTTTCTTCCTTGGATTTGGAATCACACAGTATAAGATTTGGAGGGAAACCCAATGTAAATTACGATAGGGAAGTAGGACTCTTCTGCCCAACCCCATTCTAATTATGTCATTCAGATCTTTACATCAAGGACTTGTAAGATACAGGAAGGTATATGGAAGCATTGAAAAGCATACTTTTAACGTACTTATATCCCCAGGAAATAGTGAATGGGCTCTTTGAAGGCATTCACATGTCTCATACAAACAGAAAAAGTAAGAAGAGGCACTAAAGAAATCTCCATCTTATTTAAAGCAGGTGTGTACACATGTACACATGTATGTACACACAAACTAGCAAAAGATTTTTAATACTCTTGCTATCATGGTTGTCATTTTGTGATTACAAATGTCAGCTAAGCCTCAATGTAAATCCAGCATTCTGATTAATTCAAGAAGCAATATGAGTCTCTTTGTGTTCATTTCAGGAAGGTTATGTAGCTTGCAAAAATCTACAGAGACTCTATTCTATATCTCTCAGATGTCTAATCACTGGAAATGGTGATTTAGAAGTCAAATCCTTCTCTCTCTGGTTTCTATGCATTTTACCTGCCTCTGGGAACTGTGAGAATGGACAGTGAAGGCCAATATTTTAATTCTTTAGATTATTAGCTACACCCTGAGCCTACACATCTATATTGCAGAAAGTAATCAAATCACCAGGGGTTCCTTAGTATGAGTCATTCTTTACATGGTGGGGCCTGAACGTGGTGCACAGAGAGACCAATTAGGTGAAGGTAGGTTGATAGGGAGTGACAACAGAACTTGAGAAAAGACTGTGCTCTTGTCAGTCGTTCATATATAGTAAGGCTAAGGCTGGTCTGGAAAAGCCAGTACTTATTGGTAAAAGGTTATTAGCAAGAAGACCCAGGGGCAAGTTTCCAACCTGGGTTACACAATTTAATTATCTGGGGAACTTTCAAAAATTCATTTTCCTGGCTACACTCAGGATCAATGGGGTAAATAAATGATTCCAGAGATCAGAACTAAGGCACTGGTAGTTTAAAGAATTCCGTATGTGAGTACAAGATGCATTGATATTTGAGAACAATTATTCATTCTAATACCACACTTATGTTCTATGAGCAACACCCTCCAAAAGTACAATGATCTGGAGGAAATTGTTAATGAAAAGTAGTAAATAACTTTCCTTAAAAAATGTACATGTTACAAAAAAAAAATAAACAAAAACTTGATTTGTAAGGAACCAATGTTAGTAATAGTTATCTTTAGACACCAGTGTGGAACTCAACCTCCAGCTAATTTGCTTTCTTTTGCTTCTTAAATTATTTTCAAAGATTTATCAAACAGAAAAGGTAAAAATAGGCACCAAAGAAATCTCCATCTTATTTAAAGCATGTATGTATGCACGTACGCATGTATGCACACACAAACTGGCAAAATATTTTTTCAATACTTTTGCTATCAAGGTTGGCATTTTGTGATTACAAATGTCAGATAAGCCTCAATGTAAACCCAGCATTCTGACTAATTCAAGAAGCAATATGAGTCTCTTTGTGTTCATTTCAGGAAAATTAGGCAAATCTCAAATCCTTTGTAATAAAAGTAATACATTTTAAAGAAGTAATAACTGGCAAACTTGCTCATAAAATGAGACACCATATTACTTAAAGGATGGAAGTTTTGTGGGAATTCAAGAGGCCAGGTTCATCACAATATTAATGAGGCTACAGGTGGGCTCAGCATCTGGGCTATGCTCTCTACCTCCTAGACACCAGAAGAGTAGTCCTCTGCTTTCAGATAATACCAGTTTGCCCTCTGGGCGTGTTGTGCACACTCCAAATAGTGTTAGCAAAGGGCCTTATTTCTTCCTAACAACAACAACAAAAAAATCCCTGTATGCACAGCACAGGACATAGAGATTTAAAGAAACTTCTGATGTGGCCTCCTGAAGAGCTTCATGGTGAGGGATCTGCCTAGATGTTATGATTCGTATCTTGAAGTCCTAGGATCTCCTCCTCCATTACTTTTGATTTTGTAAAATAGCTGTCATGGTGCTATTTTACAAATACACTGGTCTTCCCTGATCTCCTCTTGACAATGGAATTGCTGAGGTTCATTTGTGCTCATACGGGTCTCACTTATCTTCAAGCAACCACCTATTTTCCCATGGTTGAATAAGGCAAACTCAAAGAGCAGCCTCTTTGCATTTACCCTCTATCAACATATCCTTTCAGATTGTTCTTTTCCCAATATCATGACAGGAAGTGGGGAATCCCTGAAGTGAGAACAGGTCATGTTCCCCTGATAGGCAGCCTTTTCCATGTCTCCTCAGAAGACTCGTATTGTTTCCTAATGACACGCTTTGCTTTACAGTTCCCAGCATCAGCATCTGGAATAGAGGAGGGGTAGAAAGAGGGAAGGAGAAAGGAAAAGAAGAGGCAGTTGCTATTGCCTTGTTTGCTCACTTCAAAGGACTTACTAATGAGTCTGCCTATTGTCTAAGCTCCCGTCTATACCTGAGTTTTGCAATCCGTACACCTAGAGAGATCACAGAGAACCGAACGAAGCCTTTCACGACAGGACAGGACAGCCCACCCTCCCCCTCTGGGAGGAATCAAAGGGGTGATTGTCAAAGGCAAATGAATTTGATCTGGAGGACTCGCACAGCTATCGGAACAGGTTCAGCAAAAGAAAAAAGAATGTGCAGAGTAGGTAGGAGGCAAGAATAGGGGAAGGAGAGCTGTCGAAAAAAAATCTAATAAAATTCATTCCTATTAAGATAACTTTTCATTCTATCTTCTTACCTTCACTGTCAGACATCCTTGCAGTGGTGAGATGAGAAAAAATAATTTAAATTCCCTTCCCATATCTATATCCTACTCCCCTTCCTATCCAGTTTAGGCCAGTGGTTGTCAATTGGGGTTGGGAGGCAGGTGGTGGCCAACATTTGGTGATATCTAGAGACACTTTTGGTTGTCACAATAGGGGACAGGGTATTTACCAGCTTCTAATACATGGAGAGCAGAGATCTTGCTAAATATCTCACAATGCACAGGACAGCCTCCCACAACAGAGAATTGTTTGTTTCAAATTGTCAAAGGTGCCCAGGTTGAGAAACCCTTACACAGGCATTTATTCCTGGAATGAGTCAAGTCAGAAGAACAAGACTCACATTCCTTGATGTGGCTTCTGAGAGGAGTTTTGTTTGTTGCTGTTACTGTTTCTGGGAAGTTTTACTCTTGTATTCATCACTCCCTTGCAACAAAACATCCCAGGCTCCTGAACATGGGTGAAGGGGACTGTTCAAACCGAACAGGAGAATTGAAGAATCACACATCTCATGATTGTGGGCTTTCTCGACTGTCTCTCTGTAATCAGAGGCATTTTTTCTTCTCTGGTTGCTGCTATGAAGTCAGCCTTCAAATTCCTCTGCACGGGCAGTTACTATGGACAGAAAGATGATTTGCTACAATTGAAACTGATTCCTAGGTGGAAAGGGAAGAGTGTGTGTGTGTGTGTTTCCTTCAGTATCATCTATGATAAATGGTTGTGGCTGATTATTCAAATTGGTGACAGAAGCATAAACTACTAAGGAAATGTATCCTAAGAATTCATGTGAGGTTGGAGAATTTCCCATGTAATTAGCCTATTAACAGCCATCATGAAGGATGAGTTTTGCAATCCGTACACCTTTTAAAAAACTGGAATGCTCAAGGCAGCTATGAGTTTCAAAAGGCTGCATATTCCAGATCATAGCCCAAGACTTTCCAGTTTGGAGAGCCTAACAAAGCTGGAAAAGATTTGAGATAACTGCAAAGGGATAGATTTGTACAGCAATGAATTACATTTAGATATGACAGCAAAGCATAAAAGAGAAAGTGTTCTGAAACCCAGTCCAATAAGCTTTACATATGTAATGCCTGAGTCTTTCTTCAGCATGGTTCCAACATGAACCAATGAAGAGGCATCAGACCAGAACCCAGGATAATTTGTACTGGATCATGTGTGTGCAGAAGAGGGATAACCACCACTTCTCGGCCAGCAGCCAGGACACTACAATGTAATGGTGCACACACAATATGTGATAATGGTGGGGAGATGCTAGAAATGTGACAAAAATGCCCTGAGAGTATAGAATGTTCTATTGCCACATTTTTTTTTGCTTGTTCAAGATTCATAGAAGACAGAAGAGTATGTGCCTATCTATGTGAATAGGTATATAGATGTCTGTGGCTATGGCAATAATTATGAATATGTCTAGTATCTATGTCTGTGTCTGTGGCTTGGCTATGGCTATGACTATGACTATGGTATGTCTGTGGCTGTATGTATGGCTATGACTGTGTCTGTGTCTATGACTTTGGTTAGAGCTTTGTCTAAATAAGCTGTGCCTGTGTCTACGGATGTGGCTGTATCTATGGCTTTGGTAATGACTATGGCTATGCCTGTGTCTATGTCTATCACTGTAGCTATGGCTGCTGTATGTCTACAGATCTACAGATAAGACTGTATGCCTTATCTGCATCTGTGCTTATGTTTGTCTGTGGCTATGGCCATGTCTATGTCTATGTCTGTGTCTGTGGCTATGGCTATGAGTATGGCACATATATGACTATGTTTGAGGCTATGTCTATGGCTATGTCTGTGTCTGTGGCTATGGTTTTGTCTGTGGCTATTTTAGTCATTATTTTATTTATTTTTTTTTACTCTTGAAACTAAAGGATTTGACCAGAACAACTGTTGAAGAGAGGAAGAATTTATTTGAGGGCTCAAGGTTTCAGAGGTCTTAGTCCATAGACAGCAGACTCCATTCCTAAGGGCTTGAGGTGAGGCAGAACATCAGGGCTGAAGAGTGTGGTAGAGGGAAATGGCTCACATGATGATCAGGAAGGAGAGAGAGAGAGAGAGAGAGAGAGAGAGAGAGAGAGAGAGAGAGAGAGAGACTCCACTTGCCAGATATAAAATATATACCCCAAAGCATGCCCCCAAAGACCTACCTCCTCCAACAATACCCTGCCTGCCTTCAGTTACCACTCAGATGATCCTATTAGGGAATTAATTCACTGACTGGGTTAAGGTTCTCATAACCAAATCATTTCTCCTCTAAACCTTCTTGCACTGTCTCACACATGAGCTTTTGAGGACACCTCACATCCAAGCCATAACAGAGGCTATGGCTCTGGCTATACCTATGTCTGCAGCTATGTCTATGGCCCTGGTATGTCTATGATTATGGTGATGGCTTGGCCTTATCTGCATCTGTGCCTGTGTCTCTGGATCTGGCTATGTCCACGTTTATGGCTATGGCTGTGTTTGGGCTGTCTATGCCTATATCTATGTCCATGGCTCTGGCTTTGTCTATGAGAGTTTTCAGACAGAGGCTTAAATTAGACTCCATATAGAGGGATAAGACCTCTTGTGTCCTGTCAAAAAAATGTACCTAGAACTCCTGATTTAAGCTACGAATTGTAATCAATTTTTTGGTTTCTATATTCTACAGGTAAATACTTAAAGTAGCCATACATGCATTTTAACAATTCACAAACATTTTTTGAACTTTTACTAGGTATTAGTCAATGGATAAGCCTTTCATTACCCATGGGTTAATAAAATGAACACTGTTACAACCCTCACAGATTAAACAGTCTCTTGTTGCTCACTTTCTTTACTTCCTGATTCTTGCAAAATTTCCATGAAATTCCTTCCTGGTTTATGACAGAATGTTATAAAGCACAAATAACATTTTTCACAGAAGAAAGGCAGAAAAAAAACCATCATGTTATGGCTTTCATATACTTTAGAAGTCTCTCAACCTAAAAATTTATGAAAAGACACATTTCACACGTTGAAGCATGAAGTATGGCCTGAGCTTAAGTACAACCCATTGTTGGGGATTCACATCCAACTGGGTATATCAAGTGAAAATAAGAAGGGTGTGGGGCCATGAGACCTTTTGGGAATGAACTTACCTTCAAGGGAGACAAGCCGGGCATTTTGGTGTTATGCTGGTGACCCAAGCCTCCCACCTATGAGGGGAAAACTGGTTCTGAAGGTGGGCAGGTCACATAAGTCTACCACTGGCCCAACCTTGGGGACTTATCGTTAAGCCTTGGGAAAAGAGGATTTAGAGACTAAAGATAAAGATACTGTCTTTGTAGAGAGATGTTGGGATGCAGAGTTCAGTGGCCAACTGTGAATTGGGAGCTCAGGGTGCTTCTGGCAAAGAAAGACCAATGAGAATATGGGGTGCTTCTGCATCTTGAGGCCTGGCAACTGCATGAACCCTGGGAGAAAACACTGCTGGCTCTTGTGTCAATGTCATACCTGGGGGTGGACCTTGATAAGTTGCCACTTCAAGAGCTCTTCTTGCAGAGATCGTTTTATGGGCAGAATTGTGTCCCCTCACAATTCATATGTTGAAGTACTAACCCTCAGCACCTCAGAGCATGGCTATGTTTGGAGGTTAGTGTCCTTAAGAGATAATTAAAGTACAATGAATTCATGTAGGTGGGCTGTAAACTAATATGTCATTATAAGAAAAGATTAGAATGCAGACAAAACACAGATTTAGAGGTGACTGTGTGAGGAAAGAAGGAGAAGACAACCATTTGCAAGTCAAGGAGAGAGGCCTCAGAAGAAACCAATTCTATCTACATCTTGATCTTGAACTTCTTGAGGAAGTAACTGCTGTTTAAACCACCCCATCTGTAGTGTCTTCTTATGGCAGCTGTAACAGACTAACACAGACCTTTATGAAAAGAAGACGGGTTAGGAGAGCATTAGAGGGCTCTTTCTAACTATCCTCTGGACCTGTCAGATTAACAGGGTATTTTCAGGATATACTCACAGGCAACTATTATGTAACTGGGAACAAAGCCAATGGATATCAAGTTATTATACAGTTATGTGTTGCTTTATGATGAACCACTCTCTGAGGAACACATTGTTAGGTGACTTCATTATTGTGTGAACATCCTGGAGTACACAAACCTAGATGGCATAGCCTACTACACCCCTACGCTGTCTGGTACAGCCACAATCATATATGCAGACTGTCATTTGCTAAAATATCATGCAGCATGTGCCTGCCTGTATTTGATTTCAGCCCATAAAATCTCACCGAGTAAAAAAATCGATGAAAATTCAGTTGACCAAAATATCTTCAGCTCTTTTCGATCTTCATGGAGGTACAAACTTGGAGATGTCTTAGAGTTTCTTTGTTTTCCTTTCTCTATGTTCTCCTAATCATTTGGTTATAGTGTTCTCATGAGTTTTCCTGTAAAATGTCCTGCATAGCTGTCCCTTCCTCTATATGTGCCTGGCTACCTTGCATGTCTAGGCTCTAATCACCCCCATTGAGACAACTTCCACAGTGTCCTTCCTGGATCCCTCTCTGTCTTCTCCTCCAGAACCCACCCTCATGGCCCTACTAAGAGCTCAGGAACCGCTACATCATGTTATCCTTCTCAGCTGTCTCCTCTAAGCCCCTCCATCATTTGGCCTCTGTCTGTGCTTACTCTTATTTCTCACTATCACCCAAGACTCATTGCACCAGTTCTCTATCAGGGCTTGGAATAAATCAGGCCAGGTTCCCAGAAAAATGATTGTTCTTGCTATTTCTCTTGCAAAAATGTCCCATGTGTAGATTAGGGAATCCCTCTCTGTGGATGAGACCAATGCCATCCATTCCTCAAACTGCAATTCAAAGACCCATCTCCTCTAGAAATTCTCCCTTGACTACTTTATTCCACCCTGATTTTTCCATTTTTTTCAGCACACTTTTGATCTACTGGGTGCATAATCTAATATTCAATCATTTTCCATGACTGTCGGTTATAGTTTTTTTTAAGGTGTTGTTTAAATAGACTTTCTTCTACTGCTCTCCTTATATCCTTTCCTCAATTTCTATTCTAGTCTGCATGCATCAGTCAGAATGTTGATCAGATCATGACGTTCCTCTACTTAGGACCCTCCCGTATCTTACTATCTCACAAGGAAAAAATTCAGTGTCCTTAAGTAACCCATGAGGCATTCTGAAGATCAGTGATTTCCATTCAGTTCTGGCTGCAGGTTACATTCACATGAACAGCTTAAACAACACTTCAGCTCCAACCTACAACCACTGAATTAATAATCAATGCCTGCCACCGATTCATTTCCCAAATTCAATTTCCAACACTGCAAAAGTAAATAATTTTTTTTAAAAAAATCAAAATTTTTGAAAACTGGACATATGAATTGGTATTTATTTTAAATCACTAAGTTGATTCCTTACAAGAAAATAAGCCCTATTAGCATTATCTGCTGAGTTCCTAGAACTAGGACTGAGCTAGAAGATGCTCAATAAAAATGTATACCTGGATTTTTCAAGTGAAATTTAGTATATATCCTTGCAGAAAAAGAATAAAGGTAAAATATAATTCAAAGCTACAGTACTATGTATTCGGGATTCATCAAATTTTGGAATTTTATTCAAATTTTCCATGTTTTTTTCTTTTATTAGTGAATTTAATGGTACCTTATTCCTTGACTCTAAAACCTAAAAGATTTTAATCTACTCATCATATCAGATACCCAAGAAAATATGTAGTACTTCCAATCATCAACAGAAGTCAACGTTCATTTTCTTTCACAGTCTCTCAACAGGAAGCGGAGCTCAATGCAGGTTAAGGCTGGTTCCTTCATAACTACATTCTTGTGGGAAATAACTGGGGTCCCATGACATCTGATGTCTTATTCATCTCCCTCTAGGCCCCTCCTTTTTAAGGTTCTACCACCGCACTAGGGACCAAGCCTCCAACACACAAATGTGTGGAAGGCACACATCAAGCCATGTCCAAAAAATAGCACACACTTTTAGTAATAACACCGATGATGTATTTATTCTGTGGTAAGTGCAGTACAAATAATTTTACATGAATCATTTTTCAATCAAAAAATTTCCTATAAGATGGAAATTGGTATCCATCTTAAAGGAGAAGAAGTTGAAGTTCAGAGAGGCCAGCTTCATACCCAAGGTCATACTGTAACTTACGGTTTCATTTGCTAGACTGATCCAGGTGAGTGAGGTGAAGACTTTGCTCTTTTCATATGCAGCATGCTGTTTTCGAAATCACCAGTTCTGGGTAGTAAAAAAAAAAAAAAAAATTCTACAACTGACATAATGGTATTTGCTACTCAGAAATGTTGGTCAACAGGCTTGAGACTTTTTGATGAGAATCCTGGGGGAGAGGAAGTTGAAGCAGGAAGCTAACATTTTCCACCAGATTTCAAAATGCCTCTGGCAGAGCACAACAAAGAGGCTGCACGTAAAAATGCTCTGAGCCTTTTCTTCTGGAGGTGTCAGTGCACAGGAGCTCACTTCTGTCCTCAGCAGCAACCTCACCCCAACCACAGTCCCCATTGGCCCCAGCAGCCAAGACAACAGGAAGCAGATAACAAAACAGTTGTCCCTCGGTCCACAAGGTCACCTGTTGTGCCATCAGTAGATCTTGAGGGAAGGTCACAAAAAGATTAAGCAGCCCCTTGGAGTTGGACATCTGAGCTCAGAAGTCTTGGAGAACTCGTCTCTTTGAAAGTGAGGGAAGTTGAATTATTTTAGAAAACTGGCGTAGAGTCCAGGATGTGAGCATGTTTTCTTTCTTTTGTGCAAGTCAAGCAAGCAAAGAGAAAAGGTTGTGTGTGTGTGAATGAGGGAGGAGGGGGAGTTACTATTTTGGTGCATGACAGCAAGCAGTAGACAAACGCAGAAGAATCTGCCCTTCCTCAAGTTGCTGATCAGAGGGCAGCAGAGGCCATGGTCATGGCTTAGGGTGAGCTTGCCTTAGGAAGGAAGCCATGAGGGCCCGTGGGCAGAGGGAGGGCACACTACTGCTGTCTTGGGTCTTATTCCCTTCCCATGGAGATTGGAGAGGGTGGAGAGAAAGCCAGATGAGCAGGAAGAAGACTAAGCCTTTGTTTGAAAGCATTACTATAATCAAGAAATGACCTCTGGCCAGTTTCTTGGAGGGGTGTTTGTGACTATATGAGTATGGTTGGCCAGAGAGGGCAGAAATGGAACTTGTTTGTAAGGACTTTATCAAGATTTCAGCAAACTGGTTAAAATTGTCCCTAAGCAAGTTGAGTACAAACTTTTCCAAGAGGAAATGTTGACCAGAGATTTGAATGATTTGGCAACTTCTGAAAGATACTCACAACCTGTTCTGAAATGTCCTTGACACCCAACTTCTCTCAAGGATTTGGTGCTAAATATCTTTGTAAGGGAAATATTATGTCTCCCACCGACCAACTGGAAAACCTGAAAAACAGAATATATTAGTGCTAGGCAACTTAGATTCCTCTGACTTTTCAACATCCCTCAATCCTGCACAGATGCCACTCTGGCTTCAAAAAAAAAAAAAAGGCATATCCAAAAAAAATGATAAAAACAGTTTCAGTTCCACAAGAGTTCGCAATGCAGGCAGAAGGATGTCACATAAGTTCCAGGTGAATCAGTCTGGAAACTCACATGGGAAAGAAGTTGGCTTCATTTTTGAATCCTTAAATCCAATTCCAGTTAAGAGCTGACATTCCAGTGGTTATGAGGTTCTGATAGGAATCTGCAGTTGGGCAAGAGAAAATATAGAACGTTAGCTTCATAGGAAGTTAGCACGAGTTTGGATGAGGGAAAAGACAGTCTATAGAGTTCCTGTTTCGGATGCGGGGAGGTCTGCACAGGACACTGAGAATTACTGAAGAGAACAGATCTGATGTTCAGAAAGGGGTGACGTGATTAACGAGGACAGTTGGAAAGACGTTCCATGGACACTAGCTAAGCATCAGACCCTTATTTAACAAATCCTATGTCTTCAATCGTCTGTCTTCTATATTCAGGATTCATGCAGAGAATATTCCCATAGCACACAGGATAGCGCCAAAGGGTAAACAGAGGACACATCTGATCTTCAGACACCTGTTTCCACAAAAGTGTTCTCCAGTAGGAATGCCTCTCCTGCATGAACTAAGATATTCCACTCCACCTGGTAACAGCTGGCCCTGGGGCCATGCACCACGCTATTGACAGAGATGGGCTGTCTGAGTCTGTATTATGGGAATGCTGTGAGCCTACCCTCCAGCACCTGGCAACACACCAGGAGGAAGAACAATGGGCACCTCTTTCCAACTGGGAAAGCCACCTTCTTCCTATTTCCCAGCCCGGATTAAGCATGGAAGCAGTGTGTCACATATGACTTTAGGCTGCTTTGAATAAATGGATCCTCTCAAATTGTCGTTGGGTATTTGCTGTTGGAGATCTGACAGATAGCTCAGAGTGGTGCAATCGATTTTCTAATTAATGCCATGTATTTCCTAGAACAGAAAAACTGGGGCAGTTTGGTAACAACAACAACAACAAAAAAAAAAAGGCAAAATTGACCATCTCTAACAAAACATGTTAGAATTCCTAGAATCACCCACAGATTCTTTTCCATCTGTGCCTGATGATGACAACTCTTTCTAGCGCTCATTCTCTGTTTTTCACAGTTGCTGGTCTTTAGTCCAGATTTCATGCAGAAGCAGTTGTTCAGGACCCATGACACTGTCCTCACAAAAGTGAAGCTACACATAGTGATTACGCTTTGGATGCATCCATAAAAGCCTGATTAATTTACTCGATAATTAATTGTGAGTGTTGATAGCATGATTTATCCTAACCAGTGCCTGCCACATCAACAGGCGGCACTTATAACTAAGTTTTCCTTATTTCCTTCCCTACTCAGTCGCAGTGAATTCTTTTGAAGGAAGAGGGAAGGAATTCATGTTTATTTCACTTTGGCAATATGAAGGGTGCTTTCCCTTGTTAATCTCATAAATTTCCCCAAATTCTGTGGAGTAATAATATTCTACCATTTCCCCAAACTGGGAGACTCATTTCTTTTCCTTCCTTTCATGTTTTTTTAATGCATTATAGCTGTACATTTCTTGTTACATATTCATACATGCACACAATATAATAATGTAATTTGGCCAATTTTGTTCCCCAATATTTTCCCTTTCCTTCCCATCCCTTGGTCCCTTTCCTCTACTGATCTCCCCTTGATTTTTATGTGATTCCCACCCACTTACCTTTCTCTTTCTGTTTCCTCTCTAGCTTTCACAGATGAAAGAAAATGTACAACCCTTGGCTTTCTGAGTTTGACTTATTTCACTTAGCGTAGTATTCTCAAGTTCCATATATTTTCCTGCAAGTGACATAATTTCATTTCTCTTTATGGCTGAATAAAACTCCATGGCTAAGTATCCCACATTTTATTTATCCCTTTATCCATTGATAGGCACCTAGGCTGTTTTCATAGTTTGGCTATTATGAACTGTGCTTCTCTAAACATGGTTATGCATGTATCAATATAGCACCATGGCTACAAATTCTTTAAAATAAATACTGAGGAGTGTCTCATTATTTATACAGTAAAATGGGAGCTGAGTTTCATTCGAGGTGCAAGGCTAAGAGCATCTCCTTCCTTTTGTAGGAAAAATGATTCTCCTTATTCCTTAACACCCCTGAAGAAAGGGTTGGGAGCATATTCTCTCCAGAGCACAAAGCTTCAGAGGACAGGGTACCCTTTATCCACCACTAAAGGAAGAAACTTGGACACTGGTTAAGTCATAGGTGCAAAATCTGGGTGGATACCTATTAAAGGAGGTAGAAATGAACTCTACCTTGATTTGTCTCCATTAGACTACATATAAAATAGCGTACTCTTTGCTTTCTATTGACATGACATCAGTTTTTCCACCACATAGAAACAATCCTAATTATTCGGTATTTTCCTGGAACTATTCACAATAATTTGGCAAAAGCAAGGTGATTAAAGATTTCATGCAGTATCAACCTGGTGATCTCTTTATTACCTGGACTGAGCATTATGATTTCTTAATTGAGTTCACTTTTGTATCTGAAGGTATTGGTAGGATTTTCTACTACAAAACAGTGAGCAAAGAGTTGAGGAGGAGATGTCCTGATGTCTTTTTTATGGGAGCAGGGCAGGGGGACTTTTAAACCTCATGGAGGAAATTAAATAGGTTAATAGAAAAAGAACACTAAAATTGATTTTTTTATGATTATACTTCAAAGTCTTGCTTTTCGTTGTACCAGTTACACAGTTACCAAAATACTTCTTTGTCTTTCAACTTCACCAACACTCATTTACAAAGAGGAATGGAGAGATTCTGAATACAGCCCTGTAGCAGAAATGGCCCATTTGGACTTTATGGTTTGCAAATCAAATATCTCCTAGAAAGTGGGCCATCCCTCTCTTGGTCCTTCCTTACTGGATCCCTTCTGGGTGATACCCAAAGCCTTTCACTTCTTGCCTACCCGAGGAATGTTTGCCAGATATTTAACTATGACTTCTGCTCTAAATCTATGTGGAACCCAACCCTTGGCTTCCTGCACTTCAACTGCCCTGCCTCTCTGGAGGTGGGTAGGAAATCACAGTTTCTGCCATTCTGTATGTCAAAGGAGGTTTGTTTATCCTACTTGCAAAGTCAATAGACCAGTGACTTCCTGCCAGGGACTGCATTCTGGAACAAGAAAGCCAAGCTGATAAAAGCAATTGTTCTGAAAAATATGCTAATGGTGCACCTGATAACTTCTCTTTGCCCAGAAACCCACCTACTGAAGAGGAAGCCTGGGTATTCAATGGGCCTAGAAGATTTTTGGTTACAGCTGACTGCCCTGCTCAAAGGACCCTTGGCTCCCACCAGTCAGGGGAACTGGAAGGTAGACACACACAGGTGGTGCCCACTAGAGAAGTGCCACTGGAGAGCCCCCTGTCCTGTAGTGGCCTAGGACCCAGGACTAAACCTGTACAGGAGGTGTGTCAACTGGAGTTCCTAAACAAGGCAGCACTGGGCTTTCAAATAAATTGTCTCCAACTAGCAGTTACTATTTTGACCTCTTTAAAGAAACAGACTGATTCCATCCATTTTCTTGTGATCCTGTATGGGATCAGCCAACTGAAACATACTGTGAACATTTAAGGCTCTAGCTATGTTCCTGCAGCACTGCAGTTTGTATTGTTAGACTTCTGATCACACCTGCAATTAATTCTCTTCTGTCTTCCCAGGGGGATATCAGGGGAATATATATGTGGCCCATCCATAGTATTTATTCTCCATGTCTTCTGCTCAGTAATATTCAATGAACATGATTCAATAATATTTTATTCACATTGCATTAAAATGATATTAAATACTATTCTTATGATAATAGAAATGGGGAGCAGTAATGCTCAAAGGACAACATTCTCAAAATTGCTGTTTGTTGTTCAGCAAGTGGTTTCGTGCAAGAGATGAATTTAGGATTTAGCTTTAGGGATTCCTGTCCCCCAGTCTGATGTGCTAATCTCCACCGCATTCCACATTCGCTTCCAGTACTCTTCCTTCAAGTAAGGCACATGCTCCGCGGCTTACCACTGGTAAACACAGCCTGTCTCCAGATAATTATATGAAGAAAGGAAGAGAAGCAAATTGGCCAAAGTATTTCTAAACAGTATACATCATTTCCCTCACTGTACACACTATCCATAGAGCTACAGGGGAAGAAAGCAAAGTGCTGATTGTAGCAGTAACTATTGACTGCAGGGCAGCCGGGGGAAAGAAAATGTCCTGCAGATGTACATTTTTGGTAAAAGACCAAATGCCACAGAACCAAAGGAAAAAACTAATCATCCCATGGTACACTTGGCCTCAACATGCTGACTTACCCATAAGAATCAGACCTTTGATGCAAAACCAGAGCCATCTGCTGAGTCCAAAGCATTCCCACACAGGAACAATCTGATGTTTGGATGCTCCAGCGTCTTACCGCGTGCACAAGGCCTAGAGTATAAAAGGACTTAGAGGTTCTTGTCCCAGGGTAACTTGTCTTCTTTCTGGGCCCATGAACCCACCTACTGAAGAGGAAGCCTGACCTGTGAAACCTCAGTCTATCAGGAGGATGGAAGGGAAGGGAGATGAGCAGACAATGTCTGACATGGGGCAGATGATTTAATACACGTGTTGTCTTTATCTCATGATATTCTTGTGAGTTTTTTTTTTTTTAAAGATTCTTCCTGTTTTATACTAAGATAGACAGATTTGGGGAGAGTAAGTAGCCAACCAGGTAGCAGAGTGAGATTGAAACCCTAACATCAAACTCCAGGCAGGCTCTACCTAGGACTGGATAATTAAGTGCTTTATTATTGTCAGATAATGTTGAGTGAATAAAGTTTTTCTCTGCTTACCACAAGGGAAAACTGCACACACCCCCCCTCAGAAATCATCATGGTTTATTTATACTTTGATTTGTATTTTCTGATTTTTTAAATAACAAAATATCCTTTTAAAAAAGTCACTTAAATATCCTGTTAGTGTTTCTCTGGTAGGTTGTAAGTTCCTGTACATTTTAAATGTTTCTAGGCTTTTGATAACTTCTCAACATAAGCCTTCCTTCCTATGTTTGTTTGCGCAGGCCTCTGATTATTTAGGCTTTCCGACCCATATCCAGACTTGCTAACCAAGAAAATGGCAATCTTAGCTCAGGATTAACCGCTTATTGCAGGGTTTTTTTTTTTTAAATTTTACACATAACTTTAACTCAGATTCCAACAAGATTTTGATCCCTGATAGAAGTTCCACTTCTGATTCAAGCCCTTCAAGGGGTCTGTATCAGAGGATGCAAGTCATAAGAAAGATCCCATCCTGAGCTCTGAAAAGTTGGAAGGAATAATCAAAACCATGTTTATCAAGGATTACCTACTAGGAGGCCGGAAGTCAAAGTAAGAGTGATTAACAGACTCAAAACCTAACCATGACTCCCAGGGCCCTGACGAAACAGCCAAAAAGGTTGTGAAAAGGAATTGCTTATAACCTATCCAATGGCAATGGAATTTAAAAATCAAGAAACTACATGAGCAGCCCTGTGCAGCACAGGAGCATTATTCACAATAGCACAAAGGTGGAAACAGTGGGTGCTTACAGATAAATGGTAAGCAAAATGTGCTTTAGACACCAAATGGAATATTACTCAGCCTTAAAAAGGAAGCATTGTTGAGCTATGCCACAACACAGATGCACCTTGAGGATATTTACACTAAGTGAAATAAGCCAGTCACAACAGAACAAATACTTTGTGATTCCACTTATGAGGCTCCTAGAGTCATCAAATTTACAGAGACAGGAAGTTGAATGGTAGTTTCCAAGGGCTAGGGTAAGGGGGAGGGAAATGGGAGTCATTGTTTAATGGCACAGAGTTACAGTTTGGGAAGATGAAAATTTTCGGTAGGTAGATGGTGGTGATAGTTGAACAACAATGTGAACATGCCTGATGCCAATGAACCTCACACTTAGAAATGGTTAAGATGCAGTGTAAGAGCCAAGATCCAGTCCAGACCGCCCACACCAGCCCGCACCAGAACCCAGGCTCTCTCTAGGCCCAGTTCATTCCTCCTCTGGTGGGGCAGACACCTGCCAGAGTCTAGGCTCTGGTGCAAGACCTCCCCTTCCAGCCAGCAGACTACCAAGGGAGGTCAAGCCCAGTGGACCAGATCCACCACACTGTCCTGTGGGGGACCCAGCCTCACAGTATGCATGGTACACCCCCCAGTGGGGCAGACACCCACCAGCCAGAGCATAGTCTCTGGCACAGGACTGCCCCTTCCAACCAGCAGACTACTGAGGTAGGTCAAGCCCAGTGGCCCAGATCCACCCACTCCAACTTGCACAGGACCCAGATCCAGGAGGCAATAGCATTCATTGAGGGACATCAGCAAAATCCCAAAATCAAGGTGAGGTACAGACAATCTGCATGGGTACTATAAGAATATAAGGAAGAAACTGTATTATCTCAGACCCACACTGCAAGAAAGGAAGACACAAGACAACATGAAAAAACAAGGGAGGAAAGTGCCCCTAACAAACCAGGACACTGTAATAACAGGACCCATGGACAGTGAAGTTGATGAAATATCAGAGAAGGAGTTCAGAAGGTTTATAACTAAAATGATCTGTGAATTAAGGAATGACCTAAATGAGCAAATACAGGCAAAAATTGATCACTCCAACAAAGAGATAAACCAGCAAATAGAGGTAGGAAAAGATTACTTCAAGAGAGAGACAGAGACTCTGAAAAAAAAAGTCAGAAATCCTTGAAATGAAAGATACAATAAATCAAATAAAAAATTCAATAGAAAGCATAAGCAACAGACTAGATCACTTGGAAGAAAGACTGTAAGATAATGAAGACAAAGTATACAATCTGGAAAATAAAGTTGATCACACAGTGAAGATAGTTAGGAACCATGAAGAGAACATTCAAGAATTATGGGACAGCATCAAAAGACCAAATCTAAGAGTTATTGGGATAGAGGAAGACACAAAGTTTCAAACCAAAGGAATGCACAATCTCTTCAATGAGATAATATCAGAAAATTTCCCAAGCATGAAGAACAAGTTGGAATATCAAATACAAGAGGCTTACAGGACACCAAATGTACAAAATTACAACAGATCTACACCAAGGCACATTATAATGAAAATGCCTATCATACAGAATAAGGATAGAATCTTAAAAGCCATAAGAGAAGGGAATCAGATCACATATAGGGGGAGACCAATTAGTATCTCAGTAGATTTTTCAACCCAGACACTCAAAGCCAGGAGATTTTGGAACAACATGTACCAAGATCTGAAAGAAAATGGATGCCAATCAAGAATCTTATATCCAGCAAAACTAAGCTTTAGGTTTGTTGATGAAATAAAAACCTTCTATGATAAACAAAAGTTAAAGGAATTTACAACTAGAAAGCCTGAACTATGGAACATCATTAGCAAAATATTCCAAGAAGAGGAAATGAAAAACAATTATGAAAATCAGCAGAGGGAGGGATTACACTAAAGGACAATCTAGTCAGAGGAGAAACCAAGTCATGTTAAATACCAAAAATAAACAAAAATGTCTGGGAATACAAATCATATCTCAATAATAACCCTGAATGTTAATGGCCTAAACTCACCAATCAAAAGATAGAGACTAGCAGATTAGATAAAAAAAAATGACCCAACATTATGCTGCCTCCAAGAGACTCATCTCATACAAAAAGACATCTAGAGACTGATGGTGAAGGATTGGGAAAAATTATACCACTCACATCAACACAGAAGCAAGCAGGCATTTCCATACTTATATCAAATAAAGTAGACTTCAAACTAAAGTCAATCGAAAAGGATAAAGAAGGACACTACATACTGCTCAAGGGAGCCATATAATATCAAGATTTAACAATTATAAACATATATGCCACAAACAATGGAGCATCTACATTCATCAAACAAACTCTTCTCAAGCTCAAGAGTCAAAAAGACCACAACACAATAATTTTGGGTGACTTTAACACACCTCTTTTACCACTAGATAGATCTTCCAAACAAAAGCTGAACAAAGAAACTATATAACTCAATAATACAACCAATAACTTAGACTTAATTGACATATATAAAATATTTCATCCTTCAATGAGAGAATACACTTTCTTTTCAGGAGTACATGGATCCTTCCCTAAAATATATATGCCACAAAGCAACTCTTAGCAAATATAAAAAGGTAGAAATACTACCCTGCATTCTATCAGATCATAATGGAATGAAATTAGAAATCAATGCTAAAATAAGAAATAAAATTTACTCCAACACCTGGAGACTAAATAATATGCTATTGAATGAACAGTGGGTTGCAGAAGACATCAAGGAGGAGATTAAAAATTCTTACATGGAAGATGGAAGGAGACCCTCATCATTATACAGATTACATGTATGATGATGTGAGGGGAAAAAAAGAAGTGTGTCACATTATATTGGGTAGAGAGAAGTGAGGGGAGGGGAGAGGAGGGGGGATAGGAAGGACATCAGAATAAAATAGACATTACTATTGCTGTTTGTATATACGTGATTGTATGACCAATGTGATTCAGCAACCTGTACACTCAGAAAAAGAAGTAATTATACCCCATTTGATTCAAATGTATGATATGTCAAGATCATTGTACTGTCATGTGTAACTAATTAAAACAAATAAAACAATTCTTACAGGTGAATGAGAACACAGATACAACATATCAAAATCTCTGGGACACTATGAAAGCAGTTCTAAGAGGAAAGTTCATTGCATGGAGTTCATTCATCAAAAGAAGAAAAAGTAAACAAACAAACTCATTCTATGAGGCCAATATCATCCTGATTCCAAAACCAGGCAAAGACACATTAAAAAAGAAAAAAAGAAAACTTCAGACCAGTATCTCTAATGAACATAGATGCAAAAAAATCTCAATAAAATTCTGGCAAATCGAATACAAAAACATATCAAAAAGTTCGTGCACCATGATTACATGGGATTCATCCCAGGGATGAAAGTTTGGTTCAACATATGGAAATCAATAAATGTAATTCATCACATCAATAGACTTAAATATAAGAATCATATGATCATCTCAATAGATGCAGAAAAATCATCTGACAAAATACAGCACCCTTTTATGTTCAAAACACTAGAACAAAACTAGGGATAACAGGAACATATCTCAACATAATAAAGGCTATCCATGCTAAGCCCCAGGCTAACATCATTCTAAATGGAGAAAAATTGAAAACATTCCCTCTAAAAACTGGAACAAGATAGGGAGCCCTTTTTTACCACTTCTATTTAACATAGTTCTTGAAACACTGGCCAGAGCAATCAGACAGGTGAAAGAAATTAAAGGGATACACATAGGAAAAGAATAACTCAAATTGGCACTATTTGCTAATGATATGATTCTATACCTAGAAGACTCTAAAAGTTCCAACAGAAACTTCTAGAATTAGTAAATGAATTCAGCAGAGTAGCAGGATATAAAATCAACACCCATAAATCAAAGGCTTTTCTGCATATCAGCGATAAATCCTCAGAAATTGAAATGAGGAAGCCTACCCCATTTACAATAGCCTCAAAAAAAAAAAAACCTTGGGAATCAACAAAAGAGATGAAATACCTATATAATGAAAATTACTGAACCCTAAAGAAAGAAGTCAAAGTAGACCTAAAAAGATGGAAAGATCTATCTTGTTCTTGCATAGGCCGAATTAATATTATCAAAATGACCATACTTCCAAAAGCACTATACAGATTTAATGCAGTTCTGATCAAATCCAATAACATTCCTCATAGAAATAGACAAAGCAATCAAGAAATTTATCTGGAAAAATAAGAGATCCAGAATAGCTAAAGCAGGAAAAGTGAAATAGGTGGCATCACTATACCAGACCTTAAACTATACTACAGAGCAATAGTAACAAAAACAGCAGGGTACTGGCACCAAAACAGGCTGGTAGACCAATGGTACAGAATAGAGAACACAGAGACTAACCAACAAAACTACAATTATCTTATATTAGACAAAGGTGCCAAGAACATGCATTGGAGAAAAGATAGCCTCTTCAACAAATAGTGCTGGTTTAATTTCATTTTGTTGCATGGGAAAACTGAAAATTCATATGCAACAAAATGAAATTAAACTCCTATCTCTCACACAAAATTCAACTCAAAATGGATCAAGGACTTAGGAATAAAACCAGAGACCCTGCCTCTAACAGAAGAAAAAGTAGGCCCTAATCTCTATCATGTGGGATTAGGCCCCAGCTTCCTTAATAAGACTCCTGTGGCACAATAATTAAAATCAAGAATCAATAAGTAGGATGGACTCAAACTAAAAAGTTTTTTCTCAGCTAAAGAAACAATTTGTGAGGTGAATAGAGAGCCTACAGCTTGGGAGAAAATCTTTACCTCTCACACATCAGATAGAGCACTAATCTCTAGGGTATATAAAGAAATAAAAAGGCTAAACACCAAAAAAAAAAAAACAAATTACCCAATCAATAAATAGGCCAAAGTCCTGAACAGACACTTCTCAGAAGAGGATATACAATCAACAAATATATTAAAAAATGTTCTTCATCCCTAGAGAAAAGCAAATCAAAACCACCCTAAGATTTCATCTCACTCCAGTCAGAATGGCAGCTATTAAGCATACAAACAACAATAAATGTTGGGGAAAAAGGTACACTCATATACTGCTGGTGGACTGCAAATTGGCACAGTCAACTTGGAAAGCAGTATGGAGATTTCTTGGAATATTGAGAATGAAGCCACCATTTGACCCAGCTGTCCCTCTCCTCAGTCTATATCCAAAGGACTCAAAACCAGCATATTACAGGGACACAGCCACATCAATGTTTATGGCAGCACGATTCACAATAGTTAAACTGTGGAACCAACATAGATGCCCATCAGTAGATGAATGGATAAAAAGATGTGGCATTTATACACAATGGAATATTACTCAGCAATAAAAGAGAATAAAATCATGGCATTTGTAAGTAAATGGATGGAGTTAGAGAAGATAATGCTAAGTGAAGTTAGCCAATCCCAAAATAACAAATGTTGAATGTTTTCTTTGATATAAGGAGATTGATTCATAGTGGGATAGAGAGAGGGAGCATAGGAGGAATAGATGAATTCTAGATTGGGCCAAGGGGTTGGAGGGGAAGGGAGGGGGTATGAGGTAATTAATGATGGTGGAATGTGATGATCATTATTATCCAAAGTACATGTATGAAGACACAAATTGTTGTGAATATACTTTGTATACAACCAGAGATGTGAAAAATTGTGCTCTATATGTGTAATAAGAATTGTAATATATTCCACTGTCATATATGAATAAAAAATAAAATTAAATTAAATTAAAATGGTTAGGATGCTAAATTTTAGTGTATGTGTGCATGTGTTTGTATTTTACCACAATTTTTAAAGAGCAAGAAACTCTTCTGGTGTTGTATCATTTGTACCTATCCATAGTGCCTGGAGTATATTAGAGGATACTTTTTTTCTGTAGACAAAAGACAAACCTGTATTCAGTCATTGCTACAGTCTTCATCTTGAATATCCTCCAAAGTCCCACATGTTGAAGTTTTCTTCCCCAGCCCTTAGGGAGGTGGTAGAACCTTTATGAGGTAGGGCTTAGTGGGGGAAGTTAAATCTCTGGGGACATGCCTTTGAAGGAAATATTGGGACCCTAACCCTCCCCCCTCTTTCTTCTGTCTCTCTTTACTTTCTGTCTATCATGAGGTGAACAGACCTTGTCCATCATGCACTCTCACCATGATATACTGCCTTACCATAGGACAAAAAGCAATGAGCCAACAAGCCATGGACTATAACCTCCCCAACTATGAGCCAAATAAATCTTTCCTTTTGTAAAGCTGATTAAATCAGGCATTTTGTCACAGCAATAGGAAGCTAACTAACACTGTCCTTAACTCCTTATTTCCATGGCATAATATCTTGGACTAATTTAAAGAATTTTATTCCTAGGAAGTACCAAGAAGTTTGGTGCTATACTTTGTTCCAGAAAAATATTTAGGTTTAAGAATCAAATAATTGTTTGAAATCACTACTTTTTTTCAGCTTATCTTTGCTTAACAAAACTTTTCACATGGTGGAGTTTACTCTTGTATTTTAAGTAGCAGTCATCTATAATCAAGGAAAGCAATGTTGCTTCCTGGGAGCATTTCCCTCTAGTCTTTGGTTGAAGGAATTGAGCAGGCACTGAGATGATATGGCAGTAGGATGGCGGCAGCTCACAAAGGTGGGCTGTCCAGCCCCTGTCCTGCTTCTCTGCCTGCCTGAAGCCCTCTTGCACCAACATGCTCCTGGTCCCCCTGTTCCTGCTCTGGCTCACCTGTTGAAGGGAGGTCATATCTCATGGCTTCAAAAAACTCACTCCCCTTCTAATCCAAGAATGAATATGCCATCTCTTTTAGGGACATTCATGTTTTCAAAGAGGGATTACAGATGAGATCCATTCTACAGCAACGTGAACATGCTTAACACTACTGAACTGTGCACTTAAGAATGGTTGAGTTTTACGTTATGTGTTTTTTTCCATACTTAAAAAAATTTTTTTTAAAAGGGAGGAGCCATGAGGAAAAGCAACTCAATAATATCACGAAGAATTGAGATAGAAGTCCAGGCAGGAAATGCCAGGCCAGTGGGAGTGATCGTTTCAATGGTGGGTGAGAGGAATGCTATTCATGGGTTTCTCTCCCCTGTATCCCACACCTCAAGAATGTACCTACCTCTATGTGTGAGAAAGGTAGGACTGGGCCCTCGCAACTACACTCATCCCCCTTTATCTGTGGAGGATACAGTTCAAGACCTCAGTAGATGCCTGAAACCACAGATAGTGCACTGTTTTTTTCCCTATATATACATGCCTATAGTAAAATGAGATTATCAGTAATAATTAATAATAAAATAGAGCCATTATAACAACACAGTTTTTCTTTCCTTGCAGTTTCATGGATAGAAGATTCATTCTTGTCACACACAACCTCAGCATGTGATTTTTTTTCTTTCCTATTGAATCAAGGACTTTCTCCTTTTCACTTAAATGAAGACTTTTAGCACTTTTCTTTGGAATATCCAAAATTTCAGTATCCATAACTGTTGTTCTTTTGGGCTATTATAAAGGTTGTTTGAACATAGCATGGTGAAACCATAGTAGTTGACCTATCTGATAACCAATATAGCTATTAAGTGACTACAAGTGAATAGCATATACCCAGTAGATACACTGGGCAAAGGGGTAAATCATGCACAGGGCAGGACAGGGCAGAATGATGTGAGATTCATGACATTACTCAGAACAGTACGCAATTTAAAACATGAATTGTTTACCTTGAGCATTTTTACTTAGTATTTTCAGAGTATGGTTAACTGAGGGGAGGTGAAACCATAATCATAAAGCCACAAAAAAGGGGGACAACTATACCATTTTGCCCAGGTGAGAGAAAAAGAAGAGGATGAAGGATCCCAGCTCTTTTTAACAAGAAACTTACTACCTTAAGAATTTCGTAGTCACCAAGCTAAGGCTACAGGAACAAAGGGACAAATAAGTACCAATTGTTCAGGTACCCGGGAACCTATACCAGACCCTCTTCAGACTCATGGGGAGCTATTCCAGAACTTCAGTCAGCTCTTCCCATGACCTGGGAAGTTTTATTTAAAAATCACAGCAATAGAGAGATTGGTAAGAAAAAGTTCTATGTCTTTCCTGGCTGCTTCCTGTTGAGGGCTGGGCAGGTTTTCTGTACATTGGGTGAGCAGCAGATCAAAATCCACTCTTTCCAGGTGAATTCCAAGTCATCTCTCTTTTCTCATTTTGTCTGTCTTGTCCTTTTCATCACGGCCGTCTCCACACAAGTCACACAGTCACCCTCAGCCTTGAAAAATGCAAAATGAAGACAGGAGCAGAACCATCGTCAGGGAAAGCCTGGGAGTTGCACAGAGGGCCTGAGAGCACACCTGTGTGGAGGAGGAGAGAACACGGGGCAGCCTCTGTGATAGGGGGCATGTGTCCCTCTGCCTGGCTTCAAGACAGTGAGAGTGGATGGCTGGGTGGTGGCCAGGAGTCCAATGTAATTGGTAATGACTTTCAGCTCAGCCTAAAGCTGGAGCAATCCTCAGGAATCCAGAGCCCTTATTGCTGGCAGAGTTCTAAATAAACAGCAGCAACACCTAGGTGTGTGGGTGGCAATTAATCAAGGTAGTCGTGAGTTCTCCTTACAGGATCTTTTCTATTCCTTTGTTCCTCATCCCCACCCTTTGGCGGGGTTTCCCTGGGGAGTTTTTCTTCCTGGAGTTAGGGTTATGTACACATGCATGTAGTCAGTGAGATGTCAACAAGTTGGCTTAGGTTACCGTGCACCGTGCCCCCCCCTCCCATGTACGGTGCAAGACTTAAAATCCATTGACCCAATAACTAGACTCAATTCAGACATTTATTGGACATGGGATCTTTAGCATTTAACTTCCATTTCTTGGCTGGAAAAATTCATACAACGATGTCTGTTTTACCCATTTCACATAGACGTGAAAGCATTTTAGCATCTTCCACGAATGTTAAATCTGGGAAGACATCAAGGTCACTGCTGACTGTGACAAAAGTATGAATGGAAAGTTTTAAAATTCATGAATTTTGAAGGTGCTTACATGAGACAAAGTAAAACCATTCATTTTTTTCAAAATGTGTTCTGGGGGAAGGGGGAACTCTTTCTCTCAACATAGAATGAGAAACATCCATATTAGAGGCTTGTATGTGTTCTTTATAGTTTATAGAAATTAATCTTGAATTTAGGAAAACAATTTTTTAAATGTGCTAGTTGATTAAATATCAATGGGAAAAAATTCTGTTCCAAAATCAAAGATGAAAATTGCTTAAGCAAATCACATCCACACTAGTCATTAAATTGAACAGAAACACGATAGAGAATTTGGAGTCTAGTCATGTCTATTGTTTGGTTTTAGATCTCATTCTCATCCTGCAAGCATTTTGTATATGTACATTTCTTGAGTGAAGGGGCCAGCCAGACTCCCGTCCTGGTTGCTGACCCATGGTCTTTATTTCAGAATAGCACCAAATGTTGGACTCCAGCTTCATGTGTTTGTGGTCTTCATATGTTTCCTCCAGATTTTGGATGGTGCTGCTGAAGTCCAGCACTGATATCAACTCAGACCTCCCATTAGCTCCTGGGGAAAAAAAAAAAAAACTACCTCCCAACACAACTCAAAGAAACAGCCCAGAAATGAAGTAACAGACTGAAAGACCTGTGACCTATTTAAATACAAGGCTTAGAAAATTTGTTGTTTAAACAAAAGTCATTGTCTGAGTCTATAGTGCCTGGCACAGGTCTGTGGTCCTATCCATTCCCTTCCTCCACCCACTGTCCCTGTGAAGTCCCAGAGGGTAGGACTCTGCATCCACATCTTTTATTGTTTATAGCTCTGACAATTGAGACTTGCATAACGTAGGTATCTAATAAGTTCTTGTTGATTAATGCATTGGCATGCCTACCACGTAGCAAACACTTAATATAAATTCTGCAATTTGCAGGATCTGCTACACACATTTCTCAGAACCACCCTATGAAAAAGGAGTTAGCAGATGAGGAAACTCAACTTTCATTAGTTTATTTGCCCCCAGGCCATACAGCCAGAAAGAGGCAAAGTCTGTGCTTCCCTTCGCCCCACAATTGTTGTGTTGGTATGGTTGTTGCTGCCCTTTTGATATAACACAGAGATTGCAAAAGTTCTTGGGCTCTATTTTCAAAACACTGGTGAGAAGTGACAGGATAGCTGGGAGATAGCCATCCAGCAGAACCTGTAGAACACCATCTAACTTCCTGTCTCTTATCAGTATCATGATTTCTGGGCATGATCTGTGTCTGTGGTTTCTGAACTATGTCCTTAGAACATTTGAACTTCAGTGGTTCAACAAAAAATTTCTTCCAGTTTAACTTCGGAAAATTTTTTTTTTAACCATGAAAAGTCATGGAGGAGTCTGTGCCCTTGAAGGTATACCTGGGGACTTTTACACAATGTCAACCCCCAGTGCAAGGACTCGGGCTACTAGTTGAAGCCAATATTTTAAAAGCCTTTTAAAAATAGATGGGGGAAACAAAGTCTTTAAATTTTTTTTTCCAACTACTGCATTTGAAAATCTAACTTGGTAAATCGGTGATAGAAAGTACAATCTTGGGGCTGGGATTGTGGCTCAGCGGTAGAGCGCTTGCCTAGGACGGGCGGGACCCAGGTTCGATCCTCAGCACCACATAAAAATAAAGGCATTGTGTTGTGTCCACCTACACCTAAAAAATAAATAAATAAATATTAAAAAAATAAAGAAAAAAAGAAAGTACAATCTTGCATCCATCTGTTTTTACATGGAGGACTGTGGGTGTTTGGGCAGGTGGAGTCCTATTGGCATCTCTCCTACCTGATGTAAGGGCAATTGGAAGTGTAGGCCCAAAGCACGCGATCAGAGCTGCCTTCATCAATGCGTAATCATTTCCTAATAACAACCAAAGTCATCATGTTATAAGGTTTTGCTTTTTTTTTTGTCTATGTAATACAGAATTATTGTGAATCTGGAGATTGAAATTCTATCTTAACATTTATATAAATGATCATTTTGCATTATTTTCTGTTTTAAATCTTTTTTATTAAAATTAGAAATAGATTGTTAAAGCTGAACATGTTAAGAAAAAACATTGAAAATGAAGTGAGGGAGGGCTTGTTTAGTTATGTGCTCCTTCCATTTTAATCAACAGTATTTATTTAGGATCTAATTCCAGAATAATACTTACTAGTAATATTAATAAACATCTCTCATTAAAGCCTTGAGGATATTATTATTACTACTACTATTATTATTATTATTATTATGAAACTGATATCTTAAAAAATCAAATAATTAAGTTGAGTATATAGTTCAGTGGTAGAGCACTTTCCTAGAATGTGCAAGGACCTGGGTTCAATCCCCAGTCCCTTCGAAAAGAAAATATAATGTTTTTTCCTGAATCTCAAAACAAATGAACTTTCAGATCAAACAAATTTGTATCATCCTGCATTTGAAATACTAGATGGGACACAATCTTTAAAAGTTTTGTTGTAAAGCCTGGCGTGGTAGTGTACACCTGTAATTCTAGTGACTCAGGAGGCTGAAGTAGGAGCCTTCAAGTTCAAGGCCAGCTTCTGCAACTTCTCGAGGCCCTAAGCACCTTAGTGAGACCCTGTCTCAAAATTTTAAAAATAATAACAAAAAGAGCTAGAGGATGTGGCTCAGCGGTTAAACATCCCTGGTTTCAATCCCCAGTTTAAAAAAAAAAAAAACTGAATGTGAAAGACAGGTCAGACATAAAGATTAGCAGTGAGTCATACCAGAGAGAAAAACAGATATGTCAATTCTGCCAGTTCTATTAACAATAGTACACAAAACTGATATGATTAAAAACAGGAAAGTATCACACTTATTTATCATGAAGTTTCATCCAAGATAATCTATTTGCTCAAGTCCTCACTATTTTATGAATTTTTGAAAAATAGCCTATGGACCCTGTTGTTATGAAACATCAAATGGAATTATCAGGTCAAAAGAAAACTATATAGACTATAAATACAAGGTTTTGAGTTTTTTCAGCATATATTGAGCAGCTCAAAATTAAAGGAATTGTACTTATACACAAAATTTAGATACAACAATGGACATACATTTAAAATGTCATTCAGAGTTAAGTGACTGCATTACAGAAGAGGAAAAGCACATTCCATTAGGCCACATCAATTCCCATTTCACTCTATTGGCGTGGTATTAAATCTGTTAGATGACCAAGTTACTACAAACGTGCACTCAATAGTACTGTCGTCTACCTGGTTATTGAGACCAAGAGGCTGGTCTTTCTTGTTGACTTCCCCTGTCTCTTCCCAGAATATTGGACCCATGTCAGTTCTACCTCCAAATCAAGGGTCAAACCGCTCACTCCTCTCCTCCACTACCCCAAAGCACCCCAGACAAAGGCAACATGGTGCCAGGCCCAGACTGCAGCAAGAGCCTCCTGGATAATTTTTCCAACTTCCACCTTTGCCTCATTTTTAATTCATTCTTCTCCAAGAAGCCAGAATGATATTTTAAAAGTGTAAACACTAATATGTTAACTCCCCTGATAAAAGTCCCTTAGTGTCCAACTTCAGTACTTAGGACAAAATCCATGTTTGTTTACCCAGTCTGCAAGGCCTGGTACTATCTGGCTTCTGATTATCTCACCACCCTTATGCTACATTGCTCCTTCCACTCGGAGAACACACCTCACTGTTCCCCTGCTGGGCCTCCGGGCTTTCCAGTCCCTTGCCTGAACTCTCTCCTGGATCTTCACAAGGTGGCTTCTTCTCATCCTTCAGGCTGTAATGATGTCAACGTCCCCACTCAGCAAACACCCTCTGTGATTCCTCTATTGAAGACCTCCACATCCCTGGCAGTACTCCTCCAGCATCTTGATAACTTCTTCTCCACACTGTTATATCTGCACTGACTTATTTATTTGATTATTTGTCTACTGCCTGTCTCTCCCTAGTAGACTGTAAACTTGATAAGGATAGGAAAAGAATTGTATCCCCTGCACAAAAACCCCCAGCACCAGGTATGCAAGAAATACAATTTTCATCATAACCCAAGACATATACTTTTGCAATTTTATTACAAGTGATTTAGTATAATAGTTTCTATTCTATCATACTCTATTCTGTTTAATATTTAAAAAGCTGGCTGTGACCCAATACAGCTTATAAATCACTAAGGAGTTTGAACCCATCATTTAAAACTGCATGATAATGCAAAGTACAGATAAATGGTCAGTGTTCCAGATTCATTTAGACTATGAGATTATACATAAACTTTGTAGTTCAATGGGGTAAGACTAGATTTGACAAAGATTTCAATTCTCAAAATAGTGAGGACTCAGACAATTAAAAATTTTATTTTAGCTGGGCACGGTCACGCACGCCTATAATCCCAGTGGCTTAGGATGCTGATACAGCAGGATCTAGAGTTCAAAGCCAGACTCAAACAACAGTGAGGCACTAAGGAACTCAGTGAGACCCTGTCTCTAAATAGAATACAAAATAAGGCTGGGGATATGGCTCAGTGGTCAAGTGCCCTGAATTCAATCCCCAATATACCCCCCCAAAAAAATTCAGTTTAATATATAAAATATTCCATACAATGAATACCAAGTTTTATTATTTGGTATAAAAGATAAGAAAAGGAGACTTTTTCATGTGTTGGATAATTTTTAATATAGCAACTAATAAATCAAATACATTTACAGCAATGTAGCATGAATTCTATGTTGATAGTACAAAAGAAGCAGGAAGGATAGAGTCGGGCATAATGGCTCCTTCATGTACCATGGTAAAATGTGTCCACATAGAATTAGCATGTGCCTGAAATAATATGAACTATGGAGATATTTACAGTTTCCCAAGGTGTGGGATAATCTCATACAACATTTGCCATTTGTATGAAGAAATATTTAAACATCTTTGTTTCGTTTCATATATTTTATTTACTGACTTTAAAAGAGAAAATTGCTATACTGTAGACCTTGAATATCTCCAAATGTCCATGTATTAAGTTTGGCCCCAGCCCTTGGTGCTATTGGGAGGTGGTAGAACCTTAGAAGATAAGGCCTACTGAAAGGTGTACTTTAAGGGGATTGTAGGACCCTGACCTCTTTCTCTTTCTTTCTCACCTCCCAGCCATGAGATGAGTGATTTTGCTTTCATTAACTCCCACCACAATGTATCCCCATGGGCCCAAAGCATTCAAGCCCACTGCTTATGAACTGAAACCTCTAAACCTGTGAGGAAAATAAACTTTTTATCTTGATAAGTTATAAGTATTTGTTATAGTGATGGTAAGATGACTAAAACAGACATACAAATTGGCTTTTTAAATAAATGTTATGATAATAAAATTTGTACAAAAATATGCATTCAGTAAAAAACCTCCCTTTGCCCCAAGTACCTGAGCTCTCCTCTTTGAAGGAAAATAGTGTGATCAAGTCTTTGCATATGCTTACAGAGGTGTTTCTATGCACATTCTCCATTTTTAAAAAGTCATATACACACTTCTAAACCATGCTTTTTTTAAAAAAAAACAACTTTAAAATAGATTTGGAGCATTGATCAATAACAATGCATATAAAGCTTTCTCACTTCTTATTTTAGTTGCATAAGTTCCAATGTATGGATGTACCATCATTTATTTAACTAGTCTCACATTGTATATCTATATCTAGGTTGTTTTCTATTGAAAACAACTTGTTACCCAAACAATAATGCAATGAATAGTAACCTTATACAAATCTCATATAGCATAGGTATAATTATTTTTGTATGGTAAATACCTAGGAATGGGATTGCTGGGCTGAATGTATGTGTATTCCATCATTTTAATAGATATTTCTAAGTGTTCATCATTGGGGGTGAATTAATTTACACTCTACTGGCCATGTGTTAGCAGACCTGTTTTGCTACACCACACCAGCATGGAGTTTGTTAGATTTGAAATGTGCCAATAAGATAGGTAAAAAATGGTATTTCAGTATAATTTTTGTTTGTAGTTTTCTAATAACGAGCAAGGTTGAGCTTCTTTTAATACATTTAAGAGCCATTTGTAGTTCCTTTTCTGTTGATTGTTATACTAATTGTTAATTATTATACTTTGCTTATTATTATTGGGTTATCAATCATTTCTTATTTACTTCTGTGTATATTATTTTTAACATAAAGGGAATTAATCTTTTACTACATTATGTGTTGCAAATGGATTTATCATTTTATTGTTTACTTTTTGCTGTCTAGTGTATTTTGACATGTAGAAATTGTTTATTTTATGTAGTTGAATTTATCAGTCTTTTTTCTGACTTCATTGTTTTATAAAGAGCTTCTCCATTCTAAAATTATGAGAATCAAAGCATTTTCCTATAGTTTCTTCTGTTTTTATTATTTTTTAAATTTCCATTTTTAAATGCTTGATCAATCTGGAATTTCTCCTGAGGCCTGCTTTAAATTCAAGCTTATGTTCTTTCCGGTTGGCTACATTCTTAAAAAACAAGTCAGGCATGGTGGCACATGCCTGTATTCACAATGATTCAAGAGGCTGAGGCAGGAGGATTGCAAATTGCAAATTCAACACCTGCCTGGGAAATGTAGCAAGACCCTGTCTCAAGATAAAAATAACAAGGGCTGAGGAGTGCCTCTGGGCTGAATACCCAGTAAGGCAAATAATAAATAAATAAATAAATAAATAAATAAATAAATAAATAAATAAATAAAATATTTGTTGAATAGTTCATCACTTTCTTACAGATTCAAATCTGGACCTTACAACTATTCCATTTCTAGAGGGTTATGGATCTATGCCTTGACATTACATTATGTGCATTGATTTATCAGCCGACTAATATATCAGTGCCTCACTTTTTCAATTACCTTTACTTTATAATATGTTTTCATAAGTGGTAGGACCATTTAATCTCACAATATTGTTTTATTACATGTAGTTTTTTAAAAGAATTTCTCTGGTGTTAACATATTTATACAAATTTTAGAATTATTATAATGGTATTTATATATAGACTTTCACTTAAAATATTTTTATTTTGTTGATATTACATAACACTTATAAATTAAGTAAAATTATCATTTTTGATGATTCATAACCTTATTTGAAAATATAGTGTAATAATATTTTTAAAATCTTGGCAGAGGACACTGAAAGTTTATTTATAACTATTCATCTATACCTTGTATAGGGCTCACAAAGTTCTAGGCAATCTATATATTTTGTGTTTTTTTAAAATGGGATCTTCTCTACAAGTAGTAAGGAGATTAAATCAGTAACCAAAGATCTCCTAAGAAACAAAAAAAATCTAGACCAGGATTACTGGTGAATTCTAATAAAGAAACATTAACACCAATTCTTTCTCAAACTATTCTAAAAGATTGGAGAGGATGGAACTCTTCCTAATTCATTTTTAAAGACCAACAGTACCATGAAACCAAAGCCAGAAAAAAATTACAAGAAAAAAAATGACTATCTATGATAAATATTGATGCTAAAACTCTCAACAAAACACTGGCAAACTGATTTCAAGGGAAAGATCAATGAATTTTACACCATGATGTAGTGAGATTTTTTCCTGGAATGCAAGAATAGATCAACATGAGAAAATCAACTAATGTTATACATTCTATTAACAGAATATAGGTAAAAACACACGATTTTATGCAATTTATGCAGATAAACATTTAACAAAATTCAAGTCCTTTCCACTATTAAAAAACACTCAATAAATTTTCTCAACATGAAAAAGGTCACATAGGGAAAAATCCACATCAAATATCTAATATCATAATGGTAAAAGATTGAAAGCCTTTCCTCTAAGATCAGGAACAAGGAAAAAAGTCTGCTTTGGCTACCTCTATTCAACAGAATATTGAAAGTGCTAGCTAGAGGATTTAGGAAAAAAAAGAAATAGAAGGTATCTAAATTGTAAAATAAAAAATAGAATTTTTTTATTGGCAAATGACATGATCTTATATTTAGAAAATGCTAAAGAATCCATTAAAAACCCAAAAAGTTAATTAAATTTCGGCAAAGTTGCAGGATACAAAATGTTTGTGTAAAACTCTGTTGCACTTTTTTTTTTTTTGGTACTCTGTTGCATTTCTATACAATATAAATAAATAAGCAAAAAAAAGGAAATTAAGAAAATAATCCCATTTATAATCCTGTCAAACAGAATAAATTCTAAAGAATAAATACATCTCAGAGGATGAAAGACATACTGAGAACTACAGAACATCAGTGAAAGAAATTAAAGAATATATAGATATCCCATGTTCATGGATTAGAAGTATTAATATTGTTACAACAATACTACTCAAAGTGGTCTGCAGTATCCATCCTTATCAAAATCCCAAGATTTTTGTTAGGAAAAAAATAAATTCTACTATTTATTTATAATATCAAGGGACCCCAAATAACCAAAGCAACCTTGAAAAAGGAAAACAAAATCAGAGAGCTCACAATCAGTAATTTCAAAACTCTCTACAAAGAAACAACAATGTGATGCTGCCACAATGAGACACCACTGGACTACAATAGAGTTTAGAAATAATATGTTATTTGATTTCCAATAAGGTTGCCAAATCTATTCACTTGGGAAAGGAGAGTTTTTTCAAGAAATATTACTGAGATTGCTGGAAGCCCAAATGTAAGAGAATGAAGTTGAATCATTACTTAACACTGTTTACAAAAATTAACCTAAAATGGATCTCAAACCTAAATTTTAAAGTTTAAACTATAAAACCAAAAAAAAAAAATACAGAGTAAAATCATCATAATATTGAAATTTCCAGTGATTATTTTTTATTCTTTCAATTTTTTATTGGTGCATTATGCAATGATTTTTTAATATAACACTAAAATTACAAGCAACAAAAGAAAAAAATTAGACATCATCAAAATGAAAAATTTGTGCACAAAAGGACATTGTCAAAAACATGTAAAGACAATATATGAAATGGGAGAAAATATTTGGAAGTCATGTATCTGATAAGGAATGTATATCCAATATGTAAAAAACTCTTACAACTCAGTAACTATAAAAATACGAAAAACCCAATCAAAATGGTAAATATTATTATGTATATTTTACCACAACTAAAAGTGGATTTTAAAAGAAGAGTTTTTTATTATCATAGGCGTTTGGTTTTCTATTATCATATGTCTGTGTACACGTATGATACTGACTTATACATATTGATGTATACCCAACCATCATTCTGAATTCTAGGGGTGAAGAGGTTCTAATATTCTCCTAAATTCTCTCTCTCTTTTTTTAAAGGTTAATATTCCATTTTAACCATTTTAAGTGTACAATTTAGTGGTATTTTAGTCAGATATTTACTGCTGTGACCAAAAGATCTGAGAAGAACAATTTTAGAGGAGAAATTTTTATTTGCAGCTCACAGGTCTCAATCCATAGATGGCCAACTCCATTCCTCAGGGCCTGAGGTGGAGCAGAACATCCTGGTGAAAGTGTGCAGTGGAGGAAAGCAGAGAGAATAAGTGCAACTCATCCCCTGATGAACATATACCCCCAAATCATGCCCCCAATGACCCACCTCCTTCAGCCAAACCCTACCTGCCTATAGTTATCACCCAGTTAATCCCTCTCAGTGGATTCATGCCCTGATCAGGTTAAGGTACACATAACCCAATCATTTTACCTCTTAACTTTTTTTGCATTGTCTCTCACATAAGTTTTGGGGGACTCTTCACATCTAAACCATAAAAAGTGGCATGAAATTCTTTTATATTGTTGTGCAACCATGTGATTCACTATGATTCATCTGCAGCACTTTTCCATCTTCCAAAACTGAAACTCTGTGCCCATTAAACAAGAAGGGTGAAGCTCAGTGGCTGAGCCTTCACTTATGATGCACAAAGTCCTGGGTTCAATTCCCAGCACAAACAAAAGGAAAAACAAACAAAACCTCCCCATTTCCATTCACCTTAGCCTGGACAACCACCATTCTACTTTCTGTCTCTGTGAGTTTTACTTCTCTAAGTACTTCAGATAAATGGAATCATACTTAACCTTTTATGCCTGACTTCTTTCACTTAGCATAACATCCTCAAAGTTCATCCTTTGTAGCATGTGACCATGTTTCCTTCCTTTTAAAGGCTGAATAGTATTTATTTTTAAAAAAAAAAAGAGAGAGTGAGAGAGGGAGGAAGAGAGAGAGAGAGAGAGAGAGAGAGAGAGAGAGAGAGAGAGAGAGAGAGAATTTTTTTTAATATTTATTTTTTAGTTATTGGTGGACACAACATCCTTGTCTTGTATGTGGTGCTGAGGATCCAACCCGGGTCGCACGCAAGCCAGGCAAGTGCACTACCCTTGACCCACATCCCCAGCCCAAGAATAGTATTTCATTATCTAAATATTACACATTTTTTAACCCATTTGTTTATTAATGGACTCTTGGGTTGCTCCCACATTTTTGGCGATTGTAACAATGTGACTATGAGTATAGCTGTACAAATATTTATCTGATTGAATCCCTGCTTTTAGTTCTTTTGAGTATGTACCCAGCAGTCAAAATGCTGGATCATTTGGCAATTTTATTTCAAACTTAGAGAGGAACCACCATACTATTTTCCACAGTGGCTGCACCACTTTATATTCCCATCAGCAGTGCCTTTAGTTTTGTTTCTTTCCTCATGTATATAATTATGATATCTATAAGCAATGATAACTGTACCATTCCCATTGTGATTTTATGCATCTAATGTCTTTCTAGGAATTGTATAATTTCTATTGCAAAATTCTGGGAGTTATTGAACAGTGATATATTATTTTCATGATTTTTTCATTGTGAAGTTCATTGGTTCTAAGGAGTAAGATTGCAAAACAACATCTATAAGAAATTTCCACTAGCTAAAACATCATCATAACTTGATTTTGAGATTTTGTGTTTTGCTGAACTTATTAACAAGCTGACAAATTTAGCATATGTTTAAAGTTACCCATTGTGCAGAAGCTGCTATGTTAATGTGTAACATAATAAATTTTAAACCTTGAATAATTTTGGCAGATAAACCCAGAGGCACTTGAGATTTCAAAAAATGACATTGTGGGATTTATTAAACAATTATTGAATGTTATGGACTGAGTTGTATCACCTTCAAAACTCATATCCCAAAGCCCTAACCCTAATTGAACAATATATTGTTACTTATTTAGCCTGACATACATGTATTGCTCTGATTTCAAACTTCCAGCTCCTTTTGATAGAAAAGTGGTCTTAATTTCCAAAGTTAGCATCTAATTTTTAAAAATTTATATATAAAATTTATACATGTATAGCAACTAATGTACTTATCAGGCTCTTTATATTCTATATAACCAAATTAAATAAGCTATAAGCTAGAGGGTAAAGTTGACAGAGAATTATAATAAATCCATACATCCCAATTTAGAATTTTATAGTCACCTAAAATTCCTCATTTCTCATTTCACTTATTACGTAATTTTTTAAACTTTGAACTTTAAAAGTTGCAATAATCAATTATGACTTTTATTGGTTCCCTGTTATGACATATGTGAACGTAGAGCACTTAAATTTTCTCTTAGCATCTCTCTACCTCCCATTTCTAGACATTTAAGTTTAATCATAGCTACTTTTTCTTCTGTGAAGAGTTATAACATTTTTATTCTCTTATGTAACAGTAATTGTCTCAGTTTTTAAACTTACTTTTCTTATTTCTTGATAATTTAACCCAGAATTGTTATCCTTTTAAAATTGACAGATTTGAGTGGATTTTATTAAATAAATCCATTTTATTTGCCGTATATTTATATGCAATGTTCACAATGAGTTCTTTCATTTTGATACTTCAACAAACAGCCTTTCTATAAACAAATTATATTGTCTCCCTCAGAACAGCCCTGGACTGGCTTCGAGTGAGATTTACTCAGGCCTTAGATGAAGTGGTTATGAGCAGTTTCTGTTTCTTTACTGCATCTTGAGAGCTGCCTCAGTTCTGAGGCAAGCCCTCCCCTGGTGCCCCCGAAGGCTGCCTCAATCTTTTGGCAGACACAACTAAATTGCCTTTTAAAAGGTCAACCCAAGTGTTGGAACTGAGCCTTAAGGATCCTCATGAATCCAACTTGAATCATGTCCATTCTTGACTGAATCATCTCAGGAAGCTGAGAACATGGACAGTCTCAAGTCGGTGAAGTCCACTGTTTGAGCTAGAACAAGCTGAATTCCACTGAAGCCACAAGGCCCAGAAATGGCAGTACAGCTAGGAAAGGACAATGGGTGTGGCAGAGGCAACCAGGAACATTTCATCATCAGCTGATGAAAATGTCACTTGGTCTTGTAGAAATTCTTCATATTCTTGAAATGGGGCTGTCTTTAATTTAAGATGGAGTTTCTCACTCATTTTCACTTTTTATGCATTTTTGTGACTTTCAGAGATGAGAAGGGAATATAATCTCTTTGTGTCCCATCTTTAATTGGAAGTTCAATATTAGCAACTTTATCAGCTTTATGATTTGGATTCTTCTTTATTCATTAAACGACACATTGAGCATCTACCATATGGTAAGCATGATTCTAAGACTCAGCTTTGACAGTGAAAGTGGTGAACATTACTATTGCCATCTTGGAGTTTAAAAACCATTGATCCATTCCATGCAACACTCTTTAATTTATTTATTTTTATTAAGGAAAAGGCATGTGAGAGATAAGAAGGTTGAGAAGGGGAAGGCTTCAGAAATAGTAAAAGAAATCCAAGATGCTTCACATGTCCTGGGTTACTTGGCTTTTGATCCTTAAGGTTACCAAAGCAAATTCCACTTGCATGTGTCCTTCTTATTTCTTTAACCTTTCAGCATTACCTGACACATTCCAGAAACCTGGAACCCTGTGTGATCTTGGATGGCTCACTCTTCCTTTCCCCTGGTCCTCTTTATGCACGTCCTCCCATCTTTCCTGCCTCAAGTTCTCCCAGAGAGTCACGAAAGCAAGGGCTGAGGAACCTGTGAGCACTCACATGTGCTTCCTGGAGGGCTGAGTGGTCATTGCTGGCAGGCACAGAACTTGGAAACAGTGTCATAGAATTCCTCTAGCTAGCCATCCAAGGCCTGTGCAGATGCTCTTATAAGGAAGTAGGTTAGGGATGCTGGAAAAGTGAGGCTCAAGTCCTCTTTTGTAATGACAATAGTAGTTCATCCTGAGTTCATCTAAGTACAGTCAGGCACTGGGCTCAGTGCATCCTGTTTGCCATTTCGTCCTGCTTTCACATCCCCCATGAGAGGAACATAGTTATTTCCATCTTACTGACCAAAGCTGATGGGGCTTATCCAAGGCTGTTGCTTTGACCAGGTCATACTGCTGAACCGTAGTGGGCCTGGGGCACTATCCTGGGTCTCTGGCTCCCATGTCCTGTTCCCTACACATCATACTCCATGAAGAGGAGAGCAGTCGGTGATCTGGTGACTTCTTTCTCCCCATTTGGCAACCTCTGGAGGGGAAGGGCTGCTTTTGTCCAGCTGTGGCATAAGCCCATTGATCTCACGTTCTGTTCTTTCACTTCAGGAGAGCAATAGTTTCCTCCCTCAGAAAAGAGGTGGCAAAGATGGGGGTGGCAGGGAAAAATAGCACAGGATTTAACATGGGGGTGTGGGGGAGACTTTGAAGGTCAGGATGCTAAACAAGCCTATGAACTTGGGGAAAGGGTGAGCTTTTGTAAGCCTCCATCTCAGAACTTTGAAGAGAGCTTTTATGATTTCGGTCTTTTTCTTTGTTCATGTATTGTTTGTTTTCCATTGATGTTTTAGTAAAATTTTCTTTTGAAAACCCCAAGCTTTCTCAGCTGGGCTAAGGGGAACAAAGAGCGGGCCTTTGGTGTTTTGTCCACACTTGGACAGGTGTTCCAAGAGGAAGCGGCCTGCCCTTGCCCAAGTCAGGTGGTGCTGGAGGAGTGGGAGGAGATGCTCGCAGGCTCTGCTCCAGGCAGGGGCTTTGTGTGCCTTTCCGTCATCCTCAAGTGCCTTTGCTGGGCTTGTACCTTTTTTCACAAAGAGACACTGACCACCTTACCATCCCAACAAAATGTAGGTTCAGAAAACACATATTCCAGGAAGGTGACCAGTTCATCTTATAAAAGGATCCAAGCCAGATGGCTAAGTTTTCTAGTTCCATTCTCAACACTCTCACCAGGGGGAGGCGAGAGGGTATGGAACACATTCTGTCCTAATCCCACTGAGCATCAGCTTCTAAACTGAAATGGAAGAAATGATACTAATTTCTCAGGACTGCAGTGGTGAGTAAAGAGGGTGATTAAAGTTTGGATCTTGCTTGGTCACCAGTCTGGGGCACTATTGGGAGGTGGTAGAACCTTAGGAGGTGGGACCTAGTGGAAGAAAGCCAGGTCTTGGGGCATGTCCTTGAAGGGAAGATTGGAATCCTGAGCCTTTCTATTTTTCCTTTCCTTGCTACCCTCCTGAGATAAGTAGCTTCTCTACCACACACTCCCATGATGCACTGCTTTGTCACCCATGCTAAAGCAATGGTCCAAAAAAACATTGTCTGAAACCTCCCAAACCATGAGCCAAAGTAAATCTTTCCTCATTTTAAGTTTATTATCTCAGGTATTTTGTCAAAGTAACAGAAAGCTAACAGAGTTCGATTGCAGAGATGCTTTGTATTATTAACACTCTCTGAAAGATGGGTTTGGATTGGAAGGCTCAGAGGGTATACATTTGCATCATGTCAGTGCTTTTAGGGCCAGTTTCTGTTACTGTAAAAAAAGAAGATAAGGTGATACAGTCATATACTGTGTAACATTTTTGTCAGCTATAAGACCACACATAGGAGGGTGGTCCCATAAGATTGTCATAGACTGAGAGTTCCTGCTGCTTAGTGACATCATAGCTACTGTGACATCATAGTGCAATACATTTCCCAGGTGTATGTGCTAGTATAAACATATTACATTCCCAGTGTATTAAAGTATTAACACATGTGAGTATGCCCAATATGCAATACAATTATTATAATAAACTATCCTGTTACTGATTTATACATTTGCTGTACTGTACTTTTTTTTTTTTTTGGTATTTTAGACTGTGTTCCTTTTAGTGATCAGAAACTTCCTGTAAATCAATTTGCTGTGCGAAACCAGCAACAGCCTCTTCTATCTTGTGTATGCTGCGTCTCTTGATCACATCAGTTTCTCTTACACTGGATTTAATCTCAAGTTATTTTGTTAATCATGGCCCTAGGAGCAGTAGATTACTATATATGTGGTTTGTGTAGTACACTCCATGTTGCTCAAACAATGACAAAATCACCTAGTGGTGCATCTCTCAGAAGGTGTCCTATGGCTAAGCAAGGAGTGGCTGTATGTATATACTGACCTGAATCAGCAAGGGCAGAAGGCATTGAGGGATTGGTTTGGTGGCAATAGTGACCTACTGAAAATAGATTCCATGCACCTCCCTATACCACACTCTACGATGTCACTTTGGGCTTGTTCACATCACAGAAATAGGAAATGCTACACACCAGGACTTTTTTGGTCAAAACACCAGTTTACTAGCACATCACTGGTCAGCAGGTTATAAAAGAAAGATTTCTCCTTGATGTTTTGCTTAGATGACAATTGATATCTGATGGAGTTTAATTATTAGTATAATATGAACATATCAGTGTTAACTAAACATTATCAATATATCTTAACATTTACAATGAAAGATTATCATATCAAAAGGCATTGCATTATTATTACAAAATTTTTAGGATTAAAAAAATGTTTATTTTTTTCTTAATCTAAAATGTTTTCTAATTAGCATGGTTGATTTATGAAAGATGCTGTGAACTTACTATAATAAATAAAATATAGGAAGACATAAAAATGGACTTTTAAAAAATAATCTAAAAACTGTATAGGTGAAATCAAGTTAAAACTATCACAACTGTAATGCGTTAAGTAATAATGAAGTTAATTTTATAATGTAGTTAAAAGGCATATCAGAAATATTTTTGTCAGAAAAGATTTGCAATGTGCATTTTTGTTAAAGACAATGATTGCCACCTGGAAGAATTTTTAACGGGATAATAAAACATGAAAATCCAGGTTGCTCTTGGGAAATTACATTTCATATAGTCATGAATAACTTCGTTTTGTTTAGTTAATTTAGTTTAGTTTACTATGCATTTATTTTCTCTAATGTAAGTCAGCAGGGGCCTAACTCATTATATTTAGTGAATTAAATAGAACATCTTAAAGTGGAAACTTCCTGCTCTTTTCAGTGGTTTGTTACCCCCCACCATCAAAAAAAAAAAAAAAAAAAAACAAGTCCCCATAAAAGCATCAGCCTGTCTTTGGCTCCTGCAGAAAGCACATTGAATAAACATCCCTCCACAGCAGGGTTCCTTACAGACACTGCCCCTGAGTTTAATTTAGCAAACTTGGCACTGTGATTTATTCACACTCGTGTCATAATAAAGAATGCATATTCCTTAAAGCTCTGAAAACCCAAGGTTGCTGGGTGTGAGAGGGGCAACAATCAGGACAGTTCTCTGCAGGCAGCACAGGGACTCCCGGGGGAGGTACACCTGCAGAAGCGACCTAGTTTCTCTAGATCTCTTCAGCTATGACATTGGCTTCACCTTTTGGACATTGAAAGAAAGTTCAAAATCTTTTCTAAAAAAAGCATAAATTAATTCCTCATGTCTTTGTGTTCCTAGTCATTTTCTCATTCCAGGACCATAGCAAAAGTTGTCCCATGCAATGGGCTCCCAGGATCCTGCAGGAGCTCTAGAAGTAAGAAGCACAGCTTCCGTTCCCAGCTCTGCTGCAGAGGATCAGGATGCACCCCACCGAGTTCCAATTGCAGAGCATAATTGGCCAAGAGCACCAGCTGCTGGGCTGGACACCTGTCCCTTCATTTGAACCAAGGCCACACTCTTCACAGGCGGCTTTCAGCCAATGGCCAAGCACTTCAAGGCTCCTCAGGAGATGGGACTCCTCTGAGAGCTGGCTTTGGTCAAGGACTCCAGCAGCCTGCAGAGCCCTTGTTAGACCACACAGCAGCCCAGGACCCTTCCACCAACCTCCAATTCCTCTTTCCTTTGCTCGGATCTCACTTGAATGATGAGCTGACTGCTGTCATAGCCTCTCCACTTTCTTTTACATAGACATTTCCTCTAATAAAATCTTTGCAATTTAAGGTCATACACAGCTATCCTTCTGTATGTAGAGGATATTGGTTCCAGTATCTCTTGTAGAAATCAAAACTTGTAGATGCTTAAATGTAAAATGGCATTACATTGGCATAGAACTTACAAATATTCTCTCATTTACTTTAAATTATTGCTAGATTACTTATAACACCTAGTGCTATGTTAATAGTTGTTACACTGTGCTGCTTAGGGAATGATGACAAGAAAAAGAGCCTGTACATGTTCCGTACAGATGCAATTTAAAAAAAAAAAAAATATATATATATATATATATATATATATATATATATATATATATATATATATATTTGAATCCTCAGTTGAATCTGCAGATGAGAAGTCTGTAAATACAGAGGGTTGATTGTAACTCCATGTGCTTTTTATAAGATCCAGATTAATTGAAGTGGTACTGAGAATGAGTTGAGAAAAGAGGTGGCACATTATGGTTTGGGGACTGTATCACGCATTGGCCAGCAGATAGAGGTCACCATCCTGGTTGGTGGAGGAAAGAGAGGTACATCTTGTCCTTGATACAAGATGGTGATTCAGTTGCTTAAGATTTCACAGGAGGTTGTCTCGGAACACCAGCTGGTGGCGGGTGGAGCCAAGACAGGTGCAGATCTGCAAGCATTTGAAAAATATGAGCGAACAATGTGTACCAAACAGCAGAGTTGACTGATATTACTCAATTGAATGTACACCCTGCAAAAGGAAAAGGAGAGGCTGAAGTCTGTTAAGCAGCTTTTAATGGCCAAATGAGAGAACCAAAGAGCTTCTGTGATGGCTGCCAAAAAAACCCTTATCACCTGGCCTGGGTGGGCAGACGCAGCAGAGAGGCAGGGACTTGAGAGAGCTTCAGTGCTCAGGAGAGGTGGGAATGCTCAGTCAATCAGGTCTGTGAACCGCAGGGTAGTGCCTTGAAGGAGATTCTGGTTGGATTCCTCAAACTGCAGGATAAATGATATCCCTAAGAATGTGGACTCTATGGAGCCCATGGGCCCTCTGTAAAAGTACACACACACATGGGCCCTCGGTAAAAGTACACACTCTGTAAAAGTACCCACACACAGAAGTCAATAGGCATCCTCCACTTCTGGCAGCCAGGACAACAAGTAGGTTGAATCCCAACATAATGTGACCCCCTGGAGCCATGCTGGGCCTGAGAGGACATGAAAGAACATCCACCTAGAAAACTGAAAAGATGAGCTGGCATATGGCATGGAAGGAGAAAAGTTTGCCTGGGACTGGATTTTGAGATGTTTGATCAAGCCGCCCAGAATGTAAAGTGAAAGAAATAATAATTAAGTATATATATATTGTTTTCAGGATATGAAATTTAATACCACGGCCAAAATATTAAGAAATGGCATAAACTTGCTACTGGACTAGTTAGCTCTCAAAAAGACCAGAAATGCTATGTGTAGTGGTGCACACCTATCATCCTAGCAACTCGGGAGGCTGAGGCAGGAAGATTTCAAGTTGAAGGCCAACCTCAGTAACAACACAGTGAGGCCTCAAATAATTACTGGAACACTGTCACAAAGTAAAAAAATTAAAGAGTGCCCCTGGGTTCAATCTCCATTACAAAAAAAAAAAAAAGAAAAGAAAATGAAAGAAAGAAAGAACCAGAAATAATGTAGAAATGCTTGAATTTCCCTGGCAGAAGGAAAAAAAAAAAGCTAAGAGTGTGCTAGAGTAGGCATGTTACATGGGGCCAGAAGACCCACCAGAGCCTGGATTTCAGAATATCTAGAGGACACACTGTTCACCAGGGACACCAAGAAGGCACTGATGAGAGAGGCAGTGGTCACTAAAGAGCCTGGTTATTGCCCTCTCCTGAAGGGCAGGGTTCACTATGTAACTGGCAGTCATCAACAAACTAGAAGGTGCAGAGTGTTGACACCGATCATACTGCCATAGAATTGTTAGGCTGGGCCCTGCAAATATGGCAGCTCCAGAGAATAAGTGTAGACTACCATTGTTACAGTCTTCACTAGGCAGTGGCCCTGGTTATCACTGCTGGAGCCAGTAAACAAGGCCTCTGGAGTGTGGCCAGTGTCCACACCTGCTAGTGCCTTTTCTGCCACTGCGATGAGTCAAAGGGATCTGCATGTGTCATTTTAAAACAGTATTACCTACAATTAAAAAAAAAAAAAAAACCTCATCTCCACCTTTTCCCATTTACCAAGTAATGAAAATTTGTTTAATTGTGTGAGAGGGAAACACGCTTTGTTAACAAAGAAATTTTAAAATTACATGTCTTTTTTGCTTTCGGTTATACAAGCCAGTAGAATGTATTTTGACATATCATACATACATAGATATAATTTCCCATTCTTGTGGTTATACCTGATGTGGAGTTACACTGTTCATGTATTCATATATGAACAAAGTAAAGTTGTGTCTGATTCGTTCTATTGTCTTTCACATCCCCATCCTCCCTCCCTTCCCCCACACCGCCTGTCCAATCTGGTGAACCTCCACTCTTCCCTCCCTCCTCCCCCCACCTATTGTGAGTCAGCATCCACATTTCAGAGAGAACATTTGGCCTTTGGTTTTAGGGGGATTGGCTTATTTCACTTAGCATGATAGCCTCCAGTCTCATCCAGTTTGCTGGCAAATGCCATAATTTCATTCTTCTTTATGGCTGAGTAATATTCCATTGTGTCTATGTACCACATTTTCTTTATGCTTTCGTCCACTGAAGGGCACCTAGGATGGTTCCATAGTTTAGCTATTGTGAATTGAGCTGCTATGATCATTGATGTGGCAAGTCCCTATAGTATGCTGATTTTAAGTCCTTTGGGTGGAATAACTGGGTCAAATGGTGGTTCCATTTCAAGTTTTCTGAGGAATGTCCACACTGTTTTTCAAGAGTGTTTGTACCAATTTGCAGTCCCACCAGCAATGTATGAGTGTGCCTTTTTCCCACATCCTTGTCAACATGTATTGTTATTTGTATTCTTGATAATTGCCATTCTGACTGGAGTGAGATAAAATCTCAGTGTAGTTTTAATTTGCATTTCTCTAATTACTAGTGATGTTAAACATTTTTTCCATATATTTGTTGAGCATTCATATTTGTTCTTCTGTGAAGTGTCTGTTCAATTCCTTTGCCCATTTATTGATTGGGTTATTTGTGTTTTTTGGTGTTAAGTTTTTTGAGTTCTTTAATATCCTGGAGATTAATATTCTATCTGAGGTGCAGGTAGAAAAGATTTTCTCCCCTCCTATAGGCTCTACATATTCTTGATTGTTTCCTTTGCTGTGAAGAAGCTTTTTTAGTTTGATACAATTCCATTTATTGATTCCTGATTTTTCTTCTTGCACTTTTGGAGTCTTGTGGAGGAATTTAGTTCCTAAGCTGACATGATAGAAATTGGGGCTCACTTTTTGTTCTCTAGGTGCAGGGTCTCTGGTCTAATGCCTAGGTCCTTTATCCACTTTGAGTTGAATTTTGTGCAGGATGAGAGACAGGGGCCTAATTTCATTTACATAACATTTTAAATAACAAATTTTATAAGTCTTAAAATGACCTATATTTTTTAGTATTGGAATAAATGCACCATATGTTAAGATATATGAAACTTATTTAGCATCAGAAATAGACAAAATTGTTTCCCTAAAAATAAATTAAATCCACATAAATAAAATAAAAAGCAGCTTGGTCTGATAGGAAGGACGGAAGGGCAGGAAACAGATCAAGAACAGCTCACATTTAGGTTGAAGTGGTGACAAGTGACTAATAATTTTGTGACAGGACTGTGTTGTGATGTGGCCTGAATATCCCTTTGACTATATCATGGGGCATCACACTTATTAACTGCCTCCTGATAATGGTACAAAATAAAGAAGAAAGACTCACACCCTGGAGGAGTTGGGAAGACCCATGTGTTCCAGAGGGTGGGAGATAAACTCTACAAAGATCTTCAGTAAAGTCTTTAGGAGCCTGGGACCCAGTTGTGTCAGGATATTTCTCAATAGTAAAAGTCAAGTTATTGAATTTTGCATCAACTGCCGCAAAGAGGTAAGCACAGTATCTGGGCTCTGGTGTCAGCTCATCCATCACAGTGTCCTGCTCTAAGTAGATGAGGGCAGGAAGCAGCTCCCAGCCAGGTCCAGGCCATAGTGCCCATATCCCAGCTGCTGGGGCCACATGATCTGGCAGATGTTGTGGTGTCCGTGGTGATAGTTCTTGTCATCAGACACATGTGCATGATATCTTTCCATGACCAGCAGCCTTTATTTTATTTTATTTCATATTATTTTGTTAGAGTGTGACTCCACTTTGATTCTGGTGACTTTTCCAAGAGTCATTCCTCCAATGATGATTCATAACATATATCATGGAATCCCTCCCTGCCCCATACGTCTCCAGAGAGCTGCTGTCAGAAATCTCTCTTGAACCCAGTATCCCTACATTTTTGTTTTTGTTTTAATTTTTTGCCCCTTTCTGCCAAGGCTGCTACCAACGTGGTAGCTGGATTGAGTATGTCTGGGCAGAAAGAGCACTATGTCAAGGGACTAGACGTAGTCTTTTAGTCCCTCTACCATTTCTTGCCTGACACTGAAAGATGTGAAAGAGATGAATTTTACCAAATTATTCTCCCAAAGAAGCTGAGTTTTATTGAATTGTGTGTTGAATAGCAATTACTTACTAATTAGTTCTTAGAATTCTAAATTCATTCTATAATTTTTTTAGATAACTGGGGATTCTTCATATATCCCCACTTAAAGATGGAGGAACTTGGAAAGGTTAAGTCATTTAGTTTAAGGTCATAGAGCAAGCATGTAGCAGAATTTGAATTCAAATACAGGTTTTTGGATTTCCCTAAATTAAATTATGTTTCCACTGCTTACCATTTTAATAAGGAAGTGTTCAAAATCAGATGAGTTCTTCTTTCCAGAAATTTCCATGCTGAAATCCTCTCCTCTCCTTCAGGCCTCTAGAGCTCAGTTACTCACAGGATGTTACATCACTCTGCAGTGTAACTTCCCCCCAATTCACCTGTCTGATCCCACCAGACTTGCCAAGCTCTCAAAGACAGGGACTAGCCTTGCACACCCACCGTGTCCCTTGAGTACAGTGCGGATGCTTAGCACCCAGCAGATTCACGACAAATGCTTACTCATTAGAGGAATGAAAGCCAGCACAGACTGGTTTAATTTCTGATATAAGACACAGTGAGATCTGGGGTAAATCTTTGAAGATGTTTTAATCTTAATTCCATTTCTTCATTTGCAAAGTGAGTACAATTTGGTCTCACTTAGTAATCTCGAGTTACTTTTCAACTGTCAAGGCTTATAATACTAAATAAAACACAGAAGTTGTTATGAAAGCTTAAAATGATGAACTTAAGTGCAATGTGAGGATGAATGATGAGAAATTAATTTGATTTTTTTCCTGGCTCAAGATTTAATGCATTGATTATAAATGTCAGTATGGGAACTGTATTAGCTATGATTTGGAAAATGAAATTGTTTTGTGGAGATTCACATGTATTATTAACTCAGTGGCACCAAAACCATTTATTTTAATAAAGTCTGAGAAGAAATATTCACATAAAGGACTATAGTTGGTGGTACAAAACCAACATGGTCCTTACTAATGAACATTCCAAATATTCTCATAAATGTGGATGGTAGTGTGACATATATATATATATATATATATATATATATATATATATATATACACATAAACATGGATCTCTGTAGTTTCAGAGAACATGAATTTCTTAAATCAATAGCATACTTTTCATGGTAACCCAAAGAACAGATTTGTTCTTCCCATTCTAAATGTGTTTGGAGTGGAATTTCTTAGGGAAAGCCAGGAAAGCAGATCACATAAATTAACCCCATGTATAAAATGTTTGTGTTTATTAGTTGAGCCTATAACTGAAACAGGATGGGGTTTAGCTCTGGGATGTACAGGTGGAAACACTTAGTGGGAACTGTATCCTCTGCCACACACAAGAATTCTTAGGGGAAAAGACTAGAACATTGCTCAAAGAATGGATTATTTTTACCAAAAAGCTAGAAAATTTCTCACTGGAACAGGGGTTATACCCCTGACCTTCTTGTTACTAAGGAGTGAGCATGCTAGAGGTGGTGTTGTGCATCATCCTAGGGCCACTAAAAGTAGCTTCATGACCTTTCACCTCAGTAGCATCTCTGTGTCAGCCACAGTATAGACTGCACATTTGTAGGTGACTCTCTTGCTCATTTGACCTAAACACAGCAAATTTTAAGCTCTTAATGAAGCTATTGACAATGAATCTGTCTTTGAATAATTAAGAATAAAAGGATAAGATTAAAATAAGAAGCTATTTTGTGCTATTATTTTTGTGCTTTTGTGTCCACAGTGAAAATTTTGCAAAGTCAGAAAGTTTTCAATTAATATCTATTTTCTTTTAAATCAAATAGCTGTGTTCTTTTCTATAATCTTAATTCTTTCTAGGACACATTGGGATATTTACTTGATTCCAAGATGTCTGCTTATTCTCTTCTGCTCAATTAATGACATTTATTTTTTTTAAGTGAAGGAAAACAGTTATAAATTAAGTCTCCATTCTTCTCAGAACATTTTGACATTCAAGTTAATAATAAAGGATGTTAATAGCATTTAGCAATTATTGAGCATAATGTCCAAAGGATTTGCTAAGCACGTTTCATTATTATTTCATTTAATTCTCACAATTATCTGTGGGTAGATAGGTAGAAAATATAGACAATTTCTCTCTCTTTTTTAAGTAAAAAAATTAAGTCTCAGAGAAGTTAAGTGAATTGCCCAAGATTACACAATTAACAATGAATAATCCTGGGACTCAGATTCACAAAAGCCCACATTCTTTCCATGGTATTTCTGATTCTCATCACTGGCTACAAAGAATCACCCAGGGAAATTGAAAATAAAACACCCAGCCCTATACCATACACATGGATTGGACCTCCATCTCCAGATGGTGTTGGAGAAATTTTGCATGTTCTTTCTAACTCCAAGTGAACCTAATCTCCAGCCAGGGTTGAAGGCCACCTACTGCATCTCAATTGTCCCAGAGAACTTCGGGCATTCCCTCATACCTGACACAGTCTTTTCCCTATAATGTGTTTCAAAGACCAATTGTATCCAGATAATCTGAGTTATCCCAAAGTCAAATCACTGCTTGACCTATACAAATACACTAGCTTCTCTTTTGCCAATACAGTCAGCTCTGGAATCCATATCCATGGATTCAGCCAAACTTGGATCATGCACTATGTAGTTAGACCTACAATAGTTGCATGTATTCTCAACGTATACATGTTTTCTTTGTCATCACTCTCTAAGCAATACAGATTAACAACTGTTTACATAGGATTTACATTGTAGTAGGTGATACAAGTCATCTAGCAATTACATGGGAGAGTGTGCATGGGTTACATGTGTCTACTGTGCTATTTTATGTAAGGGCTTTGAGCATCCCTCAATTTTGACATCTGTAGGAAGTCCTGGAGCTAATCCTTCATGGATACCAAGGGACAGATGTGTTAACTGAATGTTCCTAACATGTGCAGTGCCTGGCATTCTTGAGGGTTCATTCAAAGGCCATGCCCTTGTGGGGCTAATGACTTAGTTAGGCAATACGAAACTTGGAGTCAGCTGGGGTCCTGAAAGCACAACCTCAATGACATACAAAAATCACTTAATCGTCAACCTGTGACACAACGTTTGCACAGGTCCAATTATGAGACAGAGGGAATAACAGTAATTGCACTTACTATGTACAGGGGCTTATTTTAAGTGCTTTGTATGTATTGAGTCCTAATCTTCACAACCACCACAACTATTATTATCCTCACTTCAGAGATGAACTGGAGGTACAGAGTGATTGAGCAATGTGTCCGAGATTACAACTGGAATGATTAATGGAGCTACAATTCTAACCCAGGTCATTAGGTTAGAATGATGGACACTAAATATTTCTAAATAAGAAAAGTAGAAAGTCAGATGATTCATAAGAAAGAAAAACTAGGAAAATTGTCGTAAATACCCTTATGGATTTCATCTTTCATACACAGTCATCCTTTTGGTATCTAGGACACTCCTGCAGATACTCGAATCCCAAGATGGTCAAGTCCCTCAAGTAAAATGATGTAGTGTTTGCATATAACCCACGCACATGCTTCTGTATGCATTAAATCATTCTAGATGACTTGTGTTGCCTAATGCAACATAAATACTATGAAAATAGTCGTTATACTATATTACATAGGGAAAACTGATAAGAAAAAAAAGTCTGCATGTTCAATGCAGATGTAATTTCTTAAAAATATTTACATGAGTGGTTGAACCAATGTATGTGGAACCCGAGGATAAGGAGTACCAATGTTATATGCAAATATATACTGATGGGTTTTTTAATGGAAACAAAAATTATAACATACCTTGTAACATGCATATTATTTATAAGGTGCTAAATTGTCAACCTCTAACTTGTTTACAAAACATTTCTTTGGAGACAATATATAAGGATATGAAAAACCATTCTTTTGGCATCCTTCAGTTTTTCTACTTAAGAACATCATCTTCTGTGTCTTCACTGGAAAGCATTTTCAAAGACAAACCTAAAAACTAAATCTTTTAAGAATCATCCACACCCTTTTACTTTTCTTGATGTGAAACTTGCCACTGGTGTCACAATCAGTAAGTCCCTTTCCTCTGTGTCTTTTACTAAGTCCAGTGTTTTCTATCATTTTTGGCCTTTCAGAGGAACATTTTTTTTGTGTGTTAATTTCCATTAATTCAATTAATTTCCATTCTTTCTACCTTCAGTGTTAGTGCCTGACACTAACAGTCTAACATGGAGCATGAAGTAGGTAGAGTATCATATAATGTTAATTAACCATCCTTTATAGAATACATTATAGATTGGGAGGATCAAAATGTGAGAGCCAGGTGTGGTGATGCACACACCTGCAATCCCAGCAGCTCAGGAGGCTAAGGCAGGAGGATCACAAGTTTGAGGCCAGCCTTAGCAACTCAGCAAGGCCCTAAGCAACTATGAGATCCTGTCTCAAAATAAAAAGGGCTGGAACTCAGAGGTTGAGTGCCCCTGGGTTCAATCCCTTGTATTGGGAAAAAAAAGTGTGAAACCCACTGTCTCCATAGTGAGAGCTGAGGTCTGACTGGATCACTCCTGTGCACATCTCCCCAGTCCCCCTCCCAGGATCATCCATTGCCTCATCTCTGTACACTCCCTTGCTTTATGGCACTTCCTCCAACCACGATCACCTCTTCTGAGCCTTCTACTCTTTTTCTTTCAAGATGTTGACTCACCAGAATTTATCAATCAAGACTCAACTCAAAGGCCATTTTTCCACTTATCTTTTTTACATATACCCTTGCAGATTTTAGTTTGTATACACATGTGAAGAATAAAGTCTCTGCAACTGAATCCAATGAATTGCTCCTTTTTTCTGTCTTCTCAGACTCATGGTTTGCTCTTCTATGATAGCAGTTGATTTAAGCTGCCCAATTACAATAACCCATGAATTGTCTTAGGATTCTTGATAGATCATAATCATTGGGCAATGAAGACCAGTATTTCTTTCAGCATTATCCCTGTGCCTGACCTGTGCTCATTTTCATTAAATAAATAAGTATATTTATTTTTATATATTTATATATTTTATATATTTAGTATAGAAGTATGGAAATGAATAAATAAGTATATGCATGTATGAAAACATTACAATGAAACCCATTAGTTTTTACAATTAATAAGATTGGATAATTGTAATAAAAATAAATGAGTAAACAAATAGATATGTGAATTAGCATAAAATACTCAAGGATACAAAAAGCCCCAAGATAGTCTTTTTTTCCTAAATAATTTTGAAGAGGGGAAAAGTGAAGATTTGTACTATCTGTAATGTCATCTAAGACTTGTATTCAAAGGAAACTTGGAAACTTGGTCACTGTAATGCTGGTTTGTCTTGATAGCCTTTTGATTGGAGGGATTATTAGGAGGGGATTTTATAGGACTGCCATAAACGGTGAGTAAATAAGCGAAAGGAAAACAAATGTGACAACCAGGGGTCTGTTTATTTCCTTTATTTATGCCCTGTCTTCTGTCTTTAGATTAATTTCTGTATCAGAAGCTTTAGAGGCAGTCGCTGTGCTGGTCTTTAATTAAGTACGTGAGTGAGTGTGTGTGCCTATATTCCCTGGTGTTGAACTGAACAGTAAAAAATTTAATCAAGTAAACAATTAACAAGATTTCCCATGGTTCTAAGTGCATTAACAGTTACTGACACCTCATCTTTCAATATGTCCCTGGACTTTAGATGGCATAGTTATAGATCTTCAAGTGGGAGGGCTCAGCTCACTGAGGTTGGATTGATTTTTTAACCCTCAGTCTTCCCTTGATGGTTCACAAAGAAACTCAGATGACCATGGCCAAAACAGCTCAATATTCCAAACTGAATGCAGCAGTTCCAGACTTATTCCAAATGCAGGAAGCTGGTTTGTGTAGTGTGGGCCTCTTGTACTATATAGTTTACATGTCCCCTTCACATTCTCATTGTGGATGTTGGTGGGGTGTTTGAGGGAGGCTGGTTGTTCTCAGCTTCTCTGTGATTTCAAGGCAGCAGCTTCCATTACCTGGATGGTTATGTAGCCACACCTTGTAACAAGGGGACTGTTTTAGTCCACATATGCTGCTATAATAAAACATCTTAGACTGAGTAATTTTACAAACTGCATAAAAGTTTTCTCACAGTTCTGGAGGGTGAGAAGCCCAAGATCAAGGTGGCAGAAGATTTGGTATCTGGTGAGGGCTCGTTGTCTTCTTGCAGTGTCCATACATGACAGAAGGGCTATCCAGCTCCCTTGAACCCTTTAAATAAGGGCACTAATTCCATTCATGACTTAAATCACCTTCGAACTTCTAATACCATTCCATTGGTAATTGGGTTTTGTGTTAGTCAGCTTTGCATTACTGTAACAAAATACCTGAAATAATAATTTTTCAATGAAAATTTATTTTGACTCACAGTTTTGAAGGTTATCATGTTCAGTTGTCCCCATTGCTTTTGGCACTATGGTGAGGCAGTACATCATGGTAGTAGACATAATAGAGGAAATTGCTCTTCACACCCAGAAGGCAGAAAGAGACAGGAAATTGCTGGGATTCCAATATATCCTTCAAGGGTCTGCCCCCAATGACCTAACTTCCTCCTACTAGGCCCCACCTCTTAAAGGTTCCACCACTTCCCATAGATGCCACAAGCTGGGGATCACATCTTTAATACCTGGGCCTTTGGGAGACACATCTAAACCATGTTTCCAGCATAGGAGTTTGGACAGGGGGAATGAAACATTCAGACCATAGCAGGGACCAAATTCATTTCTGGAAGACCTACCTAGTCCTGACTCACATGGATTTTCTCTGTTCTTGAACAAGTCATTTAGCTTCACTGAATCTCAGGTTTCTGCCAACTTACTTTTCACAACTGTTTTAGGAACTGAAAACTCCAAGCAGATCTGAAAAACTTGTGAAATGTATCTACAATTGCAAACCTTCTAACCAGGTGAGGCTGTCATTGACATTCAGTCTCCTGAGGATCTACAGCTCTGTGAAAAGGACCATGATACCCTTAAATTATATTCGGGAAAAAAAATCTGTAATGGATTTTAATTAAAGCTCACAAATGAATAGATCCCTGGAGAACTTTTACTTCACTGTAGTCTTCTCTGGAAACTCCACTTATTAAAAATATGCAAGTTGAGAATACTAAGAAGAAATACTCTAAGTGGAAATATTATTAAGAATAAAGACTCTAAAAAGAATTTTATTTGGAGTTCCCCACCCCTTAAGTCTATGCTTCAAGTGGTAAGTGAAAACACTAAAATGAAGAATATTTATTACAAAATGCTAAAGCTCATGAAAAGTCTGTCTTGCAGAGACAGGAAAATAATCTCAAGCAAACATAAACTTGAGAATGAAATGTTTTTATGAGTTGTGAGTCTGTTACAGCTTTACTTGGCCTAATGGTTAACTACATCAAAAGAAAAAATCATAAATACAGTATGATTTCATAAGCTTTAACTGAAGCACTTTTTTTCATGTCAAGCCCATAATGGATTCTCAGAAGAGACTGGGTGGAGTGGAAGCCTAAGAGGTGGGGAAAATGTCTAAATTCACCAGGACTTAAAAAGAGTAGAGATAAGTAACATTTCTTGCAGTTTTTTTTTAAATATCAGTTTATAGAAAGTGTCTTGAGCGATGATTCTACAAATGAAGGAGAGAAATTAAGTGTTAGACAGGTAAATAAGACTTGGAAAGTGAGGGTGAAAGGTCATGGTGGTCAGTGGGGGCCCATGACTAGGAAGAACAAGTCATTAGGAGGTGGACAGCAGCTGTCTGAGGGGGAACTAGGGTCCTTATGAAAGGTCATGAGACAGGCTCTTCCTTGTTGGAGATGCTGAATATTTTGAAGACACAGATAAATTCCCTTCTTTTAAAATGAGCAACCAGGAGGATGCCACATGACTCTCCATGGGAGGTCTTTCTCGTGCCCCACTCCACAGGCTTAGGGACATGACTATGAAACAACTCTGTCACAGTTTGTTCCTATGGAGTGAACCTGGGAAAGTCACTCTTCCTGGGAAAGGTCTCGGAAATCCTGAAATAACAGCGTTATTTCACAAAGAGAGTAGGGACCCTATCTGCCATGCTCAGATAATGCCTTTCTCATAAGGTCATGGACTTGTGTTTGGTGCCTATAAAACCACACACATAGCAAGCACAGTGTGTAAATCAAATAAATAATGTCCCTCACTTATACCTGTTATTGCCTTTCAAATTATGTGGATACCATTGTTATGATGAAAAAAAAATGAACTCTTTTATAATCATTATTTAATTCACAGGATCTTCTCATTGTGTATTTAAAGAATCAACACAACACATACTGAAAGTTAAAGATGCAATCAGTCGTCCAAATCCATGGTTTCTGAATCTATGTAGCAAATGTGACTGAGGAGATCCATAGGATTGCACTCTGCAAAAAAAAATTCAGAGAACTTGGGTGATGGGATCACCAAGAATGTCAAACAAGTGACCCAGCTAAGTTGATGTAGCAATCTAAACAGGGGAAGAACCTTCAACCTGGGCAGCTCCTTTATTTCTTGGGACACTGAGCAAATTACTGTGGAAAAAGAATTTAATTGACAGAAAAGCTTATTCACATATGCACATGCATGTGCACACACACACACACACACACATACACACTCACTCAAAGCAATTACTCTAGGGAAAACCTGGAAAATAGGGTTGAACTATATTATCTTCAGGTCACTAAAATTAACTGACTGGATTTTTTCAAAGCACTTAAAGGAGAAATCTTTTACAATGCCTATATATACATTTAAAGATGGAACGAAATGTCCTCGGTTTTCTCTGGGAAGCACATGTTCTTTGGTCTGCATGTTACTGCATCATAAAGACACAGGTTATAGCTCATTTGCTCTAAATGCCAGAAACCAGGGTTATTTATAGGGCAGAGACGCACATAAAACAGGCACTTGGATGTTGGACTTCGGCCCTGCAGGGACAGCTTTCAGAGTTGACATTACAGGAGCACAGAAGCCAAGAACCTCAATCAGGCAACACAGGTTTATGAAGCTGAGGGTCACACTATGTGAGATAAAGGATAATAGGGATCAGAGCAGGTGATGGCAGTAACCAGTGATCATGCAGCAGAACTTTCTTGTCAATGGATAAGAAAAATAACTCAAAACTCTCTAGCTACTGTGCAGCAGGGCTCCAAGGGGACAGGAAGTCTATGCCTTGAGACAATGGCCTTTCAGCTGCCATCTCCCACCCCTGGTCTCTAGGTGAGTAAGGCACTATCTTTGCCTCAGGAGTTTGCAGCCTACTGTGGAGTCAAAGAAAATCGAGATGAAAAGTAGATGGGTCGCCCACAAATATGTGTCCTAAGAGCCAAGCAGGGCTGAGGAATGTAGGGAAGTGGATCCAGTGATTTCAACGGCCCCCACTAAATGTGAGGGCAAAGAAGATGGGAGACCTTTCATACTGGGAACAGAGCACTGAAGCCCAGAGGAGGAAAATGCATGTCTTGTCCTGTGAACCAGTAGAAAAATGACCAGGGAAGGAAGGGAAAGAGGAAGGCAAGAAGGGAAAGAGGAGAAATGGAGGGAGGGAGGAGAAGAAGGATGATTGTGTGACAGGCAAGAAATAATGTAAGAGGAGAGGGTTAAATGCAAATTGTAATGGGTTGACTCCCAGGGAGATTACCTGGTCTTAGACTTTAGGGGTGATTTTTCACCTGTGAAGCATGAATGAGTATCAAAATAATGCTGGGACTGAGAGGCATGGGGGCTATTCCAGACCTGAGGGCTAATTTCTTTCAATCTGGTAGGACTTCACAAAGGCTGGGCTCCAAATTCTTCCTCCTTGTCAGGACACTGGCAGCTCCCGAACCTTCTGGGTGGCCAAGGAATTTCTACATCCACTGGTGCTATTGCCATGAGATGCCCACACCTCTCAGCCTCTTCAGATGGCCAGTGCTTCCACTGCCTCATTGGAGCCCTGTCTGGGGCTGGTGTCCCAGTCTTCAGGGTGAGAGCTCTGAGACCACTGTGAGGCTGCATCCTGCCCACCCAGAGTGGGAAACCCTTCTCCCCAGCCCAGGAGCCCAGATGGTGTTCTCTGTGACCTGTATTCCCTGTGGCTCAGGAGGCTGAGGCAGAAGAATCCTGAGTTCAAAGCTAGCTTCAGCAACTTAGGGAGACCCTGTCTCTAAATCATATATAAAGGCTGGGATATGGCTTAGTGATTAAGTACTCCTGAGTTCAATACCCAGTATGAAGAAGAAAGAGAAGGAGAAAAAGACTTCAGCCTATTCTAACAATCTTGGAAGGGGCCACATTATGTTTGAGTCAACCTTCTGGTATGCCATTCCTTTGCATAGACCCCCCACCCTTCTAAGAAGAATGACAATGCCACTCCCATTGTCCATAGGATGAAGTCTTGTCTCTTTGTACTTGCTAGTATCAAGTTTGTGTGAGCGATACCATTGAGGGATATGGTTCAGCAGGGGTTAATGGGACCTGGTAGGTATAGGGAAAGCTCCTCACATAGGCACCAAAGGTTGCTGCAAAGCTTATAATAGCAGGAGGCATTTTTCCTGCTACTCCTGGTGCTTGCTCGCTCTCACTCTCTCTCTCTCTGTTTATATATGTATATGTGTATATATATATATATCTATATATATATATTTTTTTTCCCCTTGTTGAGTAACACTGATAAAACTGAATGATGCCTGTCACTTGTATACAAGTAAACAACTCATGGTACTTAACTAAATGTCTTGTAGTTACTCTTTGACAATTTTATCCAACTAAATGTGAGGGCAAAGTTTTTGTTTCTTCTTTTCAGGGAAGCATGACTTTAGAGCCTCAGACCTAAACAATATTCCTAAATTCTAATTTCATTTTTTTTCTGTGAGCCCCAAGAATGTTCTTGGGCTGCTCTGAGTCCTCTGAGTCTTGTAATAAGCCTTTCAAACTCCCCATCCCATTTCACTCTGTCTCAATTAACCGTTTCAAACAGGTAACGATGGATGGCTTCAGTACTGTTGTAACAGTCTCTTTCATCATTTGAGTTTAAAACATCTGACTGACAATGCTGATGAGCACCTAGGCTGTGCTGAGCCTATAAGCATGAAGCAAACTTAATCCTCCTCCATTTTGCAGAAAGCACTCAGGGGAGGGATGTGCTGGGAAGGAGACACACTGATTACTTCTACCTGGTCCCCAAGCAGGTGAGGTTGCAAGGTCTCAGAAACATTAGGCAGGAGGAGAGCCAGGGGTATAAATAGGCAAACATGTAATAAGGATTTCTTATACCTGGTGGGACCCTTATTTCTCCAGAGTAAGTTCACCTACCTGCAGATATTTGGAACTCCTGGGAAGACACACCTGTGCCTGGAAAGGAGCTGCTGTACTATCTTCCACTTTGCGTAATTCCCTTACTAAATATCCATGAACTCTGGCATCAAAGAAACCTGTCACCTTCTGACTTGTCCTTGTGTCAAGAATATCCATGGTCCCATTGAGACCACCACATAGAGAGCTTTAGGGAAAATAAATGTAGGACTTAGACATCACAGAAGTAGACACACATTGGAGGAATAGATGAGTCTCCACTAAGGAAGTGAGAGTTGGAAACCCCATCTAATTCATTATTTTTCATTTTTGAACAATATAAAAAGTTTAGGAAAGCTCTGACACAAAGGAGCTTGATATTTTGTTTTTCAAGCAGATACAAAGGTAGTACATACATATTTTAATAAAAACATTTACTTTTTCCATTTTAAGAGGAAAAATATAAAGGCAGTTGCATTTAAATGTATCTGGGCTTCAGATGTAGCTCAGGGTTAAAGTGCTTGTCTATCATGCAGGAACCCCTGGGTTCTGTCCCAACACTGGAAAAATAATGAATAAAAAGTCTAAAGAAGAGAATATATGCATATTTTTTAAATGAAAGTTACCTATTTTTTCCCATCAAATCTGATCTTCCACTTGCATTTACCTCATGGCCTCAAGGAAGCAGGGACCTCATTCTTTTATCTTATCTCCAGTGCTCATGATATTCTAGTAAATTTTTTAAAGTAGCAAAGGGCTGGATGTAATGGCGCATGCCTGTAATATAAGCAACTCGGGCGGTTGAGGCAGGAGGATGGCAAGTTCAAAGTCAGCCTCAGCAACTTATCAAGTCCCTGAGCAACTTAGCAAGACCCTGCCTATAAATAAAAAATGTAAGAAGGGAGCTGGGGATGTGTCTCAGTGATTAAGCATGCCTGGGTTCAATCTCCAGTATAAAAAAAAAATGTAGCAAAGGAAATAATAGTTCTAAGAATCGTATACTACTTTACTGAACACCAAATTGGTGATCTTTATAGTAAGAACATGATAAATGGAAAAATGTGTCTAATAAACAAAATAAAACAATGAAAAATTTTAAGTCATTAGGACAAATTTAAATTCTGAGAAACTGTGCTTGTGAATATTAAGTGAAAAAGCATAATTAAGCAATATATTCACTACTAAATTAATTCTAATTGCCTTCAGTGCTAAATGTGTGGTAGAAGAATGGATAATTAATATTTTTTTGGATCAAGTACTCAAATATTTTTACAAAAACACATATTATCATTAAAGACTCATGATAAAGAAATAATCCTCCCTATGACTTCTTTCAGGAAGTTGTTTTCAAATTAAAATTTTATTTTAGAAATGTTCAAAACTCACATAAAAGTTTGTAAGAATGCTTCAAGTTGACACTCACATGTTCTTCCCCATTCTCCAACATGAATACTTTGCCTTGTTGGCTCTCTCTATCTTTGTCTCTACCTCTTTTTCCCATCCAGAGTTGACACCACCCATTGATTAGTAAATAATCTATGGACAGATGCTAAGAGACTATGATGACTCTTACCTAAACTAATTATTATTTGTGATGATTTCAGAGTAGCATTTTTCAAATGTCATTATTTCTTCTTCATAGCTGTCTTAGCATGAAGAGGAGCTTTCCCTTTCATTTCTTGATTCGTTGGTTCATTTTCTGCCATTATTATGTATCCACAGGATGTTTTTTTTTTTTTCATTGAGTTGTAATCCACAAAAGTCACTGTTCAAGTTCAAACTCTATTTGTCTAAAGTTTGTCCAGTGGCAGCACCTGCCAACTAGCCCCTGTGTCCCTTTTAGCATGCCCCCATCACCTCTCTCTACCCAATCTACTGTATCACACACATTTTTAACAAAAGAATTTTGTTCCCACTGACCAATCTTTCCCAATCCCCTACCTTCCACATAGCATCTTGTAATCACTGTTCTACTTCTGAGACCCACTTTTTACATTTTCACATATGACAGAGAACCCGTAGCAATTGTGTTTCTGTGCCTGGCTTCTTTCACTTAACATATGTTCTCCAGGTCCGTCCATGTTGTTGCAAATGGCAGGATTTAATTCTTTTTTATGGCTGAATAGCATTTGATTGTGTATATATACCCCTTTTTTTCGTTCATTCATCCACTGATGAACACTTAAGTTGTTTTCACATCTTGGCTATTATGAATAGTGCTGCAATAAACATAAGAGCACAGAGGTCTTTTCAACACAGTGATTTAATTTCCTTTGGATAAATACTTTGTAGTAGGATTACTGGATCATATGGCAGTTCTATTTTTAGGTTTCTGAGGAATCTCCATACTGTTTTTCATATGGCTATAGTAATTTACATTCCTACCCACAGTACATAAGATATCCCCATTCTCAATGTCCTCATGAAAATTTTATTGTTTTTTGTCCTTTGGTAATAGTATCACATTGTAGTTTTGATTTGATTTGCATGTCCCTGATGATTAGTGATGCTGAACATTTTCCCACATACCTGTTGGTCAATTTTGTGTGTCTTCTTCTTTTTTAATTGTATGTCTTCTATTGAGAAATGCCTAAATGCCTACTCAGGTCTTTCGCCCATTTTTAAATTAGATTCTTCATTTTTTGTGTTATTGAGTTTCTCATTTATTCTAGACATTAATCCTTTGTTAGGTGCAAAGTTTGTAAATATTTTCTCACCTTCTACAGGTTGTCTCTTCACCCTGTCAATTGTGTGCTTTGCTATGCAGAAAGTTTTTAATTTGATATAACCCCATTTGTTCTGGAAAATGCTATATAACACAATTTAGATTTTTAAAAGTTGAGACCCAGTGGAACATTCTGGCAGATCTGCCACCCTGCTGTAGAAGGTACAGATCTTCAGCTTAAGGAGCACCTGGATCTGCTGTTGGCAGTCAGTGTTCAGTCAAGTTAGGGGTCTGACTGAGTTACCTGGTGGAAATTCTCTATGGTGATATAAACAGGATGGAAGGGAGGATAATGTCCTGGAAGGCTGGGGTTGGGCCAGATGCTGAGTCTGTCCTGTGGAGCACTAAGCCAGCGTCTTAACAACCACAGGAGGTACAAGTACAAATGCCAGTGTTTGGGATGGTCAGGCAGGTGCTCAATGCCCACCTGTGCCAACCTTTACAGCAAGGCTAGATTAGAGCCTGAGTATGTAGCATGGTCTTTACCTTGGGTACCATGCAAGCATGCAATGACAGACCCTCACTAAGGGAAGCCGCTTCCAGCCAAAGAGGATGTTGGAGTTAGGTGGAGGGAGGGCTATAAGCATTCCTACCAAAAATCACTTTTGTGTGGGGAGAGAAACTAGCATCCCTCTTTGGGAGCTCCTGACTATAGTTTCATGGTAGAGAAGAAAAGGAGCCCAAGAAGGAGGTGAAGGAATGAGAGACAGGAAGAAAGCCCAGAAAGGCATTTTTACCCACAGAGGGCACAGATGCGGGTAGACCTGAGGTGTGGTATAGACAACTACTACTGTCAAGCACCATGTAACCAGTCAATCAATGACAGACTCCATATGTGATGGTCATCCTAAAAGATTATACTATGCTGAAAATTCCTATTGCCTAGTAATGTCACAGCTGTTGTGGCATCAGAACACAACAGATTCCTCACATTTGTGTTGGTGCTGATGTAAACAGACCTACCATAGAAAAGTACAGCACGTATACTCATGCTCAATACATAATACTTGATAATGATCATCAAACACTATTTATTGGGTGATGTATTTATTACACTGTCCTTTCTATCCTTGTTTTGGAGCATACTCTTTGCACATTTTCGGAGGGGGGAGGTAAGTTTCCTGTACAGAAGGCTGCTGTGTGACACCTGCAGCAGCTTCATCTATTCACAGGTATCTTCTCTGGATTGTGTCAAGTGCTCATGTCATGTGATTGAAATAAACACCTAGATCATATATATGCACTCTACCTTTGGTCACATAGCAAAAAATCGCCTGTTCACACATATCTTAGAATGTGTCCTGTTGCTAGGTAACACATGACCATGAATGGATGAAGAGGAGCACGGGAGAAGGCCGGGTGGTCTACTGGTAAAGCTGAGAATGCAAGGTGAGGGATGTGAAAATTCATTCATTCATCTTAACCTTGAAACAAAGGAGGCAACTGGGATGGTGACTAGAAGATGGGCCAAGCAAGGACCATGCATGACAGGTTGAGTTTATAGGATCTACAGCATCTCATCCTGCTTACAGTTGTTCTGGTCATAAAACAGAAGCCTGTTGGCCACTTCCTAGGGACACCCATGTTCTTCCCTGACAGCCCGATGGTGTCTGTTCTCTGGAAATCTAAGAAACAGGATTTCTTAAAACCAAATGTCTCCTGGTACCACCTTCAAAACATCAAATAAGCCAAAGTTGAGGGACATTTCACAACAGAACTTCACAAGTATCCATATTATGAAAGACAAAGACAGAGAAGCTGTCCAAGACTGGAAGAGCCTGAAAAGACAGGACACCTGAAGCCAGAATGTGATCCTGGAGGGATCCTGGACCAGACACAGGGCAGTGGTGGGAAAACTGGAAAGCTCTGGGTAAAGTCTAAGATTAGTTGACAATATTGTTCTCATTGTTAATTGATCGACCTTGGTCCTGTGCTGTCTTTATAAGGGTAATAATATTCAGAGAAGCTGGATGAAGGCAAAAGAGAATGCTCTCTTATATCTTTTGTAAGTCTGAAATAGTTTCAAAATGAAACATTCAATTTTTTATTAATTTAAGTCTGGGCAAAAAAATTAAAGCACCTGAAATAATACTTTCAATAAACAGTCATCCCTCAATATTCTTGGAGGTTGGTTCCACAAGGGCCCATAGATACCAAAATCTGCCTATGCCCAAATGCCATATATAAAATGGTATAATATTTTCATATAAACTAGACATATTCTCCTATATACTTTAAATCATCTGTACATAACTTACAATAATGCAATATAATGTAAATGCTGTGTAAATAGTTGCTATATTCTATTGTTTAGGGAATGATAACAAGGGAAAAAATCTATACATATTCAATACAGATGTAATTCTTTTTCCTAATATTTTTCAGTTGTAGTTGGTTGAATCCACATTTGGGGAATCTGCAGACACAGAATGTTAAATCAATTTTAAATATATAAATATATTTATATTTAAATATAAATATATATTTTAAACACACACACACACACACACACACACACACACACACACACACACACATATATATATATATATATATATATATATATTGTTTATTTCTTGAAGAATATAAGGTCTTTGCAGGTTTACCTTGGCTGACAAGAAAGAAAATACCCAAGCCTGAAAATGGTAAATACATGGTTTATAGCACATTTCCTAGCAGCTGCTTCTGCTGGGTAAGCTTGTTTTAAGGAGAATTTTGTATTTTAATAAGTGGCTTACAGTGAGGAGGCAAGGGTGAGTGACCTGCCAGCTCTGGAGCTGGGTTGACCAGGTCCCAGCCCTGAAATTGACTACACTTCTAGTGTCTACCTTTTTCCCCTCTGAATTTATTCTTTTCCATCTTTGGGTCTCCCTTACCACATGTTCTTAACTGAAAAGGAAGGTGCCAAGATTAAGGACTTCCTTTTCTTTAATAATGTCATTTTACAGCAGGGAAGATTTTATATTGGAGGTAGTATACAGTCACAGAAAGCCTTAGTTTAATTTTTCTCAAAAGCCCTGCATATCCTGGTCATCTTATATCCATTTGTCATATCCCTAACACCAAAGTATACACAATTCAATTATTATAGCATCGATGTAGCAGCATAAATTTTCATGAAATTAAAGTACCAACGGTGGAAAAGTGAGACTGTTGATTTGTTTCATATCCTGTGCATTATTTTATTTTGACTCAGAGCATGTATTTACTTCCCTCGCTGGAAAGCATGCCGGCAACAAAGGGCAGATGGTTACCACATTTTCCCATATTTTAGAGAAAGTTCACCAAAGCAGATTATTATGGGAGGCAAAATTTGCTGTAAACTTGGAAGTAATGATTGTTTGTGGCCTATAGAACCATTGTTCCATGTAGTTCTCAGGAGCTGAACTTAAATTCACATCAACATGGGGAAGAACCATACTGTTTTGAGAGGGATTTGAGGTTAACTGCCACAGCTACAAAGCCTGTGTCTGAGCTGTTCTGTTGTCTTCCTTCTCAGATGGTTGAACCAAGATCAAGCTTACTCAGTAACTCATGGATTATTGAGCCACACAGCTTGCTCTTTAGGTTCTTGGCCCAGTGCTCTGTTCTGCATCCCCGACCCCTGCTTGTTTGGGTTTTATCATGGAGTTTATATTAGTGTGTTCCCTACCATGGTTAGTGGAGGTTAAGTGAACATCAGAAGATTCTGTGTGAGGCAGAAGCTGGTCCAACAAACCATTCTTACTCTCTGATGCTTATGCCAGCATCATTGGTCTACCAGATTAAAATGGAAAACTTCCATGAACACAAGATTTCTCCTTTGTGATCTTTTGAAAACAGCAGCAGAGACCACCTCAGAATGCTTTGATTTTGCTCATTTTGACCTCAGAAGAAATCTGTATGTTTTCAAAGCTTCAAGTGATCCCTGAACACTAGGATTTAGGGGAAATCATGGTGGTCCTCCCAATGCACTTCACCACCATGAACATGAACTTTATGGATCATCTCCCAGTACAAAAATGAAATAATGTCTGCATTTGACAAAAGATATCTCAACCTCTAGTCACCTAAATAATTGATTTAAACAGGTTTTTTTTTTTGCTCAACCAAATTTTGGTGCAACAAAGTATCTGAATGGCCATGTGAAGCATTCTGAATTGATACTGGTCCTAATGTGGATTCCATTTGGCACAGTGCCTGCCCTTCTAAGTAGGGTAGTCCTCTACTCTGCAGAAAGAGATTATCTGGGAGCATCATCCCCCATTTAACCTTTCCTATCTCCAACTGGAGCCTAATGGCTTATGTTTGTGTTTTGTTTAACAAGGTTGAGGGGGTTTTGTTTTTAAGAATTATTTTGGGATTCCTTCTTTGACAAAATTGTTATTAGGCTGAGGTCAAATCAGGTAAGGATTGGTATTGAGAGAACCTACAGATTGTCAAGAAACAGGTTCACGAATACAGAGCTGTCTGAGTTGCAGAAAGCAAACAGCTTGAGGTGGACAGGAAGCCATGGGAATGCCAACCCGGGCTTTATCTCTTCACATCACTTCACATCACTCACCTCTCATCAGAGATGAAACCCAGAAGAGGACCCCTCCCTGGTTCATAGAGGACATCTGACGGCCAGTACACCTCATGGGTAGGAGTTCAAATCTTGGTCTAGAGCTGCCCCATGAACCTTCTACCCATATCAAACTCACAGAATGGAGAATTGTTGTTTTTCTTTTAACCTTGAAATAGCACCAATATGCTACCAGAAAAAGGCTTGCAACATAATACATTGGCTCCCTCCTTATCTGCAGGGGATACCTTGCAAGATCCCCAGGGCATGTCTGAAACCACAGATGATAGTGAACTCAGGGTTTTCCTAGACACCACACCTATGCTCAAGTTTAATTTATAAATTAGACACAATAAGAATCCACAATAGTAATCAAAACTAAATCAGAATAAGTATAACAATTTATTGTAATAAAAGTTATTTAAAACTTTCAAATTGTTTATTTCTGGAATTTTCCATTTAATATTTTCACACCGTGGTTGACCAGAGTGACTGGAACTGCAGAAAGAAATGCTGAAGATGCCGATGTGGGAATATCCTAATACATTTTCTATTGAGGAGTGGGAATGGGGGTGGGTAGGGAGGCTAACACATCACAGAACGCTTTTTGCATGGTTTTGAGGATTTATTGTTTTCCAGAAGGATGGGAGAGAGACTGACTGGGTACACAGAAGACAGATGAATGATAAGTTTCATATATTCCCTGTGATATAAGGTAAAACAAACTTACCCTATTTTTACAAAGACTTATTTCCAAAAGTGATCAATATGGATTTTTTTTATCAAAAAAAAGTATCACAGATGTTTATAGAACCAATTATGAGGGCATAGGCTTTTTATGTTTTTTTTTTCTATGAAACTTAGGCACATCTTTAGCAGTTTCTCTAAAAGCTCATCAGACAAGAACAGGCACCACATTTCAAGGGCATGAACCTTCATCACAGGCTTCTGAACCTCACTCCACCCTCCAAAATCCAGGTTTACAAAAGCAGGAAAAGATCAAAGTTCCAAGAATTATCTTATGCATAAAACTGAAAAGCAAAGCGATTCATGAGCCCTGAGATCCACCCAGGGGAATTTTGCTCTCAGCTTCTTCTCTCCAGACTTCGGTATTTTGGGGATTACATTTCTGAAGACATGGTTTCAAAAATTTAACAATTCAGCTTGCCAGCATAGACCCATACAGCCTAAAAAGTCATTGAAAAATGTGGATTTTTAAAAATAATTTTTTGCGCTTCAGGGGACCAAACCCAGGGAATCACATATGCTCAGCAAGTGTTTCTCCACGTCCCTAAAATATGGATTTTTTTTCCTATCAACATAAGAGGTTTTGATTTCTACCATTATGTCAAGTGCTTGTCTGGGGACAGTAAAACAAACATGGAGGGAAATGAATTACAGTAGATGGGGTAGAGAGAGAAGATGGGAGGGGAGGGGAGGGGGGATAGTAGAGGATAAGAAAGGTAGCAGAATACAACAGTCACTAATATGGCAGTATGTAAAAATGTGATGTGTAACCGATGTGATGCTGCAATCTGTATTTGGGGTAAAAATGGGAGTTCATAACCCACTTGATTCTAATGTATGAAATATGATTTGTCAAGAGCTTTGTAATGTTGTGAACATCCAATAAATAAAAAAAATAAAAATAAAAATAAAATAAAAAAAAGATCAGAATTAAGAGCTGATGATCAGAAGGACATAGCATTATTTAGTTTCCTACAGTAGCATAGACTGGGAACCCTATTATTGCTGCTCAGACTTGAAGACCTTGACCTCGGAGATGATTCCTTTAACCATTTCTCTGAAGTAATCCCATTGCTAGTGGACATATTCCCATAAAACAGAGCAAAACAGTCTACAAACACAGCACAAAAAAATATTCTGCATGGCTTTCCTGTGAACAGAGTTTAGAAAATCTTGCTAACAAATGTTTCTGACTCCACTGCTTACAGGGAAGACAGAGAATGTCCTAAGAGGTCAGGTTTCTCTATGATGAAGTTAGGTTAGAGTTTCATGAAATGGCACATTGAAAGCTCCTCTCAGGCTTCCCAAGGAAGAAATGGGTAACTTCTGTAAGAAACAGAGGAAGTCTCACAGATGAACAAATCATGAGTCTTCCATCATGGATGGCTCAGATCTACGAGTTGTTTGACTTCACCCAGCTTGGATGCTCCTTGATGCTTGTACTGCTTTTTCAAGTACAACCAGCCCTCCAAGTCCTCAGATACTGCATCCATGGACTCAACCAACCATGGATCAAAAATATTTGAGAAATCAAGCACAGCGGTGCATGCCTGTAATCCCAGCAATTCGGGAGGCTGAAGCAGGAAGATTGCACGTTTGAGGCCAGCCTCAGCAACTTAGTGAGATACTCAGCAACTTAGCAAGACCCTGTCTCAAAATAAAATAAAAAAGCCTGGGGATGTAGCTTAGTGGTGAAGTGCCCCTGGACTCCATCCCCAATGCCCCTTCCCCAAATATTTTTTTCAGAAGAAAAAAAAATTGCATCTATAGTGACAAAGCACACACGTTTTTTTCTTATCATTATTCTTAAACAATGCAGAAAAATAACTACTTACATAGCCTTTACAGTGTATTACTTATCATAAGTTATCTAGAAATAAGAATCCTCAGAATGTGACTTTATTTGTAGGAAACTTGATTACCTTTAAAATGTCAGTCTCCACAGAACAAGAATTTGGAGGGAAATGGATGGCATTAGAGCAGATTATGCTAAGCGAAGCTAGCCAATCCTTAAAAAACAAATGCCAAATGTCTTCTTTGATATAAGGGGAGTAACCAAGGACAGGGTAGAGACGAAGAACTTGAGAAGAAGATTAACATTAAACAGAGATGATAGGCGGGAGGCAAAGGGAGAGAGAAGGGAAACCGCATGGAATTGGAAGGTGAGCCTCAGGGTTATACACAATTACATATAAGAGGAAAGGAGGGGTAGGAGAAAAATTATATAAGTGGAAGAAACGATTTATAGTAGAGGGGATGGAGAGAGAGAAGGGGAGGGGACGGGAGGGGAGGGGGGATAGTGGAGAATGGGATAGACAGCAGAATACATCAGTCACTAGAAAGGCAATTTGTAAATCAATGGAAATGTAACTGATGTGACACAGCAATCTGTATACGGGGTAAAAATGGGAGTTCATAACCCTCTTGAATCAATCTGTGAAATATGGTATATTAAGAACTATGTAATGTTTTGAACAACCAACAATAAAATTAAAAAAAAATGTCAATCAGGTTAAAATGAAGCCATCAAGGTGGGCCCTAATCCATTATGACTGTTATAATTCTAAAAAAGTAACATCTGGACAGAGACAGAAATGCATAGAGAAAAGACAATAGAAGATCATCATGGTGTGGTGGCCTGGCTTGGAGCCTGGGCCAGAGCCATTAAACTCTTTGAATAGGTGAAGTTAGGAAGGAAAGAGAAAATAAAGGCCATAGAGGTGAGAAGACAGGAGGTCCTCTTCCCAGGCCCTGATAGAGGAACCACATGTGATAGAGACAGGCTGCATGTGAATAGCACAGCATAGGTATACCCAGGTACACTGGAAGCCCCTGGTGGAGTGCTAAGACACCTGGGATCAAAAGCACATGGAACGTGGACAAAAGCCATCAGCAAAATGGGAAATGTGTGCCCTTCCTTCCAAACTAGAGAGAGAGGTGGGACTATCCGGCTCTGGACACTTACTGGCTGTAGAACTCAGAGTGCTTCTGTTACCCTGTGGTTTCAGTTTCCCCATCTTGAAAATGTTTCCTGTGTGTTGTAAACTTTAAACAAGATTATGCACATCTGGTGTAGAGTAAACGGGAGATCCCCAAACCAGCGTTATATGGTGTACAAGGTTTTCTACTGTATATTCCAGTAGGTAAAATAGCTTTTGTATCAATGGGATAGGTGATAAGTTAACAGGCACAGAAAACACCTCAGTCAGTGCTAGCCTGGGTTATCAATAGTACTCCTCTTTTCCTGCACACATGCTGTTGGCCTGCAGACCACATCAGTGTTTGTCAGCGGTGTCCACTGAAGCATGTGGGAAATGTGACTCACTAGGATGCTGAGATGGTGGGATTTATTTATCCTCTCTGCAACAATTTATTGGGGTCCCCACCCCATGCCAGGAAGTGCCACGGGGGCTTGGAGCTCCAGAAGAGGAAGGCAGACCCGAAAATTTGGAGACTAGTAGTGAGGGGTGTGATGAGGTTGTGCCAAATTTCACCTGTGCAACATGACAACACACAGAACACAGGTGACACCTGTGAGCCTCTGAGAACAAAAGGAATCTCCTCAGATCCAGTGGCATCAATATGACAGGAAAGCCTTGCCCTCTTCAAGATTTGGCCCAACTTCAGAGTGCTTTCCAGCTCCAGAGATTCTCCCATGGAGAAAAAGAAGAACCACGTGAGACTGCAAGGGAGACCAACTTCTCCTGCTTATACACTTCCTTCTCTTTCTCACAGGTGTTGACCCTGAGAACGTTTCCAAATAAATCTCCATAACAAAGTGTGCCCCCTGGGAAATCTGATCTGCAACAGCGATGTAAGAGCATGAACTTATTGAAAGATGTTGTTATGGTTTAGATTTTAAGTGTCCCCCAAAGGCTTATGTATTAAAGCTTGGTCCCCAGGCATTGGTGCTACTGGATGATGGTAGAACCTTTAAGAAATGGGGCCCAGTGGAAGGAAGTTAGATCACTGTACACCTACTCTTCAAGGAGATATTGGGACCCTGACCCTTCTTCCCGACCCCTTCTGGCTCCTCACAGCCATGAGGCAAGTAGATTGCTCAACTATGCACTACCAGCCATGATGTTCTTCCTCAACATAGGCCCAAAGTAACAAGACCAGAAACTATGGGAACTATAAGCCAAACTAAATTTTTCCTCCTTCTAAGTTGGTGTTCTCAGGTATTTTGTAATAGTAACGGAAATCTGACTCACACAGATATTGACTAAAAACCATTTATAATTTGGAAAGAAAAACTTGCCTCATAAAATTATTCATGACTACTTAGGTGAAATTATTAATTTATATTTTTGCTACTCTACAATCTTAGGGACCAAATTAGACTTTTTACTTTTTTAAATATTCAGGGTTTTTTATCCATGAATTTTTATATTGAATTAAAAAATTTCCTTATAAAATAAATGGTGGTATAAAACCCCAAAGGGAACAACCAAACAAACTAGCTTCATCAGCAAGCTTACTTGCATATAGTCTATTATTTATTTCTTATAAAATTTATATTTTATACAGAAGAGTAAATATAGCATACATGTTCTATTTGAATAATAGTCAGACAAATACTATTGTATCTTCCACACAGCATAAGAGTTAGAACATAGACAATAACATCGATTGAAGTTCTTTGATAGTCTATTCACTGTGGTCCTGAATCATTTGGTGGTAATTTTCTTAAAGATAATAGATAGATAGATAGATAGATAGATAGATAGATAGATAGAATAGAGCTGACAGATAGCAAATGAGATGAAAGAGGAGAAAGAGAGAGAGACGCATACACTTAGAGCAGTTTTTAAGTTTTTGTTCTTCTGTATTTTATTTAACTCGGGTTTTATATTACACAAATATACATGATTTGCTTTTTTTTAAATTTTTTTATTGATTATTTAAAGCATTACATAGCTCATGATATATCATCTTTCATACATTAGACTCAAATTGTGTTTTGAACTCCCATTTTCACCCCAAATATAGATTGCAGAATCACATCTGTTACATATTCACATTTTTACATAATGCCATATTAGTGTCTGTTGTATTCTGCTACCTTTCCTATCCCCTACTATCCCCCCTCCCCTCCCCTCCCCTCCCATCTTCCCTCTCTACCTCCCCTGCTGTTGTTCAATTCTCTCCCTTTTTTTTCCCTCCCCCTTGCCCCTCATAGCCTCTTGTAATTTTATGTATCCTTGAAGGTCTCCTACCATTTCCATATGCTTTCCCTTCTCTCTCCGTTTCTCTCCCCCCATTCGTCTTTGTTTACTGTAGTCTTTTCCACATGCTCTTCCTTCCTGTTCTGTTCTTAGTTGTTCTCTTTATATCAAAGCAGACATTTGGCATTTGTTTTTTAGGGCTTGGCTAGCTTCACTTAGCATAATCTGCTCTAATGCCATCCATTTCCCTGCAAATTCTATGATTTTGTCATTTCTTAGTGCTGCATAATACTCCATTGTGTATAGGTGCCACATTTTTTTTATCCATTCATCTATTGAAGGGCATCTAGGTTGGTTCCACAGTCTAGCTATTGTGAATTGTGCCGCTATAATCATTGATGCAGCTGTATCCCTATAGTGCGCTCTTTTAAGGTCCTCAGGGAATAGTCCGAGAAGTGCAATAGCTGGGTCAAATGGTGGTTCCATTCCCAGCTTTCCCAGGAATCTCCATACTGCTTTCCAAATTGGCCTCACCATTTTGCAGCCCCACCAGCAGTGTACAAGTGTACCTTTTTCCCCACATCCCCGCCAACACTTGTTGTTGTTTGACTTCATAATGGCTGCCAATCTTACTGGAGTGAGATGGTATCTTAGGGTGGTTTTGATTTGCATTTCTCTGATTGCTAGAGATGGTGAGCATTTTTTCATGAACTTGTTGATTGATTGTATGTCCTCCTCTGAGAAGTGTCTGTTGAGGTCCTTGGCCCATTTGTTAATTGGGTTATTTGTTATCTTATTGTTTAATTTTTTGAGTTCTTTGTACATTCTGGATATTAGGGCTCTATCAGAGGTGTGGGGGATAAAGATTTGTTCCCAGGATGTAGGCTCTCTATTTACCTCTTTTATTGTTTCTCTTGCTGAGAAAAAACTTTTTAGTTTAAGTAAGTCCCATTTGTTTATTCTTGTTGTTAACTCTTGGGCTATGGGTGTCCTATTAAGGAATTTGGAGCCCGACCCCACAATTTGTAGATTGTAGCCAACTTTTTCTTCTATCAGACGCAGTGTCTCTGATTTGATATCTAGCTCCCTGATCCATTTTGAGTTAATTTTTGTGGATGGCGAGAGAAAGGGATTCAATTTCATTTTGTTGCATATGGATTTCCAATTTTCCCAGCACCATTTGTTGAAGATGCTATCCTTCCTCCATTGCATGCTTTTAGCCCCTTTATCAAATATAAGATAGTTGTAACTTTGTGGATTAGTCTCTGTGTCTTCTATTCTGTACCATTGGTCCACCCGCCTGTTTTGGTACCAGTACCATGCTGTTTTTCTTACTATTGCTTTGTAGTACAGTTTGACCTCTGGTATCGCTATACCTCCAGATTCACACTTCCTGCTTAGAATTGCTTTTGCTATTCTGGGTCTTTTGTTTTTCCATATGAATTTCATGATTGCTTTGTCTATTTCTACAAGAAATGCCTTTGGTATTTTGATTGGCATCGCATTAAACCTATAGAGAACTTTGGGTAATATCGCCATTTTGATGATGTTAGTTCTGCCTATCCATGAACAGGGTACATTTTTCCATCTTCTGAGATCTTCTTCTATCTCTCTCTTTAGGGTTCTGTAGTTTTCATTGTATAAATCTTTCACCTCTTTTGTTAGGTTGATTCCCAAGTATCTTATTTTCTTTGAGGATATTGTGAATGGAGTGGTTTTCCTTATTTCCATTTCAGAAGTTTTGTTGCTGATATATAGGAATGCCTTTGATTTATGCGTGTTGATTTTATAACCTGCCACTTTGCTGAATTCATTTATTAACTCTAGCAGCTTCTTTGTAGACTCTTTTGGGTCTGTTAAGTATATTATCATGTCATCCGCAAATAGCGATAGTTTAATTTCTTCTTTTCCTATTTTTATGCCTTTAATTTCTTTTGTCTGTCTAATTGTTCTGGCTAGTACTTCGAGAACTAAATTGAATAGAAGTGGTGATAGAGGGCATCCCTGTCTTGTTCCAGATTTTAGAGGGAATGCCTTCAATTTTTCTCCATTCAGAATGATGCTAGCCTGAGGCTTAGCATAGATAGCTTTTACAATGTTGAGGTAAGTTCCTGTTATCCCTAGTTTTTCTAGTGTTTTGAACATAAAGGGATGCTGTACTTTGTCAAATGCTTTTTCTGCGTCCATCGAGATGATCATGTGGTTCTTGTCTTTAAGTCTATTGATGTGGTGAATAGCATTTATTGATTTCCGTATATTGAACCATCCTTGCATCCCAGGAATAAATCCTACTTGATCATGGTGCACAAGTTTTCTGATATGTTTTTGTATTCGATTCGCCAGAATTTTATTGAGAATTTTTGCATCCAAGTTCATTAGAGATATTGGTCTGTAGTTTTCTTTCTTTGAAGTATCTTTGTCTGGTTTTGGGATCAAAGTGATGTTGGCCTCATAGAATGAATTTGGAAGAGCTCCTTCTTTTTCTATTTCTTGAAATAGCTTGAAAAGTATTGGTATTAATTCTTCTTTGAAGGTTTTGTAGAACTCCGCTGTATACCCATCTGGTCCAGGGCTTTTCTTAGTTGGTAGTCTTTTGATGGCTTCTTCTATTTCTTCTTTTGTTATTGGTCTGTTTAAATTGTGTGTGTCTTCCTGTCTCAATCTGGGCAATTCATATGCCTTAAGAAATTTATCGATATCTTCGTTATCTTCTATTTTATTGGAATATAGGGTTTCAAAATACTTTCTAATTATCTTCTGTATTTCTGTAGTGTCTGTTGTGATATTGCCTTTTTCATCCCGTATGTTAGTAATTTGAGTTCTCTCTCTTCTTCTTTTCGTTAGCATGGCTAAGGGCTTGTCTATCTTATTTATTTTTTCAAAGAACCAACTTTTAGTTTTATCTATTTTTTCAATGGTTTCTTTTGTTTCAATTTCGTTGATTTCTGCTCTAATTTTAATTATTTCTTGTCTTCTACTACATTTGCTGTTGTTTTGCTCTTCCTTTTCTAGATTTTTGAGGTGTTGTGTGAGTTCATTTATTTGTTGGTTTTTTCTTTTTTTGAGGTAAGAACTCCAAGAAATGAATTTCCCTCTTAAAACTGCTTTCATTGTGTCCCATAAATTCCGGTATGTTGTGTCTGTGTTATCATTTGACTCTAAGAATTTTTTCATCTCCTCCTTTATGTCTTCTATAACCCATTGATCATTCAATAACATATTGTTCATTTTCCATGTGATGTAGGATTTTTCCTTCCTTCTTTTATCATTGATTTCCAATTTCATTCCATTATGGTCAGATATGGTGCATGGTATTATCTCCACGCCTTTATATTTACTAAGAGTTGTCTTATGGCATAATATATGGTCTATCTTTGAGTAGGATCCATGTGCTGCTGAGAAGAACGTATATCCACTTGATGATGGTTGATATATTCTATATATGTCGGTTAAGTCTAGGTTATTGATTGTGCTGTTGAGTTTTATAGTTTCTTTATTCAGTTTTTGTCTAGAGGATCTGTCTAATGGCGAGAGCGGTGTGTTGAAGTCACCCATAATTATTGTGTTGTGGTCTATTTGACTCTTGAACTTGAGGAGAGTTTGTTTTATGAACATTGCAGCTCCATTGTTGGGTGCATACAAATTGATGATTGTTATGTCTTGTTGGTGGATGGTTCCTTTTAACAGTATATAGTGACCTTCTTTATCCTTCTTGATTAACTTAGGTTTGAAGTTGATTTTATTCGATATGAGTATGGCCACTCCTGCTTGCTTCCGAGGGCCATGTGAGTGATATGATTTTTCCCAACCTTTTACCTTCAGCCTGTGTATGTCTTTTCCTATCATATGAGTCTCCTGAAGGCAGCATATTGTTGGATTTATTTTTTTGATCCAGGTTACTAGCCTATGTCTCTTGATTGGTGAGTTTAGGCCATTAACATTTAAGGTTACAATTGAGATATGATTTGTATTTCCAGTCATGCTTCTTTATTTATTTATTTTAGTTTGGTTAGTTTTGCTTTTTGGTTATTTTCCTCTCCCTTTACTGAGATACTTCCTGCTGTTAGTTTTGGGAACTATTTTTCACATCCTCTTCTTGTAGTGTTTTGTTCAAAATGCTTTGCAGAGCTGGTTTTCTTGCTGCAAATTCTTTTAGCTTTTGTTTATCATGAAAGATTTTAATTTCATTGTCAAATTTGAAGCTCAATTTTGTTGGATATAGTATTCTTGGTTGGAATCCATTATTTTTCAGCGTTTGAAATACATTATTCCAGGATCTTCTCGCTTTCAAAGTTTGTGATAAGAAATCTGTCGTTAACCTAATTGGTTTACCCCTGAAAGTAATCTGCCTCTTTTCTCTCGTAGCTTTTAATATTCTCTCCTTGTTCTGTACGTTGGCTATCTTCATAATTATATGTCTTGGGGTTGGTCTATTATGGTTTTGAATGTTTGGGGTCCTGTAGGCTTCCAGGATTTGGCAATCCATTCCATCTTTCATCTCTGGGAAGTTTTCTAGAATTATTTCATTTAATATGCTGTCCATTCCTTTGGTTTGAATCTCTGTGCCTTCTTCTATCCCTATGACTCTCAGATTTGGTTTTTTTATGACATCCCATATCTCTTGAATAGATTGCTCGTGGGATTTAAGCATCTTTTCTGTGTTGACTATATTCTTTTCAAGTTGATAAACCTTGTCTTCATTATCTGATGTTCTGATTTCTACTTGATCAAGTCTATTTGTAATATTCTCGTTTGAGTTTTTAATTTGGTTTATAGTTTCCTGTAATTCTAGGATTATTGTTTGATTTTTTTTTAAGATCTCTATCTCCTGGTAGAGCTCGTTCTTTGCCATTTGAATTTGTTTGTTTAATTCATTTTCAAAATATATTTTTATTTCTTGGACTTGCTGTCTCATGTCTTCTCTAATATTCCTTTCCATTCGAGTTAGGTATGCCTTGAGTTCTTTCCCTATACCTGTTTCTGAAGTTTCTATGTCCTCCTGTAGAATTGAGTAGTCTTGCATTGTTTGTAATCCTTTTTTCCCTTGTTTTCTCATGTTGTCTACGTTACTTTCCAGCTCTTTTTGATTGTCGTGTTTCTGCTCTCCTCTATAGATTTGTTTTGTTTCTGTATTACTCTGATGTCTCTCCTTTGTGTTGTTGAAGTATGACTGCTAACGTGGATTCCGCTGGGAAGGAATTCCGACGTTCGAGCTCCAGTGACGACACTACTCTGCTATGACGGGCCCCAGTCTCCTTGCCGGGGTGCCCTAACGGGGGGGTGTGACTGGACTGTCTCTGTGTGGTTTCAGCTCCCGGTCGTGGCAGGCGGGTAGACTCCAGCCGTCCAGTATCACAGGCCGCGGGCAGGTGATCCATCACCAGCGGGAGGGCGTTCTCCTACCACCCAGTTACGCGGGATGATTTGCTTTTTTACTAAATTATTGTTGGTACCATTAGCTTTCATCACTGTATAGTACTCCACATATGATTACACCACGATTTATGTATACATTGTACTGTTGCCAGACATTTCGGTGGATTCCAGATTCTTGATAATTATGTTCTTTTCACAAAGTGTGTTTATTCCAAATTTTTACAGTGTTAACCATTAGCACTGCACTCATGTCTCTGGACACACATGTGCCACCTTTTCTCTAGGAATGTATCTAGGAATAAAGATCCTAGTGCATGGGATATAAGCACATTCAATCTGACAAGTCATTCCAGACCTTCCCAAGTGTTTGTCCTAATTCACACTCTCACACATAGCAGATGAGAGTCTGCATCTATGCGCACCCTCACTGACACATAGTTCCACCTGACCTTAATATCCTGACAATTTGGAGGAAATGGAATGGAATGCCACTCATTACCAACAATGAAAATCATCTTTTTATTTGATTATTGGCCATTTACATTTTCTCCTCTTTTAAGTGGGAATTCAATGATCCCATAAATTTCTATTGAGCTATTTGACTTTTTACTATAATTCATAGAAGTTATTTAAATATTCAGCACACAAATTATTAGTTTGCAGTGACAAAATATTTTTATCCCATGTTTTATCTTTCTATCCCCCTTTTTGTTGTCTTTTGATAAATATGCTAAATTAAACTAGTTATTTAAGTAAAAATTAAATTCTTAAATTTTAATGTGGTATAATTTATAAAATGTTGTCTTTAACATTTTTATGTTATTGCCATCTGTTCCTGTTCTAAATTTGTAAAGAAATTTTTCTACATAATCATCTGAACATTTTAGGTTTGTTTTTGTATTTATTTATTCTATCTGAAATTCATTTTTATGAGTGGTGTTATAGAGAAATTCACTTTTCCCTCATTTGGACCACTAGCAACATTAATATATAAAAATAATTTTAGTTGATAATGTACTTACACAGATCAAAGAATCAGAGCGATCGATATCAAATTACCTAACTGAAAATTCTTACTTTACTCTGCCTCACAACCCATTTCCCTGCCTAGGTATCCAGAAAACCACTTTAATAATTCTTCTATGAACTTCAAGAATATCTTTATGTAAATACAAGAAAACATGAAAATCTATTTCCATGTACTTCTGTGCTGAATTCTAACAAAATCTGCCTTCTTGCATGGAACACTAGACCTAGAGGTGGTTCAGCAGGTCTAGTGAAAACTTCTCATTCTTTCTGTAAGAATTCACAGTGTTCCACTATAGAGTGAAATGAAACCACATTGTTAGGTATTTCTGTTTTCATTCATGGCGGAGTAGCAGCAACCAGATTTATTCTTCCCCTTTAAGCAATGAAAATTTCTGAAGCTAAAAGCCAGAAAGCAGGAAGCTGTATATAGAGAGAATCAACTGCCAAGATCTGAGGAACATTCTCTGGAGTAGAGCTGGATCATTTGAAGAAAACATAAAGTTAAATTCCTATTACCTTGAATTTGGCAAAGGACTTTTCGATGTGATGCCAAGTACATAAACAACAATAAAAATACACAAGTTGAACTTTAAAAAACATTTGGGTTCTAAAGAACACCATCAAGAAAGTGAAAGGAAACCCCACAGAGTGGTAGAAAGTATTAACATCCTGGTATTGACATTCAGGTTACATAGAACACTTACAATTCAATCCTCAGAAGACATATAAGTCAATTTAAAATGGGCAAAAAATATGAATAAATATTTCTCCAAGAAAGATGTGTAAATGTCTAATAAGCATATGAAAGATGTTCAACATCATTTATTAGAAAAATACCTTAAAAACCTCAATTAGGTGATCTTTTATACCTACTAGGATTGTTAGAATCAAAAAGTCAGATAATAACAAATGTGGGTAAGAATACAGAGAAATCATAACCTGAAAACACCATTGATATGAATTTTAAATGCCATTATCACTTTGGAAAAGAGTCTGGCATTCCTTCAGAAGGATAAACAGAGAGATATCATATGGCCCAAGAAATTCATTCTAAGATATAAACCCAAGAAAAATAAAAACATATGCTCATACAAAACTTACAGATGAATGCTTATCATAGCATTATTCACAATAGCCAAAAGAAGGAAACAATTCAAATGTCCATCAACTGAGGGATGATACGATGGCCTATCTGCACGACATTAGTCAACTTTTCCTTACTGTAAAAAGAATACTTGAGGTAATCAACTTAAAAAGATTAAAGGTTTATTTTGGCAAATGCATTTGGAGATTTCAGTCTATGAATGATTGGCCCGTGGCTTTGGGCTTGTAGCAACTCAGTACATCATGGTGGGAGTGCATGGTGGAGACCTATTCATCTCATGGCAGCATGCAAAACAGAAAGGAAGTAACCATGCCCCAACATCTTCCTTCAAGAATACATGCTCGTCTTTTTTTTTTTTTTTAACCTTGGGTGTATCAGATACACAGAAAAACAATGTATAATGCAAGATTAATTTTTTTTTCATATTTTATTGGATATTATAACTGTTCCAAAATTCTACTTAGTTCACTAATCATTATTTGCCTTGATGTTTATGTCTTATTTTATTTCTCTTTTCCTTAATTCTGTACTCCCTTATAGTTCCCATTTTATTCTGAAAATTCTTTTTATGTAGAAATCATATAAGCAGGTGAAACTTTCTTGACATTTTTCTACTGCTATTATTTTCATTGTTAAACTTATATTTTATAAAATTAACTTGACCCAAAACATAATCTCTAAAAACTTTCTCTGAGTAGAATAACAAAAATAAGAATAAAAATATTGATAATATATTAATAATTAATATAGATTAATATTTTTATTAATATGAATTATTTATAATCTATATTAATATCTATTGATATTCTCATTCTCTGGAAATGTACCTTTTTATTGCCTTCTGGAAGCAGAATGGAAATAAGTCCTTCTGTGCCAGCAGTTCATAAGAGAAACCAAATTACCACCTATGAGATATTTTGATCTGACTAAACCAAATATCTATCTTCTGATAATGAAGAGATAAATTAATCTTTTAGAGTTAAAATCAGAATACTAAAGGAACACATGCATACACATGTTTACAGCAGCATAATTCACAACAGCCAAACTATAGAACCAGTGTAAGTGTCTTATCAATGGATGAATGGATAAAGAAAATGTGGTTTAAATTTAGAATGAAGGCTTTCTTCAAGCATAAAGAATAATGAAAATGGATGCAACCTGAAAACGTTATGTTAAGTGGATTAATAGGGAATAACTCCAGGGAACTGGGTGATATGTGTAGATTCTTTGTGTAAGATGACTGAACAAGAGTTTTCTTCAAATACTATTAATCCAAGATCTCTATGGTATTAACACGAGTAAAGATGGTCTTTATATGATTCATGTAGGCCTCAAACGCTAAACAGATACAAGAAACTGTTTTATCAAATAATATATAAACTAATGTTGAAATTCACTTCTTGTTCCATATAAAATGATTATTTAAAAAGTATGATATGTATGTACAACTTTGAAAAAGTATTTACTTTAAAAATATGTTTGTATCCCTAAAATTTATTTAATAGAGTATCCATTTTAGATTCTATTTAATGTATATTTTAATGTGAGGGTTTTGTATTATTTTTAAAATCACAAATACATTTTTGATTCCCTTTAGTTGGAGCCTGTAAATGGGAAAATGTTTAAGAAGAAATTTATACAAAGCACTTCACTGTCACAAGCCCTCTGTGGGTTGCATGTGGATTATTGCACATGGAAGCTGTGTGGATAGAGATATGTGGTGTCTGGGAATGGCTACTGGACATGTCCTCTGGTTAATTGCCCAGTGTGAATCTCTTTCCTGCTCTGCTGTGGCCCACACAGCACCTAGGATGGGTGTGACTTGCCGAGATGTCAAACAATCTGCTGACTGCAAGACATCAGTAAGAGAGACTCTGCCCTTGAAACCTTATCCCTGCCTTTGATGTACTCCCTTAAATAAACCACTGGTCCCATTTTTTATTTGTCTAGTTCAAGATCCTGTGTGGACTGGATCTATTAGGGGCTTTGCTATCTGTAAATATATTTTTGAGTGTCTGTGTTTTATTATTTGTTAATTATTTGAGATATTAAGATTTAGGATGGTTTGGACTCCTCTGGGCAGAAGAACCCCCCCCACACACACACATATATGACACTGGCCATTGACTCCCAGATATTTTACTTCCCATAGAATTTCATTGACATGCTCTAAATTCTTTCCTCAAACTGAACTGTATACTTGTGAAAATCTTTCATTTAACACATCTTCGAACTATCACCTAGAATTATTTTAAGGTTGTTCAGGCAACATGAATTTGCATTTAAGATTATAGAGCACTAGATTTCTTTAGTAGGTTCCATTCTTCCAGTTTACACTATATCTTTGCAAGTTTTGATTCCTCCAGTTTACGCTAAAAGAAATGGAACATTCCCAGGACAGCCCAAGTACCAATTTAAATCCAAAGGGTATAAGATGTGAAAAACCTAACTTTTTTTAAAAAAATTTTCTGTGCTAAGATTTCTATTACATGAGGAAAGTATTGTCAGCCACCAAAGGCTTCCCAGGATTGTTTTGAGGATGAGCCCAAAGTCGTTAGATACATCCACTCATAGAATTTTATAATTTTAAGTTATTTTAGACCTATTAGGCACAAGGCTCTCCTCTAAGTGCTGGGGATACATGACTGTGTAATCCAAAACCTTTGTTTCTTTTACACTAGCATCAAATTTTATTTGTCCTGAGACTTGGGTGTCATTTCAAAAAAAATGAAAATTATATAATGCATGGGGAAATTACTCAAGAGGAAAATCCTAGCAAATTTTTACCCCTCACACGTCAGATAGAGCCCTAATATCCAGAATATACAAAGAACTCAAAAAATTAAACAATAAGATAACAAATAACCCAATCAACAAATGGGCCAAGGACCTGAACAGACACTTCTCAGAGGAGGACATACAATCAATCAACAAGTACATGAAAAAATGCTCACCATCTCTAGCAGTCAGAGAAATGCAAATCAAAACTACCCTAAGATACCATCTCACTCCTGTAAGATTGGCAGCCATTATGAAGTCAAACAACAATAAGTGTTGGCGAGGATGTGGGGAAAAGGGTACACTTGTACACTGCTGGTGGGACTGCAAATTGGTGAGGCCAATTTGGAAAGCAGTATGGAGATTCCTGAGAAAGCTGGGAATGGATCCACCATTTGACCCAGCTATCGCCCTTCTCGGACTATTCCCTGAGGACCTTAAAAGAGCCCACTATAGGGATACTGCCACATCAATGATTATAGCGGCACAATTCACAATAGCTAGACTGTGGAACCAACCTAGATGCCCTTCAATAGATGAATGGATTAAAAAATGTGGCATCTATACACAATGGAGTATTATGCAGCACTAAGAAATGACAAAATCATAGAATTTGCAGGGAAATGGATGGCATTAGAGCAGATTATGCTAAGTGAAGCTAGCCAATCCCTAAAAAACAAATGCCAAATGTCTTCTTTGATATAAAGAGAGCAACTAAGAACAGAACAGGAAGGAAGAGCATAAGGGAAAGTCTAACAGTAAACAAAGACGAATGGGGAGAGAGAAAGGGAGAGAGAAGGGAAAGCATATGGAAATGGTAGGAGACCTTCAATGATACACAAAATTATAAGAGGTTGTGAGGGGCAAGGGGGAGGGAAAAAAATAAGGGGAGAGAACTGAACAACAGCAGAGGAGGTAGAGAGGGAAGATGGGAGGGGAGGGGAGGGGCAGGGGGATAGTAGGGGATAGGAATGGTAGCAGAATACAACAGTCACTAATATGCCATTATGTAAAAATGTGAGTGTGTAACCGATGTGATTGTGCAATTTGTATTTGGGGTAAAAATGAGAGTTCAAAACCCAATTGAGTCAAATGTATGAAAGATGATATATCATGAGCTCTGTAATGTTTTGAACAATCAATAAAAAAAAAGATGAAAATCCTTCAACTTCTCCCACTTTTAAGCATCCTGACAATACAAAAAGTGTCAGTGCTAGGTAGTTTCTTTGTTTTATACAATCAGCTTTTTCAATTTATTATTTTGTAGAGAGGAAAAAAATGATTACAGAAATATTGCTGAACAGTGTTTTAAAGGAATAAACCTTTAAATATCATCTATTTAAAATTTTTATTCAAAATAATCTTTTCTTTTTTATACTTAAGGCCCCCTTTTTTAAAAGCACATAGACACACACACAACTATTCTCAAACAACATTTTTGTGTTCATGTGCTTTGTAGCAATGAGAAGAATATAATTGTTCACAAAAGTTGTCTATGTATTTTCAAAATTTTTAGACAATTTATCAATTCCAAAGGTAAAAGCAAAGTATTCTTTTTTATATTATGTTTTGTTTTAGGAAATATTCTTTAAACATTAATACATAAGAATATGGGTTATTTATCTTCTGCTATTTTAAAATGTTAATAAAAGTATTTTTCATTAATTCATAATAAATACATTAAGCATATTCCAGCTTTAGGTAATCTACTATTTTGAAGAATACAAAGGTTATAAGACAAAATTTATCTAAATCAATGTTTTGGTTCCCTACACTTATAATCAATAATCAATTAAATTAGCATGTATAATTTTATGAAAATAAGATTTAAGTGGATGATTTAGACAAACTAGTAGAATATCCTTCTTATTCCTTAATTTAAGAATTTTGAAGTTTGGACATACAGACATGGGCTTACTGATCCAATTACTCAATTACTGGTTATTAGTCAATCATTAAATTCTTTATAGAACCACTCAAAAATTTATACTTTTTCACTTTCTGTCATATTAACCCAGATGTGAAACTTTCTTAGATGAAAATAATATTTTATAATAGCTAAAAATAGCTCAAAATAAACTAGTGTTACATACAATGTCATATAATACATATTATGAAAAATGTCATTGGAAAATAATTTGATCCAATTTTCCATGCTCTTTATTGTTTAGATAAAGACGTTCTGCATCTAGTGTCTACTGTAGTGTAAAATATTTAAGATGTAGATTTAGTCCAGTTTCTTTTTTTTTTTTTTTGAGTTTAAATGCACTTTATTTTTAGACAACCTACATGACATGTTTTCTTAAAAAACAATGCCTCCACTCCAAATAAATCACGGTCAAAATAAATGTGCTCAAGATGACATCAGTTCCATTTTTCTTAAGTCCTGGTGTTGTATGGATGACAAGCAGCAGCCAGTTATGATGACAGATGATAGGTCCAAAGTAACTGCCAAATTTGTTACTGTAAAAATAAAGTAAGATCACATTAACACCTTTTCCAATAAAGAGTACCTACTTTTCTAAACTACAGCTGTATTCCCCAATTCAATCTGGACTGCCACACAGACAGACAGAAAGCGCAGGGATTATTTTCTTTTGCATCCTAGTGCAAACCAAAAGAACAACAGCAAATTGTTCAAGGTCTATCAGTGGATGCAGAGATTTAGTCCAGTTTCTACCCTAACAATTCACAATTGCCATTTAAATAAATATGCTACTCTTTCTAATTATAAAATATGCATATTTTATTAAGATACTACCATGATTTAATCTGGGGAATTCTTTTAATTGAAAAAGAAAGACCACACTGATGACAGAGCACATTTAAACAAAATTCACTGTAGATTTGCTCACATTAATCACATCCTTTTTGAACCAAGAAGAATTGTATAACATTGTTATCGCTGCATTTTGAGAGTATTCACTGTGAAAAGGACTTTACTGGGCTTGCCTATCTTTGGAAAAAATATATGTCTGTTGGGTATTTTTTTTGTTTGTTTTTTATTTTATTGTTTCTTTGTAGTTTTATGTAACAGAATCCATTTTGACATAATTGTACAAGCATGGAATATATCTTATTCTAACTAGGTAAATCAATTAGAATAAAGCACAAAAATGATACTGAAAAAAAAAAAAACACATGCCTGGGTACCTAAGACCTGCTCTGCCATGACTGCTTGTGGAGAACCCTTCCTGCTGCAGATAACCACACAGGCCATATCAGAGAAAAAACCGTGAAAATTCAGGAGAACTGGTTAAAATTGTACAAACAAGTAAACTCCTTGGGAGAAAACGAATGTAGCAAATTATCAGGGAATTGAGAGATTGACAGCTAGTTTCAATTCTGTCCCTTCAACACTTAGCCATTGAGTATCTACTTCATGCCAGAGAGTAAGGTATGTGCTTTTTATATTTGTCCCACGGAATTTAGAACTTTGGCCACACATCACTTTCACAGCTTCTGTAACATTCTGGGGCGAGTGGGCATGTGATACTGAGGCAAGGGAAGGCAATGTTTAACTTCATGCTATAAATATGATGGCTTGAGTTTATTCAACACTCTAAAAAGTAAAACAATTAAAACCCTAGGAAATGCTAAAATGCTGCCATGGAATATAAACACTCATGTTGCCAAAGTATAACTGGAGTACTGGACTGCAATTTGGATCCAGGTGGAAGTAGATGAAAAGTAGGAATTTTCTGCTGAACACTGTGTCTCCATAGGGACCGTACCCCAAATGTAAGATGTAGGAATTGCTTAAATCTATTAATATCATCTGAATTGCTTTCCACATAAGTTGACTAGATTGCTGTCATTATCATCTAAAACCCTGTCCTTAAACAAAAGGAAGCTATTCCATAAAGCAAACCTAATTAGATTTTACCTACCAGCCCCACCCATCTCCCATGCTGCCTTGTCCTACCTGTAAAAGTTAGCCCAAGGCTTTGGGGCAGAGTCACTGAATCATGAATTTATACTGTTGGAACATGTTTTGTGTGTTTTTTTTTAAAAAAAACACCAAAATATTGAATTAAGTCAAGTTGCCAGGGTGATTGTAGCTTCTTGGTAAGAGCCAGATAAACTCATCGACAGAGAGAGATCAAGATATGGAAGACGGCATCAAAAGCTGCCGCTGGCATTGCTAATCACAGTGCATGCAGGCACCTGTGCTCACAGGTAAAAACCCAGGGGTGAGAGGAGGTAAAGCACTAAGCTGCATGCTTTTCTCTAGTCATGTGATTCTGTGCCCCAGCTGAGGGTGGGACAGAAGGGGTGTGTGGCCTGTGGCATCTTCAGTCTTGTTTCATTAGTCTATCTTCTTTTTACAAATTGCTTTTCAAAAAATTTTCCCTTCAGCTTTTCTTTGTATTTTTATATTCTCTTTTAAATTTTTATATTCTCTTTTAGTTTAGGCTGAAAGTTTTACTCTCTATCCATATAATCTTTCCTAAATAAATGAATTATATTTACCCGTGCTAGTAGGATTCATCATGCCATATTCATATATGCAGATACCATAACTTTATCAATCTCATTCCCCAGTATCTTTCCTTTCCTTCCCTCTTCCCACTCAACCCCCTTGTTCTGCTCTACTGATCCTGTTTCTATTACTGTTACTGTTACTTTAAGAGTGCATTATAATTATGTATAATTGTTGTTATTGTTTTAATTAGTGCATTATAAACAATATAATCACAAATATATATATTCTCTGTGTGTGTGTGTGTGTGTGTGTGTGTGTGGTCGTTGTTATTTTTCTTTGAGAAAAGTTTATATGACTGGTAAGATACTGGTCAGCAACAAGCCAAATGCATATTCTAAATGGTCACCTCTGGACACACTGAGGCTCCACTCATGGTACATCATGGTCCCTCACTTGTATCACAAGCCCATTTTGGACTCTGGGTTTATAGGAGATTTGACACTGTGCAAAGTTTTTCAGCTGGATCTCTATGATATGCCCAGGCCTGTTTCAATCTATGCAGTGGTGACTATTTTTAGCATCGTACAGATGCTACTGATCACAGCCCTACAGGAAAATATGGATGTAAGAATACCTAGTTTCCAATGGTAGCCCAGGATCGTAGTGTGACTTACAAAGTCATTCTGGGTGACTTATGTAGGATCCAAGGGGCACCATGGGATTTCACACACAGAAAGGGCCTGGTTGGGGGTGGGGTGGAGTTGGGAGAGAGACTTTCCATTATTACATTGTTTTATAACTTTTTACATTATCTAAATATAATTTTAAAAATGACAAACACTTGGGGCTGGGGATGTGGCTCAAGTGGTAACATGCTCGCCTGGCATGCTCGGGGCGCTGGGTTCGATCCTCAGCACCACATAAAAAAATAAAGATGTGTCCATTGAAAACTAAAAAATAAATATTAAAAAATTCTCTCTCTTTCTTTCTTTCTCTCTCTCTCTCTCTCAAAAAAAAAAAATGACAAACACTTAAAAAGAGGTATTTCACATATGGAGCCATGGAGAATTTGGTTTGACACCTAAGAGCTACAGAGAATACCAAAAGTAATGAGATTCCTCATTTGTGGAGCTGGCCTAAAGGCAACTTTTCAAATTCTAGATGGTCAAGAAGTTTTGAAACATTTTGCCAGATTCACGGGTAACTTAAACATGTGGAAAATTATTTATGTGCTATTTACATAAAAAGCAGAACAGTTGATATTTCAGGTAGAATACAGAACATATTCATTCATTTTAAAATTTATTTTTATTTTTATTTTTTTACAATTCTGGGATTGAACCTAAGGCTTCATCATGCTAGGCCAGCACTCACTGCTGAGCTACATTCCAGCCACTCAGGGCATATTCCATGTCTCATTCCAGTGATGAGGAGGGGGGTATCCAAAGATATTTCACAATGCTTAAAGTTCACAGAAGAGGATTATAAAGAGGTCTATAGAAAATAATTAACATGTGCACCAAGACGTCCATCACCAAAACTAGATACATAATTGCTGCTTTCCTTAAAAATGTACCCCCTTCAAATTTTTTTTATAAATCAAATACTCAATGTGATATATTTCCCAATTTGTCACAGTACATTTGCAGTTTTTAAAAAATCAAGGATAAACAATTAACCTAAGATCAAAAATTCTAGATAGGGCAGAGGATGGGAGGGAAAGGGAGGGGGCAGGGGGTTAGCAAGGATGGTGGAATGTGATGGACATCATTATTCAAAGTACATGTATGAAGACACAAATTGGTGTCAACATACTTTAAATACAACCAGAGATATGAAAACTTGTGCTGTATATGTGTAATAAGAATTGTAATGCATTCCGTTGTCATTTATTTTTTTAAAAAAATCAATAAAAATAAATAAATAAAATTTTGAGACAGAGTCTTGCTAAGTTTCTTGGGGCCTCAGTAAGTTGCTGAGGCTGGCCTTGAACTTGTGGTTCTCTTTTCTCAGCCTCTGGAGTCTGGGATTACAGATGTGTACCAGCATTTCAATTTACATTTGGATCCCTTGTCTGTTGTTCTGAAAGTCTTGTTACTTAATGACATAAAACTAATTGCTTTTTTTTTTGCTTTATCCTAATGTGTATAATACATTCACAGTAAAGCAATATCATTGTTATTATTATAAATATTGCTACTGAAAAAAAAATTTTGAAGAACACTTTTGGAATTGTTTGAATTACCAGGTAAGTCCATTAAAGCTCTAAGTAGTCATAGTCTTCAAGAATTGGTCAAAAACAATGAAATCTTTTCTAATCTTTCTTGAGATTCTTTATCCCCCAATTCTCTTATTTCTTTACTTCAATTCGAATGTATTAAGATGCATTAAATTTGAACCATTACCATTTGAAGCCTTTGACTCTCAAATCTCCTGAATGTGAATAATTTGGAATCTATAGCTCAGATGAATTAATTATATGTCAAATATTCATAAACAGAAAATATCATAGCCTAACTTTCACTACTGTTGAGGAATCTTGTTTTAGTACATCCTTCTCCTTTGCTTATTTTTTCTTCTTTCTTCAATATTAAATCTTTTGTGAAACATTTGTTTGGCCAAAGGATTAACAACTCATAATTTCACCCGCTACTAGTCTATTTAAGCCCATTTCATCTATTTAAGTATCAATTGTATTTTTCATAAATGCTAAGAAACGAATAAGCTTATTCTTTTAGCTTTTTACCTTACAACCCTGCCATATAACCCTACTCATAGTTAATGCTGTCTCCCAAATGTGCCTTGAGAGGAACTTTCCTATGTAGTCTATGCTGGCAATGTACCTAACTAAGCAAAACCGTTCAGAAGATTCACAGTGCCACCACAAATTGTTACATAATGTGGAAGTGCTTTAGTTTTTCTAAACTTTCAGTGCAAAATACATTTGAGCAGATTAAATATAATTGCATTAATTAAGGAAGTGTCTACTTTCTTAATTTCCCTAAATTGTCATATAAGATTCAATCCAATTGTCATATGAGTTTGAATCCATGATCAAACCAAGGAGCTAGTTACTTGGTGAACAGGAGCAGGAAGTATGAAGAAATGAATGTAACACTTTTTTTGTTGTTTTGCAGGGCAAAGCAAACACACATTGCTTTATGGGATTAGTAACTTCATTAAGAAAGAATAATAAAGTGAGTATACATTCTGAACACCACCCATTGACCTGAGATAATATATTTTTAAATATATTTATTTTTTTTAGTTGTAGATGGACAACATGCCTTTATTTATTTATTTATTTATTTATTTTTTGAGAGAGAGAGAGAATTTTTTTAATATTTATTTTTCAGTTTTCGGCGGACACAACATCTTTGTATGTGGTGCTGAGGATCGAACCTGGGCCACACGCATGCCAGGCGAGCGCACTACCACTTGAGCCACATCCCCAGCCTGACCTGAGATAATATTTACGGATCACAAACCAACTATATAGATTATTATTTAAGGTTACAAAATAAACTGCTGACAGCAAATACTCAAGGGTTTGAGGGACTGTATTAGAAGAATTGGTTTTGTACAGTATTTCATTTTATATCTGATGAATGGGGAACAGACCCTAATAATTATCTTCTTTTAAAAAATCCTTCAGAAAATTATAAAATATGACTCTGCAAATAAATATGAAAAAACTTAATGATCTGAAATGGATGGTTTTCCTGGAACATGTGAAATTCCAAAAGAGACTTCTGAAGAGGAGAAACTTTTAATAGACCACAAAAGAAGCAGAACTAATCCACAAATAGCACTAGGCCCATTTACAGTGAAATGCAGAAAATAGCGTGTACCCCATTAATTGAGAGCAATGAAGAGACCCAAAGTGCCTGCTAACTCCTCTGAGCAGGGGCACTGAGTGATTGTGAACAGAGAGGAGGAAGTGTCTCCTTTAGACCCGTGGGATATTATCCCATGTGCACATGTGATTCAGTGTAAAACTCTATGGTTTTCCTTAAACTCCTCCTAGGAACCCAGGTACTGTGCTAAGTAGATCACATGCATGATCTCTTTTAACCCACACAAGAAATCCTGGTGATAAGGAAAATAATAATTCCAGCCTCAACCTGCCAAGGCTTACTCTCTATTAAACACTCATCATATATACATTAATTGACAAACCTTGAGGTTTCTACTAAGTGTATATAGTATGTCTTTTCATGCTGGAAAATTAATATATACATAAAAATTAAACTGAGGGCTGGAAATAAAAGAAGATATTTGGGCCAACACTTCAGACTTATGCTGAAACAGTAAGAAGTGTATGATTCATGCCAGAGATATTTAGGGTTAAAATCGACTCTAATTTCACAACCCAAACAGGGAGTATTTAATATAATTATTTTTAATTCTGTATAAGAGTGAAAGTTAAATTACTTTTAGGTAGGGTACCTATCTGAACTACTTCCAAAAATAAAGCAAGTGAATTATGCTAGCTATTGTTAAGCAATAAGCTTTTATATGTTTTAGGTATAGGTGACTCCCACATGCCCTTGCGATCTCCTTTCCCACAGTTTTCCCGATTTTTAACATCTCTTGCATTAACATGGTACATTTGTTACAAATGATGAATCAACACTAACACATTATTAACTAGAGTTTATAGTAAACATTAGGACTCACTCTTGCTGTTGTACAGTTCTATGAGTTTTGGTAAATACATGATGTCCTGTAACCAAGATCACTGTATCTTACAGAATAGTTCCATTGCCCTGTGTACTCCGCGTATTCATCTGGCGGAGTGTCTGGCAATCATTGATTTTTTTGACTGTCTCTGTAGTGTTTTTCTATTTCTAGAATACAAATGAAATCATACAATATTTTCACCGTGGCTTCTTTCACCTAGTACTGTGTGTTTAAGATTTTTTTTTTAAGGCTTGATGACTGATTTCTTCCTAGAACTAAATAATCCTTTATATGGATGCACCATAGTTTATCCATTCATCTACAGAAGGACATCTTGATTACTTCTAGGGTTTTATTGGGCAATTATGAATAAAACTGCCATAAACATCCCTATGCAAGATTTTGTGTAGACAGAAGTTTTCACTTATTTGAGTAAAAGTGATTGCTGAATCAAATAATAAGACCACTTATCACTGTCCCATTATGCATTCCCACCAGCAACAACTGAGAGCTCTTTCTTGCTGCTTATCTTCTCCAACATTTGGTTGTGTTACTGTTTTGGATTTTAGGTATTCTAGTAAGTGTGTGGTGACATCTCACTGCTTTAATTTGCAATTACCTAATGATATGTGATGTTGACCATCTTTTAATATGCTTGTTTGCCATCTATGTGTCTTTTCTCATTCAAGTGTTTGTTCAGCTCTTCAGGCCATTTTTAAAATTTGGTTAGTTGCCTTTTGATAGTAGAATGTTAGGAGTTCTTGAATATTTGAGATTTCCATGCTTTTAATTATCTCTTTGCAGAATCAGAAGTTTTTAATTTTACCAAAATCCCACTTATCATTTTTTTTTCTTTCACAGTTATGCTTTTGGTGATGCATCTAAAAGCTCATTGCCAGCCGTGATGAAGACAAACAACAAGTGCTGGCAAGAATGCAGGGAAAAAGGCACACTCATACACTGCTGATGGGACTGCAAATTGGGGCAGCCAATTTGGAAAGCAGTATGGAGATTCCTTGGAAAGCTGGGAATGGAACCACCATTTGACCCAGCTATTCCTCTTCTCAGACTATACCCAAAAGACCTAAAAACAGCAAACTACAGGGACACAGCCACATCAATGTTTATAGCAGCACAATTCACAATAGCTAGACTGTGGAGCCAACCTAGATGCCCTTCAGTGGATGAATGGATAAAAAAAATGTGGTATAATATATACAGTGGAATATTACTCAGTACTAAAAAATAATAAGATCATGGCATTTGCAGGGAAATGGATGGCATTAGAGCAGATTATGCTAAGTGAAGTTAGCCAATCCCCAAAAAACAAATGCCAAATGTCTTCTCTGATATAAGGGGAGTGACTCAAAAAGGAGAAGAGAGGAAGAGCATGGGAAGAAGATTACCTCTACATAGGGAAGAGGGGTGGGAGGGAAAGGGAATTGCAGGGATGGTGGAAGGAGACCCTCATTGTTATACAAAATACACATATGAAGATATGAGGAAAAAAAAAGAATAGCACTACCTTAGATTAGGTAGAGAGAAGTAATGGGAGGGGAGGGGAGGGGTTGGGGAGATAGGAAGGATAGTAGAATGAAACAGACATTATTATTACTGAATGTATATATGTGACTGCATGACCAATGTGATTCTGCAACCTGTATACTCAGAAAAATGAGATATTATATCCCATCTGATTCAAATGTATGATATGTCAAGGTCATTGTACTGTCATGTGTAACTAATTAAAACAAATTAAAAATAAATAAATAATAAATAAAAAATAATAAATAAAAACTCATTGCCAACGCCATGATCACTTAGATTTTTTCTTTTGATATCTTTTAGGATTTTTACTGTTGCATATTACAGAGAGTCATTCCACATATTAATAGCCTGGGAAGAGATCAAAACTTGAATGAAATATGGTTTCCACTGAACTCCTGTTGTTTTTGCACCATCATAAAATTGAAAAACATTAAGACCATCTGTACATGTATTTGTGAGGGTCTATTTCTGATTTCTCTATTCTCCTCCATTTTTCAAACTGTCTCTTCCTTTCCCCCTCATGACCTTAATTATTGTAGTAAGTACTGAAGTTGGATATCCAACTTGGCTTTAATAATTTATTTAAATTATATGTTTTTGCCTGTTGCTGATCATAGCAGCCTGAATGGGTGATGGATGAAAATATTCATTCACAGGGAAACAATTATATATTTTTTAAATTATGGGAATAGAGGTAACTTAAAGAGAAAAATAATCTTTTAAATGCATTTTCTTTAAGAAGTTAGGGGAGCTTAAAACACAATTGTTTTTTAATTCCACCAATTCAAAGTTTTTAAGCAAAATGTCTCCTCAAAAATATTAGTCTGGGTGATGTTAACTTTGATCAGGGTGATGTTTCCCAGACTTTTTCATCATAAGAATACTACTTTGGGGGATGGGGTTGTAGCTCAGCGGTGGAGTGTTCGCCTAGCATGTGCAAGGCCCTGGTTTCGATCCTTAGCACCACATAAAAATAAATGAAATAAAGGTATTGTGTCCAACTACAACTAAAAAATAAATATTTAAAAAGAAAAAAATATATTAGTCTGTCCTTCTATGTCTTGATCCTTTAAATACTTAAAAGTGTGAATTCAGCATAGTTTGATCTCATCTTAAATAAGTAGAAGCCCCAGGTCAGTGTTATATGTACATCTGACATTTTTATTTTACTTTACCATGTGATGCGACTTAAAAACACATCTGATAGGTGTAATAATGAGATGTGAGATCATTTTCTTTCTTTTGCGTAATGCTAATCTGACACTGCATCCAATAAAATCAATTCACTTTCACTCATGCCCAACATCATGGTGGCCTGTGTGTGAAATACAGAAATGAATGAAATATGATTAATTTCCTCAGAGAACCTCTAGTCTAATAACCTATGTAAGCCCAGCCAATTTTGTGGTTAAAATACAGCAGGATTATTTGCTATAGCACCCCTCACCCCCGCCACACACACACACACACACACACACACACACACACATACTAAATAAAAATTGGTGTGTCTAGAGTACAAATCTCTAGAACAGTATGGAACTGACTAATTAATAGTTTGTTAGTTATTAGTAATATAATAACTGTTGATGACACTCTAAAACATTAACTGAAGAATAGAGAATTCTCTTCTTTTTCAACCTTCCTTTTACAGCACATATGTATCAAAACAAGTCAATCCAACTTGGGAGCATAGTTCCATCTGTGTATCATAGTTTTGCCTGCTTCCAAGAGTGGAAGAGTTTGGAGTTGGGGTGGGGTAAGGCAATATTTGTTGCATTACCTGTTTTCATCCTCCATAGACATCCAAGTCAGACTCTGTGTTAGTAAACTTTCCATTGTTGTGACTAAATTTCTGACATTAACAACTGAAAAATTTTCCTTTTCAGGATGTATTTTGGTTCACAGCCAAAGGTTTATTTTGGCTTTCAGTCCAGGGTTGGCTGACTGCATTGCTATAGAAGGAGTACCTGTGGTAAGGCAGTATATCATGGCAGAAGGGTGTGGCAGAGCAAGGCTGTTCACCTCAGGGCAGCTTTGAGGAAGGGTTTGGGACCATGATATACTCATCAAGGATTGGTCTCCAATAGCCTACTTCTTCCAACTACACCCCACCTCCTAAATTTTCCAGCACCTCCCAATAATGTCATCAAATTATGAATCCATTTATGGATTCTCCATCTCTCCATTGATGAGATAGAATTCCCATTGTCCAATCTTTCCCCAGAAGCCTAACCTCTAAATATTACTGCATTGAAGACCACGTTTTAAATATATGAGCCTTTAGGGGACCTTCTAGATCATAACTATAACAGGCTCCATACTCAGCTATCATCACTCGCCTAAGGCCTCCCTCCAGGCTGTGCTAGAGACACATCCTACATTGCTTGTCTTCTATTCTTGTTCTTGTCAAGACCCTGACTACAGTCTCCCTCAGGCTACTCTCAGATCTGGAAAACTCCCTAGATGGATTCACTCCTTATTCCCTGTCCAGAAGCAGCACAAATTGCACCTTGGCCTTCAAGCCTGGGGAGAGGGGTAGAGGCCCTGCCCATCAGAACTGTACTGCATTCTCCAATGGACTTTCTCCAGGATGATTTTCCTTATACACAACATTCATGTGTTTTCATTTACTGAATAATAGCTGTGTGAAAGTAAAGAATTGCCTTGTGGGATCAAGTAAACAAAGAGAAAAATAGCACAAACTTTCAAGTTGTAGCAGGTTTATTGAAGAAACAAGTCTACTCCCAAATTCATCCAGGCAGCTTGGCATGAATGAATGGAGCTATTCACTCACAGGAAAATAGTTGTACTTCATTTTCAAAATTGTGGGGCAGGAGATATTTTTTAAAATTTTTGAAAAAAAAAGTGGGGATAATTTTTGTTGGATGAAGGAAAACCCCAGTGAGTATTCTAATGAGCAAGATCCTAAGTTTGCTCTGATTTTGATTATTGAGAAAGAAGCAGGTGTACTTCCAAAATACATACCTTAGAATTGTGTTTATAAATGAGTGCCACAGTCTGTGATGGTTAAGATTTTCAACAAATATCCACAGATCTAATAATTTCTAATTTTGTGCCATTTCCCTCCCACTAAGCATATCAAAATACTGCTAGGCCAACTTTAAACGGCTAAAGGATCTTTTTAAAGGTCAGATGAAATGGTAAAGATTTCTGTTTTGGAGTCCAGCACACCACTTGGGACCAAGATCCACCTCCTCTGCCTGTGAAAGATGAGTCTGGGGACAGATTTCTTCATCATAATTATTCTCATATCTTATGCAGAATGGGTACAATGTAAGGTGCTAGGTGTTCAAAAATGAAGAATATAGATTCAATCCATATACTGAAATGTTACAGTATGGTGAGTAAGAAGATCAGTAAACCAGTCATTAGAAGGGTAGTGAGTGCCATGAAGTAAATATTCTCTAATCTGCGGCAGGAAATCCATGTAGATTAGCCATTGACAGTGTTCTTAAACTCATCTGAATCAGCCTTAGAGCTTTAAAACACCCCAGTGTCCGGGCCACAACCCAAACTGAGGTTGGAACGTAGGCAGCAGGGAATTTTGAACACACAGGTGATTCCCAGACACAACCAAGTTAGAGAATGATGGTGCAGAGTTGGAGAATATCTGTCCTATTATCTGATAGTAACTGAATAATAAAATCCAAATAAGGTGTTATTTCTTGTAACACAGTTGGTCTGTCAGGAAGAAAAATGTTTCAGAAAAGCCAGACATCTAAGTCTTGATTTCATCTGGCCTAGGCATGTCACCAGTTGTGAGAAGGCCTTGGGTCATAATCTCGTGGTTTCCATGCAAGGAGGGTCCTCTACACACACACACACACACACACACACACACACACACACACACATTTTAAGGTCAGCAAGTATCACCAAGACTCTTCCCTGGGCTTGCTTTTGTTACTCAGGAAAACCCAGGCAAGCCCAGACACTCATTCTGGTCATATTTGCCTTATTCTCATCAAACCATGAAATCCAAAATCACCTTTACAGGAAATGCAAACCTTCCTAATAATTTCCTAGGAGTTTTATTTCTCATCTGATTTTCCCCATAGTTTCACAATTGATTCATTGTGTTATGAGATGAATTGTGTTTCTCAAAATTAATATGTTGAGGTCCTCCTCCATTATCATCACCTCAGAATATGACTGCATTTAAGAAGTTAACCAAGTTACATTGAGGTCATTAGGGTGAGCTCTAATCCAAACTGACTAGAGTTCTCATAAGAAGAAGAAATCAGGACCCAGGGAAGACCAGGTCAAGACATAGCAGCCTCCTCTAAGTCAGGAGAGAGGTCTCAGTTGAAACCAACCCTGCCTGCTTATTGATCTAGGACTGCCAGCTTCCAGAATTGTGAGAAATTTAATTTCTGTTGTTTAAGATGCTCGGTCTGTGGTATTTGTTATGGCAGCCCTAACAAATGAGTACCTATTTCTTTTAAAAAATTTTTATCAGAGAAAGGGAGAGAGAAGGGAAAGCATATGGAAATGGCAGAGACCTTCAATGATACACAAAATTATAAGAGGTTGTGAGGGGCAAGGGGGAGGGAAAAAATAAGGGGAGAGAATTGAACAACAGCAGAGGAGGTAGAGAGGGAAGATGGGAGGGGAGTGGAGGGGAGGGGGGATAGTAGGGGATAGGAATGGTAGCAGAATACAACAGTCACTAATATGCCATTATGTAAAAATGTGAGTGTGTAACCGATGTGATTCTGCAATTTGTATTTGGGGTAAAAATGGGAGTTCAAAACACAATTGAGTCAAATGTATGAAAGATGACATATCATGAGCTCTGTAATGTTTTGAACAATCAATAAAAAAAATTTTATCATTTTATTTGTGTTTATAATAGCAAAAATTTGGACTCATAGACACATCCTTTTTTCCTACTTTAGAGAGCATGATTTCTGGAACATGCTTTCCTAAATAGAAATCAGATGTTTCTTTTTTTTTTCTTTTCCAGAACCTATACCATATGTATTATTGTGTTTTCCAATTTCAAATACTTACTTCCATGTGATGTCAATTATAAATGAAAATACAGACTTTCTGTATATCACCATCCCCACATTGAACTATTCAGTACTCAGTTTGGAACATGTTTACCCCTGAGGCACTGTGTGATTGCTTACAAATTATTTTATATATGTCACTCATTTAATTACAATTTATCTGCCTTGTTTTGTCCACATGGCTTCTAACTGACAAAAAAGTATAAACTGAGGTTGCTTTTAGGAGTTTTTACTGAATAATATTATACTGGAATGTAATGCAAATTTCCTAATGAAAATCATATCATTTTATCAAAAGTTAAAAGTGTTTCCCAATACCTAGATTTAATCCCCATAACCAAATAGTAAATAAATAGACAAATAAAAGGTTTCCCTATAAGTTTGTCATACATATGTAAGCAAAAAAAAAGTGTTTTTTTAAGAAACTATTACAGCCCCATTTGGGAAAAAATGTATTATAAGTAGAGAACAATCTGAAAGGCTGTACACTTGTAGTAGATTTTATTGATTACTTTTTGCTCATTAATTCCTGCCTCAAATTCCTAACTGTCTTGATTTCCAAAAAACAGAATAAGAAAATATAGATAAAACATCAGTACAGGAATTTTAATAATTTCAGAGAACAGAAGTGTGTGAGTTTCTTGATTGTAGAGACAGAAAGTCCAAAATTATTAATAAAAATGGTTCCATATCAACTCAAGTCATTTTGAAAATTCAAAAGAATGAATATAACATAAGTAAGATACCATAAGTTTTCTGAAAGAAAGCTACAATGGTAGCAATGATATCAACAGGTCAAAAGAAAGGAATAAGAATTAGATTTTAGTTTGTCATTTCCCGATAGCAACACTGGAAGATAGAGAAAAAACAGTGCTTTCAAAATTCTGAAGGAAAATGATTTTCAATCCAAAATTCTATTCCCAGCCAAACTATCAACTTGAGAGAGAATGTAGAACAACATCTTTTCAGACACTTTCTTAAAAAGTGTCCCACAAAATAAGGCCAATCAACTAACAAAACTATATGTGACTTAGAAAACGTGGGATCTGAGGCCAGAATGTGACAATAATAAGGATAGTATGTGGGGATGGTGACTGCTATATAGGAATGAAGAGCAAGTAATTCAGATGGAGTAGTTCAAATATTTGAGATTGGAGAATATTCAAGAATCTTTATTGTTTGCCAACCTGCAGGCTGAAAACATGACATGATAGAAGTTAATGGAACCATCTGTTCTACTGAGCAAGTTCAAAAAGATGATAGCATGTAGCTGGGTCCAAATGGAAAGACAAAAATGTGTTCCTAATCTGAGTAGTTACACAGACACCGGATGCCTTCTGTTGGCAAGAGCTTTCTCCTCCTTACAGACAACAATGAGGAGGAAAACTCAAATCTATCAGGACAAGATAACATTGTTTATATAGAGAGATGATCTTTGGCGTACAATGGAGTTATATCAGATGTGTTGCCTTGGAAAGTGGGTGGTGGATGCTGCCCTCACCTCTCTTCTGACCTGAAGGGCTTGTGGTTCTTGATGCTTCTGAGAAGTCCTTGATTACTGCCATCCTTCACTGCAGCCCTAGAGACCACAGGATAAAGGCAAAGACTAGAATTTGTAAGACACCAGAAGATCCAAGATGGTAGCTCAGAGGCATTCACAGTGTTGCAGCAGCTCTCCATGAGGGAATTAAATTAGCAGTTCTGCAAAGACAAATAGAAAGTCATTGAAGGTTGACATTATTACTTCAATTACACCGAGCCTATGTGTTGAAGTTAAGATATACTGATAGCACAGGATAGCATAAAAGGACTCCTCATAAAAGAGGAAGAGGAGTCCATCTCAACAGATGCACAAGTCTAAGACCTCTGAAAACATGAAGAAACAGGCAAACAAGTCTCCCCTCAAAAATTTACAGTCCCCCAACAAAGGAACCCTCAGACACTAAAGAGAATGAAATTCTAGAGGAAGACTACAAAAATTGATTATAAAAATGATTAATGAACTAAAAAAATCTAAGAAATGAATTAAGAGAGAAAATATAGGAGGTGAGCAATTATTTCTATTAAGTTTCAGAGACTATGAAAAGAAACAATGGTGTTGCATCAACATAAACCCCTCATAAGCTATAAGTATTGTTAAGCCAAAAATTCATTGAATTCACTTAATGTATACACCTGTCCTTCCAAACATCACAGCTTAAGCTAGAATACCTTAAATATGCTCAGAACAGTTGCACTAACCTATCGAGTTGGCCAAAATCATCTGGCACACAGCTTATTTTATAATATATCATTTAATATCGCACATGATTATTAAATACTATATTGAAAGTTAAAAACAGGATGGTTGTATGGGTATGCTTTTGCACTATTATAAAGCTGAAGGAAAAATCATTCAGTTGAACCATTGTAAGTTGGGATCATCTATAAATAGGACATCTCTGGAAGCATGCATAAGACATTGGGTACCCTTGGAGCACGGTTGGGGAAAGCTGTGCACCAGAAATATACTCTCCACCTATTTGTTACTAAAAAAAGGATAAAACTGAAGTCATTCTATGAAATAACAGGAACAATAAATAAGAAGAGAAAACATGAATACCCAAAACAAAAGGCAAAGTAGCCAACATATTTTTCTGTGGAGGCCGACATGGTTCATTGTCCTACAGAGCAATGGGGATTGAATCTCAAGACTCCAGAATCCCCAGGGTAGGGTGGTGAGGAGAGAAGGTTGAGCTCTAGGAAAGAATTTGTTTTAAAAGTAATAGGAAGCTTAAACAATGAAATCATGTTGGAGGTAAAAATACATTAAAAGTCAAGCAAATGACAAAGAGATGTAAAAAGAGAGACAAATGTTAAGAAAATTACAGGGCCAACGTTTAAAAGGAATGCACACATGGCCGTCTGCTCTGGTGCCAAAGGGTGGGAGATGGATAGCCAATTTAAGAGCTGAATTTGACCAACCTTACTCAGGAAGTTGGAAGCCTTTGAATGAATAGACTCCAGAACTCCAACAGCCACATGGGACAGATTGTGCCAGTGCAGTTGTTGTGGGGAGGCGGATTCCTGGTGCTTTCCCATTACCACCTTCCCAGAACATCCTATTACTTTATTTTCTCATTTCTTCTAGCTTATTTTTAATTTTCAAAATCTTACGTTTATTGGGCAAAAATTACCTTCAGCATTCTGTTTTGTTGGAGTAGGTCCAATATTTTGTGTGTATGTGTGTCTGTGAGTGTGTGTGTGCATGTTTGCATGAGTATGTGTGGGTGTTGTATTGAGGAGTGAATACAGGGATAGGGCATGCTGGTCAAGTGCATTCCCACCGAGCTACACCCTGGACCCAGACCTAACATCCTATTGGGTTTTTAGGGAAAGCCTGATGGTAATGGTTTGACTGTACCTCTTTAACTGGTCAGCTGGTCAGGTTTCCCCAGAGAAAAATCCTGTCTAGGGAATAGAAATTGCATCACCATACGTCTGAAGGCCGAGTGAGAGCAGGGAATTGGGGTCTCATCCTGTATCACTCAGTTTAGACACTGATAAGGATAAATTATACCAAGTCTGGTCTGGGACAGAACTTTTTAGATGATGTAAATCACAACTTCTTTCTGGAAGAAGTTATGATTCCTGATCAAGTGTTTAAGCAATTAGCCGATAAAGTTTAATGGTCTTGAGATCTCTGCTAGGACACTAGCTTCTAAGCTCTCTGTCAGGACTTTTGATGATCTCTAACCAGACATTCTTTACTTCACAGTTAGGATGAGTGATGTACAACTTTCTTTGGGTCTCTAAAATGTTACTACTATTAAATTGGATTAAATTTGGCCTAAACCTTGTCTCCCTACAAAGTGGCCTCTGTACATAGTGAACTGTGTGGTAGCTTGAGGTCTAAAGGAATTGTAACTTAACCTAGTTGCTCGCACTCATAGCTAAGCAACTGAGTTTTAGCCAATCATAATGGCTAAATCTTCAGCCAAGCCCAGGCTAAAAATTGCAAAATTATGCCCAGATAAGGTAAATGTTGAACTATATCAGATAATCTGTCTCACTGCCTGTTTTCTTTCTTCCTTTGGCACTGGGGACTGAACACAGGAGCATTCGACTAGTGAGCCACATCCCCAGCCCTATTTTGTACTTTATTTAGAGTCAGGGTCTCACTGAGTTGCTTAGTGCCTAGATTTTGCTGAGGCTGGCTTTGAACTCTGATCCTCCTGTCTCAGCATCCTAAACCACTGAGATTATAGACATGTGACATTGCGCCCAGCTCACTGTCTGTTTTCTGATCATAAATATAGCTCAGTAGTTGGAGTAGGTACCGTCTGTATCATCTTTGGTCTAGAACAGTGTCTGGTTCAAGAACTAAGAACTTTTATTTATTTATTAATTTAACTATTGAGTTATCTATTTATTTATTTTTTTATTCCAAATGAACTTTGTTATATTTAGCTGGTCTCAGGTATTTTGTTTAGTTTGTAACACTAGCAAAATGTATTTATGTAGGCCTGTTTCAGGTCTTTTTCCTTAGAATGAATTTGAAATAAAAGTATGGCTCATGTTTTTCACTAAATTATATGAATATTTTTAAACCATGTCATCGGTTCATTTCTGTGTTTTGGGTGTAATACAACTGTGCCTAGAGCCCTAGACCAGGAACTTCATCTTTAAACTCTTCAGAGAAGCTGGGCCCAGTGGTGGGCATCTGTAGTCCCAGCCAACTACTGTGAGGCTGAGGCAGGAGGATCTCTTGTGCCCAGGAGTTCAAGGTTAGCTTTGACATCATAGTGAGGTCCCCATCTCAGAACAGAGAAGAAAAAATTCTTCAGAGAAAAAATACCTCCAAAATACATTCATTCCAGTCGAGAGAGGAGAGAGAGAGAGAGAGAGAGAGAGAGAGAGAGAGTCATGTGGAGTTGGTAACAAGGCATATAATCCTTTCTTATTTTACCCACCCACCCCTTCATCCCTCTTCTAGGACTCTAGAGTCTTGCTAGTTTTCCTTCCTCTCAGGTGGCACACTGCCATCTCAGGCTTGCCCGTCTCAGGGCTATGTAGGCAGTTCCCTCTTCTCTGTCAACCCCAGCTTCCTTGACTCGGCTTCTCTTATTATTTCCCATTTTGACTGTCCTCTTGTGCTTCTGCCTCTTTTCTATGGCTTAATAGAAGTTGGAGAGCACAATTAATGCCTTGTGCTTATTTATAATGTTTTACCCACTCCCAGAAAAAGCCTGATAAATTCGGGAGGAAATAGCCTCAATGTAAAAAATTTTTAAAAATTTAAATCACAGAGGTCTTCTTCCTTTCACTGCATTCCACGTGCTTTCCTAGGTACCTGAAGGTCATTCCAATTTATGGTCATTATTCAATCCAAAATGGCATTTTTCTCTTCTTCCCAAACCAATTCAAATGCATCCATGCAAATGCCACCAACTCAGACTTTTCAATGCAAAGATCAGTTTCTTGGAAATCTAAGCTGAAATTTATATTTCCCTGCCCTTCATCTCTGAGTACTGTTCCTTTTTACCTGACCATTAGCATAGCCCCACAATAGCACTGTTGCATTTAGATCCTACTACGGAAAGGCTGATGGAAAACTGGCTACACACATCTGAGACCAAAGATTTTGAAGCTCTCAGGCAAATATTTATCTCAGGAATGTTTCTTGCTCTCCTCAATAAGGGCAGCTTAAATATTTCACATTCCCAAAGGAAGGAAAAGAGACACAGTAATAAGTAGGGTACTTGTTCTGTCAAAGAATGTTAGATCATCTTCTCCAATACCTGCAAGTTAGAACTACGAAAGGAGACCCAGGAAGTCGCAGTCACACAGGTCATGTGATTCACCCAGGTATGTCAACAGGAGTTATAGTCAGTCACACAGTTTGTAATAGTCACGTGGGTTCGTTACAGAGGAGCGGATTGCTTCTGTTCTGTAGGTCCCACAAGTTGTCTCTATTTCTTAGGTCATTATAGTCCTACAGATCCTTGTAGTCCCACAGGTAGTCACAGTGACACAAATCATTACAGTCACACAATAGGTAGTTTTGTCACATGGGCTGTCTCAGTCACATTCATTACAGTCACATAAGTCATTTCGGTTGTACAGGTAGCTACAATTGTATGAATCATTTCAGCCACACTGGTTGTTACAGTTGAACAACAACAGCCTTATTCAATCACGCAGGGCATTTTAGTTCAATAGGTAGTCACAGTTGCACAAGTCACTTTAGCTGCACAGATTTTCAGAGTCTAACAGGTCATCTCAGCCACGCTGATTGTTACAGGTGCCCAGGTAGTTTTTGTCGTGTAGGTAGATTCGGTCACACAAGTCATTTCAGTCCCACGGACAGGCAGAGTTGCACAGGTAGCTCACTCTCACAGGTAGTTCTACAGTTCATTTCACTCTCACAGACAGTTATAGTTGCACAGGTCATTTCGGTTTTACAGGTCCTTATAATCCCACAGGTCATTTGAACCACACAGAGCATTACGTGGGTACTGTCAGTCATATGGGTCATTGAGTTTGCACAGTGCGTTTCAGTGTGCAGGTAATTATAGTTCCACAAGTTTCCGTTTCACAGGTAGTTTCAGTAACTGAGATAGAACTACTAGCCATCAGTGTCCACACTCCCTCAGAACAAAATGATTGCTGTGATGGCTGACCAGAAATAGTGGCCTTGTCTTTATAAGCTCCATTTCTTTTTGTGTATCCATCACATTAAACTTAATGTGAGTGTTTTGGGAGCCCTAATGTTTTTCCAGTGTTTCATCCCATTTCTTAAATGTTTTCACTCTGGCCAAACCCCAAATGTATCTTTGCCAAACTCCTTCCTCTTCAATCTGTCTACGTTTCAAAGAAAATTTGAGCCATCTGTTTCTGTTTCGTTGGCTTCCCTATTCAAAATTCTCTTTGGTAGGAACTAAGTGCAAGAAGTCTTTTAAATCTCTGGTTAAGCCTTCCACACCCTTCTCTGAAACACCTCACAATGAAAGGGTCGGCAGAATCAGGATCTTTTTAGAACATTTCGTTTTGACCAACTGCCTTTCCCATTTCCACTAAGATCACACACCTGCTCAGCAGTGAATGTTAATTGGCACATGAGTCCAGAGGGGTTGGGGCCATTTTAGCATAAATGTATCACTGACCCAAATAACCCTACTCCCTCTGCATTCTTAATCTACTCTCTGTTTGTTTAGGAGATTTATTGCAGGATAGTACAGTCAGAATTTCTTTTTTTTGTATACTTTTCTGTGTTTTAACACAGAATGCTATAAAAACAGAAGCCATTTATATTAATATGTTAAAATTAAAAGTCAGAAGAATATAATGATATTGTGCTTCTCACTTTAAGCAAAATAAGAATCCTATATAGTAGGGAGTAGTTTGTTTCATACTATCTTAAAAGTAATTATTGAGAATAAAAAAGAACTTGGTACCAATATATTTTTGTATCCTGAAATCTTTCATTCAGCATTGCATCATGAGCAAATTTTACTAAACCTTATCTTCAAAAACATGAAAAACAGGATTTTATGGCTGTATAGCATTTAATGGCACAATTATCCTTTAATCTCTTTCCAATTTTTTATCTTTATAAATCATGGTCTGGAAAATCCTTGCCCATATAACTTCCATGGAATAGATTCTTAGAGCTAGGATTCATAGATGAAACAGTTTCAACATTGCCAAATTACTCTTCATTGTATGCTTTAAGACCTTTAACTATAGACTTATTTAACTTAGCAATTTCCCTAGAAGTCAAGGAGCATTTCAGTTCTTATAGATTCTTCTGCTACCAATTATAGTGATCCTTTTTGTATTAATTTTAAAGCACATTTATTTTACTCTTTGATGGAGACTGAAATAGCTAAAGATTCATTTTCTGATCCTCTCTAGCATGCTTGAAGAAAATAATAAAAGAGAAATATGCCACATAACATTTCAGTTAATACTGACCCACATATACAATGGTGGCTGTACCACACAGCCCATCTTTATTGAAGATCCTTGTTGTAAAGATGAAGGTAAGCCACACACTCAACTTCAAGCAGTCTAACAAATCCTGTGGCACTTCTGTCCCTGTTATGTTTACATGTGAGGTGTCCTCCAAAAGCTCTCAGTGTGAACACATTCAAAGGTGAAATGATTGGGTAGTGAGAGCCTTAACCTGCCGCAGTCTGGCTTGGCACAATTCAGGAGCCACTTGTCAAAAGAAACTAACTTTATTTTTAGAACTACACACACCAAACAAAACAGCTCCTCAGGAAAAACCCTCAGAGCCCAACTGCCACCACCCACTTCCCACAAGCCTCTCTCCCCAACACCAGCCTCTCCACCTCCCACAATCCTCCTGCTCTTGAGGCCGATTGGCTAGGTCGTGTGGGCGGAGCCAAAGAAGTCCCCCAATGAGCAGCTCCGTGGTCTGAAAGGGCAGGGAAACAGCCCAATGAGCATCACCGCAGAGGAGCCAATCAGCTAGATGTTGCTGGGGCCCTGTGAGCCAAACATCAGCTGGCAGTCTGAAGGGCGGGGAAAATCATCTAGATGTTGCTGGGGCCGCTGTGAGCCAATCATCAGCTGGCATTTTTAATATTTATTTTTTAGTTTTCGGTGGACACAACATCTTTGTATGTGGTGCTGAGGATCGAACCCGGGCTGCACGCATGCCAGGCGAGCGCGCCACCGCTTGAGCCACATCTCCATCCACTAGTAGGGATTAACTGGGTGGTAACTGTAGGCAGGTAGGCTGTGGCTGGAGGAGGTGCATCAGTGGTGTATAGACGGCTATACCATCTATGTTTGCTTTAGTACACTCAACAATATTTGCAAAACAAGGCAATTGCCTAAGGACTCATTTGTCAGAACATATCCCCATCATTAAATGACACTCAACTATAATGATTTCTGTTTAGAAATATAACTGGCAACCTCCAATGATGAGATTAATCATAGCAACTAGCTAAAATAATTAAATTGTGTAAAGAAAAAAAAAAATTTAATATCTTTAATAATGCATTTCAAAGTGGAGCTATAAAAAGGATGTTGGGAATGACAGATATGAGATTCCCAAAGGCTTGGGAGAGAAAAACTGACAGCTGCATCAACAGAAATGACACAGAAGAAAAATAATAATCAATAAGCCAATATGATGGAATGAAATTCAAAAAGCAAATAATATCACAATTGTTTGTAAAATGTGTATTTGATAAGAAGATAAAGGAAAACAATGATGGAAATTTACAAGTAATGAGAGACCACAGGACAGGACTTAACAAGAGGCAAAATGTGAGCAATCATGTGTGGACAATTTTGAGCAAACGTTTTAAACTTTGATGACATATATCATGAAACCTAGAGGGTGACCAGATAACCAAACACTTTAATGAATCAGGGCAAAAGTTCATATGCAATAGAAAATCAGAACAATCATTTTTTCTGAAACCAAACAATAAACACAAAGAATAATGTCATTAATTATAGAACAAGCTTATGCATCTTAGATAAATTATAGCAAAAGGAGGAAGAGGAGAAAGAAATTGAAGCTATTGAGGTAGCAGTAGATTTTACATTAACAAAGCAGATCATAGCCTCAAATCGTTTGCTTATTAAAATATAAGTTAACTTTTCTGAATTTTATTTTTTTAAGTGTATAATATAGAATGAATAAAATCTATATCACTTGCAACTCAGTTTCTGTTAGGAAGAGGATATCTGTAAGCTGCAGAACGCCCTATCAGTGTGAGTGGTCTCTCAACTGAAGACCAGGAAGAGATTTAGGAGTTACCAGCACTGAAAACCTTCAATACACCCAGAGCACAGAATAGCCTTCCCAGTCTTTGTACTCTGTTGACCCCGATGTGAATGTCAAGTTTCCTTTGAATTCCTTTGTCCAAGAGCATCAGGAAACCATCTTTATTGAAGATCTTTGTTGTAAAGATGAAGGTGAGCCACACACTCAACTTCCAGCAGTCTATCAAATCCTGTGGCACTTCTGTCCCTGTTAGGTTTACATGTGAGGTGTCCCCCAAAAGCTCTCAGTGTGAACACATTCAAAGGTGAAATGATTGGGTTCTGAGAGCCTTCACCTAATCAGTGTGTTAATCCACTAGTAGGGATTTTTTTTTATTGGTTGTTCACAACATTACAAAGCTCTTGACATATCATATTTCATACATTAGAATCAAGTGGGTTATGAACTCCCATTTTTACCCCAAATACAGATTGCAGAATCACATCGGTTACACATCACATTTTTACATACACCATATTAGTGACTGTTGTATTCTGCTACCTTTCCTATCCTCTACTATCCCCCCTCCCCTCCCCTCCCATCTTCTCTCTCTACCCCATCTACTGTAATTCATTTCTCTCCTTGTTTGTTATCCCATTCCCCTCATAACCTCTTATATGTAATTTTGTATAACAATGAGGGTCTCCCTCCATTTCCGTGCAATTTCCCTTTTTTTCTCCCTTTCCCTCCCACCTCATGTCTCTGTTTAATGTTAATCTTTTCTTCCTGCTCTTCCTCCCTGTTCTGTTCTTAGTTTCTCTCATTATATCAAAGAAGACATTTGGTATTTGTTTTTTAGGTATGGAGATTCCTGGGAAAGCTGGGAATGGAACCACCATTTGGCCCAGCTATTGCCCTTCTCGGACTATTTCCTGAAGACCTTAAAAGAGCACACTACAAGGATACTGCCACATCGATGTTCATAGCAGCACAATTCACAATTGCTAGACTGTGGAACCTACCCAGATGCCCTTCAATAGATGAATGGATGAAAAAATGTGGCATTTATACACCATGGAGTATTACGAAGCACTAAAAAAATGACAAAATCACGGAATTTGCAGGGAAATGGATGGCACTAGAGCAGATTATGCTCAGTGAAGCTAGCCAATCACTAGTAGGGATTAACTGGGTGGTAACTGTAGGCAGAGGTAGGCTGTGGCTGGAGGAGGTACATCAGCGGGGGTATGCCCTTGGGGTATATATATTTTGTCTCTAGTGAGGAATGCACTCTCTGTTTCCTGTTTGTCATTTCCTGAGCTGCTTTCCTCTGCCCCACCCTATCACCACAATGAAACTGCCCTCTCTGAAGACCTCTGAAATCATTAGCCCCCCATAAACTTTGTCTCCTCTAATTATTTTTGTCAGATTTGGGTCATTACAGTGAAAAAGCTGACTAAAGCAATCTTGTAATGCCGTATCACTCTTCACAGCTGAACTTTCCCTCTTCTACACCCATCCTCACGGGCTCTTTTCTTTTCTCTCTTCCCTTCCTCCTTTCTCTGTGCCACATGGAACAATCTGCTCTCTCAGTTACTCGCCACCCCCAATTATAAACAGAATTCCTTCAAGATGCCCAGGGACACCATGCCCTTTCAATTAATAGGATCCATTCTCTTTGGAAAGTACTTGGCACAATGGAGCAAAAAAATAGTAGCCAATAAAAAAAAAAGTTTAAAAAAAAACCTTTACACACAAAAAAAGGGACTAGGAGAAATTTTGTCTACTTTACTGGAACATTATGCAAATCACATCTGTTCGTTAAACAAATAATTTTTGGTGTCTGAAGAAGGAATGAAGAAAGCTAAGAAACACACAAAAGCATCAGAGGGAGGGTGTCGTAGATGCTCAAAGGGGGAGACTTGGCCACTTGAAATACAGATCCCTGAATCTATGAACCTCAAGAAATTTCCCCTACGAGTACATAATCCTGTGGAGAAGAAAGACTATGGAGGTGAAAACTAAATGAATAATACATAAGTGAAATAAGGAGTCTTCTCAAGACAAAATTAAAAGAGGAATCAGAGATCGGTACCCAACTATTTGCTAAAGAAGTGTGGAATCACTAATAGTCACAAGTTAAAAGTAAGAAGACATCATTACTGGCTTAAATCATCCAGGAAGCTTCATGGAAAATGTTGGCCTCCATCATGCATGAAGAAGCCATGGGCAAAAATCAGGGAACAGCATTTCAGCCAGTAAGCACAGTGTGAAAAGGGAAGCCCAGGCCCAAGAAAGAGAGACAAGAGGGTGTAATGCAGACTTCACTTGTGGAGGTGAGAGAATGAGTGCCGCAGTCTTGGCTGGGCACAGAATCACGAGCCACCACACAGCTTTGTAGATTCAAACAGCAATTCTTTATTCCCGAACTCACACCGGCCTCCACACACGTTCTGGGGCAATCCCAGTTCTGCTGCCCCCAATTCACCTACTCCACGAGGCTTTCTTCCCAAAGTGCTCTCTGAATCGAGAACTCAACGGGAGCTCAGGTAGCAGGAACGCCCTATTTCCAGCAACAATAATCCTCAACATCGAACTTCCCTAAAATCCAAGGTCTTAAACTGGGAACGCCCTAAACCCAAGGACCGGGATACTATACTTCCTCAAACTGCAGGATACACCCTAATCCTGGATCCACCCTCGTCCTTGAGTAGGGTCATCTTTCTCAAACACACATGCAAGGTCACAGCAAATTTAACATGGGGTACGCTGGCAAGGAAATCGATGCATCATACCTACTTGGTAATGGCCCTCAGCAAATGAGGACTAAAGCATGCCTGGATGACTCTGATTGTCAGGATAGAACCTACTCAGCAGGAATTCAATGACATGATGGTGGTGGGCCATAGCAAGGTTAGTTGAACAGAGGGATGCAGGATGGATTTGGGCAGTGACCTGTAGGAAGGTAGGGATTAAGAGTCAGGAGAAATTGTAATGCTTAAAATGATAAGGCCTCTGGTCCAACCAAGTGATGGCAGAGGAAGCAGAAAGGTTAAGTGCAAATCTGCAAGATTCGGCAACTGATTCAACTTGAAGTTGGGGAGATAAGAAAGGTAAATAAGGTGTCAGTTATTATCCTGCAGTGAAAATGAAATATAAGAATTAGGAATGTGAATAGGGAACCAACCCTCAGGTGAGAAAATCTTTGCTAGCCACTCTTCTGACAGAGTATATAGTATCTAGAATATATAAAGAGCTCAAAAAAATTTTACTTCCAAAAATCAAATAACCCAATTAATAAATGGGCAAATGAACAAAATAGACACTTCTCAAAAGAAGAAAAACAAATGGTCATAAGATACATGAAAAAATGTTCAGAATTATTAGCAATTAGGGAAATGCAAATCAAAACCACACTGAGATTTCATCTTACCGGAGTCAGAATAGCAGTCATCAATATACAAATAATAATAAATGCTGGAGAGAATATGGATTAAAAGGAACACTTTTTACACTTTTTATACTGTTGGTAACATGGCAAAATTAGCACAAATGCTATGGAAATCAGTATTTAGGCTCCTCAAAAGACTAGGAATGGAATCACTGTATGACCCAGTTGTACCATTTCTCAGTATTTACCCTGAAGAATTAAAGGCATCTTACTACAGTGATACAAGTATACCCATGTTTATAGCAGCCCAATGCACAATAACCAACTATGTAACATGCTAAAGTGTCCATCACTAGATGAATGGATAAAGAAAATATGGTATACATACACAATGGAGTTTTATTTGGCCATAAAGAAAAACAAAATTATGACATTTGCAGGAAAATGAATGGAATTAGACACCATCATGTTAAGCAAAGTAAGTTAAGAGTTGTATGTTTTCTATCATATGAAGAAGCTAGAGAGGAAAACGGAAAACAAAGTGGAGGTAGATCTCATAAAAATCAAAGGGAGATCAGTAGAGGAAAGGGACCATGGGGTGGGAGAAATGTGGGATAGAATGCTGGGGAGGGGCATTGGCCAAATTACATTGTGTGAACATACGAATATGCAACAACAAATCCCATCAGTATGTACAGCTGCAATGCACCAATAAAAAGTGAGGAAAAATTGAAATATTACCACATCCTGATTGGAAAAGGAGCTGTAGGAGACAGAGTTGGTAAATAAAGTTGACAGGTGAAGTTCAGCTTGTGTACTAAAATGCACAACACAGAGTTTGAAAAGTATGAAAGAAAAGTCAGGCAACATCAGAAAATCATCGGAGCTCATGATCAGAGCATGTCTTCCCAGCCTCTCCCTTCTCAAAAGAACCATCCCAGCTAGGGATTTTCTGCTGGAAGTTTCCATTTGTATCTGGAATGCCCCTCACAGCCCATGAAAGAGCCTCCTTGGAAAACCTCAGTTGGTACTGGCAAAGCCCAGGTTGCCTCTGGCTCAGGGGCTCTGATCCCAGACCAGGTGCAGTAGAGTCTGGCATCCTGGGGGACATGCTAAAGTACAGGTGCCTTCATTTCCTACTGAGTACAGCTCCTTGGGCAGCTTCTCTGCATGGATATGTCAAAAGCCTTGCAAACAGTCAGCCAAAAAGGGCAAGAAGAGATAGGGTAGCTCACCTGACAGGTGGAGGTGTTGCACCAAGCCTAAGACATCACACCTGTGGGGGTAAAGGAGGCCGACTCCTACCAAGTCCTTGTGTTAACCAGTTGTTGCTTTTTTTATTCTGAAAGGGACCCAACTCCTCTGAAGCATTTTAGTGAAACTTTTGGGGCTGTTGACCAGTTTAATACTTCAAAAGCACTTGGCTCTAGGCCAAGGGCCTTCTATAACGCTGTATTGTTGATTGCATATCTAGAAAAGTCATGTCTATGCCTGTCTCTTTCCAATAGAAACAGAGAAGTACGGCTTGGTCAGTTCGGTCCTGCTGACCTGAAAACATGACATCCTGTCTGGCAGTCACTCTGGGGTATAAACAACATGGACAATGTTCCAACTACTTCAAACATGAATTTTTTAATGAGCCAAAAAATAAAATAATAAAATCTAAATTTGTAAATAAACCTAATCCGTTCCCAAAATGTTTCTAGTCTATAATGAAAATAGCTACTGTTTAATGGAGCATTTTATGGTTGTTTTAATCAGTAAAGCATGTCATTTCATAAAACTGCTTTTTAACACACCACTGAATGTCTCACATTTTATAATAATTTTAAACTAATCATGTTTACTAAACTGATCAAGCTTTCCCCTCCTCTCTTTAGGTTTTGATTTAATGTTCTGTGGGAGAACAGAGCACAATCTTGAAAGTTTGTCTTTTATGGAGGAAATGAAGTTAAGGGGGAAAGTATACGGAGGGCAGAAATAAATTATAATAACAAAACTTGCAAAAGAATCTAAAGAAAGTCACTGGCAAGATCACCTGCTGGTTTGTACACCTATGAAAACAAACCATTGGTTTTAGAACAAAAATAGCATCTTAAGTAAATGATAAGACCACATAAACTGGGCCTTCCAGGTATCAGGATGGGCTCAGATACTCAGGAACTTGGCCTTCAAGCGTTATATCATTCAGGGAGAAAATCTTTGCCGGCTACTCTTACACCAAAAGGTTAATATCCAGGACATGCAAAGAACTTAAAAAAAACTTAACATCAAAAACAAAAAAACAAATAACCAGGTCCATGAACTGCACAGACACTTCTCAATAGAAGTACAAATGGCCAATAATTATATGAAAAAAATGTTCAATATCTTTGGCCATTGGGCAAATGCAAATCAAAACTCCATTGAGATTCCATCTCACCCCAGTCAGAAAGGCTATCATCAGTATACAAAGCCAATAAATGTTGGCAAGATTGGTGGGGAAATGAATGCTTATACACTGTTGGTGGTATTGTAAATGAGTACAACCATTATGCAAAACATTATGGAGGTTCCTCAAAAATACTAAAAATAGAGCTACCCTATGATTCAGGTGTTCCATTCCTTGCTAGGTACCAGAAGGATTTAAAGTCAACATAATATAGAAATAATTACATACCGATGTTTACCTCAGCATAATTCACAATAACCAAGTTATGAAACCAGCCTGAGTGCCCATCAATGGATGAATGAATAAAGAAAATGTGGTATATATACACACAATGGAGTATTATTTGACCATAAAGAAAAATGAAATCTTGATAGGAAAGGTAGCAGAATACAACAATTACTAATAGGGCATTATGTAAAATTGTGGATGTGTAACCGACGTGATTCTGCAATCTGCATTTGGGGTAAAATTGGGGGTTCATAACCCACTTCAACCTAATGTATGAAATATGATATGTCAAGAGCTTTGTAATGTTGTGAACAACCAATAAAAAAAAACCAGAAAAATGAAATCTTGTCATTTTCAGAAAAATAAATGGAACTGGAGATCATTTTATGAAGCAAAATAAGTCAAACTCAGAAAGACATGTCATTTTATATATATATGAAAGTAGAAAGGAGACTACTAGAGAAGAGGAAGGGAAAGAGGAAGGAGTCAAGTAGAGTAAGGGAGGGTAATGAGGGGGTGGATGTGATCAAAGTATATACAAATGTGCCCCAATGAAAGCCATTATTCTGTATAACTACTATGTACTAATAAAAAAGATTTTATATTATTCTACCAAGAGGAAATTAAAGACCCAACCTCACTTCAGTTCAAAGAGCACTTGCTCTTCAAGACTGAACTAGGAAACTGATGAAAAGAAAAAAAAATACCTGCTAGCATATAAACAAACAAGAAGGAGTTACAAGTTGCTGCTTGTACTTGTGTCCTAATGATTTGATAGGGGAAGAATTTCATAACCATGCCTCACTGTTAAGAAGCTAAGTTTATATTTTAAGCCTCTGCCAATTTGCTAGTAACTAAGAAGGTAAGTATGAAGACACATGTATAATTATGAAGTTTTATGTTATAATAGTGTAGTATTAAGTTACATGTAGTATATGTTATAGTACCTATAAATTTAAGTATAAATACATTCTCAGAGTTTTCTACTACTTGTTCCTTATAAACCATAATTGTGAATTAATTCCCCCCTTAGTTTATTAGAATTACTATCAATTCAAATTTATTAAGCAAACTTTTCAAAAGAAAGTCACTTCCTACTTGTAAAAAGAGCCCACTTGGAGGGTGAATCAACAGCTTTTTTTTTTCTTTTATAACTAAGGTATAATTTAGTAACTGATGGTTGCACTGAATTTTTTAGTCAAACTGAGCGAAAAGAGTCACTCTGATATTTCAGAGAGCTGAAAAAACAGAAAAGACTTTCCATTTATGTCAAGACTCTAGCACTATTTAGTTGAAACAGAACAATAAATAAAAATGCATGGCATAGGTGAATTTTAAATTTTTCAGTAGGTTAGGGGCATAGCTTGTGCTTAGCATGTAAGAGGCCCTGGGTTCAACTTCTATCACCAAAAACAAAAACAAAAGAATTTTTTTCCAGTAGTTACATTTTTAAAAATCAAAGAGGAAAAATTAAAATCAATTTCAAAAAAATTTATATATCCAAAATATTATCATTTCAGTTTTCAGTCAATTAGAAAATATTACCATGTTTTACCCTCGAAATATGGTATGCATTTTACACTTGTAGCATATCTCAATGTGAATGAGCCACACAATAGCTACCATATTGCTATACTGATAGTTTGGTACCAGAATGTATACTAATTAGTTCTGGGTCAGTAATTTGCTCCCCAAAACAGGCATACAAATTACATTACTATTCTAGTTATCAATTTGTTTTAAAATTTTTATTGTGGAGAAAACCAGAATAGATTGAAGGAGACTGATACGATTAAATATATTTTAAACCTATTATTTAATTACTTCTTCAGAACATACCCGTATTTGGAAATACAACATAGTGTTAACGTTCTAAGTATGGAAATGATTAATTAGAGATGACATTTTCTGTCACATTCCTTTCATATAAAAATAGATGGACTACACAGGAAAACATCTGATCAGAAAGATAAGTGTGCAGTTTTCTTTCAAATTTCAATTGGAGGTTTCTAATGTAACTACAATTTAATGGTAAATAATTTCTAAGCTGTAAATAATAGCAAGATTTTCAGATCCATGCCTTAACATACACCCTTGAGAAAAATTAAATGCCATCCTATCAACATAGAAACAACTAAAGATGATGATCAAAATTTTTTTTAAAAAATTACATGAGTAAAGCAATCTTTGGAATAACACCTGTGTAAGATGGCCTCCATTTGTATTTAACCATATTAAAGCTTGAGATGGAAGGATTTGATTCCTATGTTTCTCCTTAGTAGAATCATGGTCTAACGTATTAGAGAAGGGTAAGATCCACTCATGAGTGGTTTAAAAGCTCTTCACTTGAGACAATGACTTTGTGGGCTTTAGGCTTCTTGGAAACAAAACCCAGTCTCTGTAAGGTTAAGTCAGATCTTTCAGATCTTCCTCCCCTTCCGTTGTCTCCTAGAGAAAATATTTCAGGTGAAGCTTTGAAAACTGTCCTGAAGCCCCTGTACATGTGACTACAGGTCTTCGGCTGTTTGTAGAAGGAGCAAAGAGTGCCTATGTCTCTTTGCATACTTGAGTACAGTGTAAATTCTTCTGTTTCTGGAGATCCCTGAATCTAAAAGAAAAACTCCAATTGATGATGTAAAAACCCAGTGATGTTTCAAGCATCAAATCAACAGGAAATGATTGGTCTGGGTTCCACAAAGTCTCCAAACTTCTGAATTTCAAAGAACAACATAATTCATTTGTAAGTGGCCCCAGTGGGAATAGCTTATTTTGTCATGCAAACCCAAGATTCAAATCCTACCTAAGTTCTTTACTAATTGTACAACTTTCAGTTTCAGCATGACCTGACCCTCTCTCTGTGTTCCCACCCATATAGAAATGACGTCTACGTCATAAAGAAGTTAGGAATATGAGGTGTCACCTACAAAGTATTGCCTGACAAATTGTAGCAATAAATGGAAGCAGCTATTATGCATTAACTAATTAACCAACTAGCCTTAAAACATTGTTTGTATTTCTTTACTGTGTTAGTCACCTTTCATCACCTATAACAAATACCTGAGGCAATCAACTTATAAAGAGAAATATTTGGACTTGGGTTATAGCTCATTTATAGAGCATTTGCCTAGCATGAAAGGGCATGAGTTTAATCCTTAACACCAAAAAAAAAAAAAAAAGGGAAGGAAGGGACAGAGAGAGAGAGAGAAATGGTTTATTGGGGCTCACACTTCTGGAGATTCCAGTTCATGGTCAGTTGGCTCCAGTGCTTTTGAGCCTGTGGTGAAGCAGTACATTGTTATGAAATAGATACAGAGCAAAGCTTCTCACCTCATGGCCAGGAAACACAGGACAGGAATAGGAAGAGGCTAGGATTCCATAATCCCCTTCAAGGACATGCCCCCAATGACCTGAAGGTCTTCCATTAGACCCCACCTCTTAAAGGTCCAACCACCTCCCCAAAGTACCATGGACAGGAGGCCACACTTCTAACACAAAACCTTTTGAGGGACACTTATCCAACCACAGAATATTTGGAGGGGGAGGGGGATAACCATTAAGGTTATTTACCAAAACAGAAAGCCAAACCAACCCAAATTATTCTATCAGAACATTTGATTTTTTGGCACCTATACCTGTAGGGTATCTATTTGTTGTTAGTATTAAATAAGTGGACTGACCATCTAAGTTCTGGGCATTGAGATGACATTCCCACACCTAGCCTATGCCGTCTCAGATTATCTAATATCAGCATCTCAGATGAAGCCTAGGGAGGACGTATGTGAATATTTCTGGCCCTTTAGATACTTGAAAACAGGCTTTTGCTTCCAGGGATTATTCTATATATAAAAAAGTTTGCCTCTACCAAAGACAGATGGACTGGTGGACATCAGATTTCCAATCCACTAAACCTGTACATTTCAATGGAGGACAGCAGAGAAGGAATCTTGTTACCAGCACCTGCCCTCTGTGAGATCCCTCCAGCTCAAATAACCACTGAAGCAAAAGTCACCAGTTGGTCATGTGTTATAGGAATGGATTGGGGGTTGAGATGCAGCAGCAACTGGGGAGTTACATCACCTTTCTTTCTGTTTTCTTTGACTTGAAAAACATAGCAAGGGGTTTGTCTTCAGAAAGGCATACCATTGGTTGATGATTATGATTATGTATCCCTGTGGCAGAGGAGGTGAAACATGCAGGGTGTGGTTAAGAAGAAGCACCTGCAGTGTTTTTCTATGTCAATTAATATTTGTAGATTAACAATGAATCTGTGTCCACTATGGAGCAGGCCTTGTTCTACATGGTATAGGGAGATAGTTAAGACCATTCATGCAAAAGTCTTGCTGCGTGCTTTCAATTCTTGACTGTGTGACTTTGGACAAATTGCCTGACCTCTTGAAGCCTCAGTTCTTAGAACTGTGAACTGGACATCAAAATAGAACAAACTATTATCACTGAGAAAAATTAGAAAATGTTTATCATAGTGCCTGACATGGAACTAACAAGCATTTTCAAGCTATTTTCTGACAATTGAAGAATTCAAACTAAATTTTTCTTTGTTAAAAATAAAAAAATGACAGTAATACCTGCTATTTCTGAATTCCTGTTACTTAAGTCCGTTCAAAAGATTAGGCAGCATGTTCAAAGTCACACACCTGGCTAACAGCATGGACACAAGAACCACTTCAACCACAATTCTGTATGACATTAACTTTTCCACAGCAAGACCAAAGCTGTTGCACAGAAGGACATTAACAGAAACAAGCCTCAGTCACCATTTTACCCAGGTTGTAGGGCTATTTACCCTTTTGATAAGATGATTGAAAAAGTCTCTCCCTGGGGACTTTTTAGCCAAGAAGTCCTAATGTATTAATACAAATCCTGTTCTCCTTCCTTTTCACACGGTGATTGTTATACAGAGATATAGATGTTTCTCTTTGAAGAAGAAAACATTATTAGTCTAGCAACAAAACCAAACTTATTCACCTAAGAAAGGTAAAAATGGTGGATAGAAAAATCTTCATAAAATCAGCCCTCATCACCACCTAATTAAAATCTTTCTCAAAGTTAAAATAATTCCCATGAAGAGAACAGGAAAATCTAGCTAAAGACCAGGTAAACCTACTCCTAAAAATTTATCATACTTACCCACTATTAGTGGACAGTTTTTAAGTAAGACTCTAAGAAAAGGCAAGTTGTAGAATGTTCACCTGGTGCAGACCTGGAACACTGGGTGTGTGTCTCAGAAACTATGAGTCAGGTTATGAAAAGCAACAGTTTCTTCTTTGGCACTAAATAGGCAGCTCCTTAATGTCCAGAGGGGTTTCTTCCCTGACTAGCCCTAATGCTCAGTTCAGATCTGCACTGCATCCCAAGCCCTGTATTAGTTTCTGTTGGCTGCTATAACAAATCATCACAAACTGGTGGCTAAAAACACCAGATTTATCATTTAACAGTTCTATAGGCTGAAAGTCTAAAATGAGCCAGAATAGGTTAAAATCAAAGAGTTGGCAGGGTCAGCCTTCTGGAGGCCCTAGGAGAGAGCCAGTTTCCCTACCTTTTCCAGCTTCTAAAGGCCCCCTGCATCCCTTAAATACATTGGTCTCTGCTTCCTTCTGCTTCTGTTGCCATGTTTCCTTCCCTCTCTGACCCCCTGCTTCTTTCCTACAAGGATTCTATGACTTCATGGGCCCACCCATATAATCCTGGATAATAGCTCCATCTCAGAATTCTTAACTCTCAGACACATGCAAAGTCTCTTTGCAATGTAATGGGACAGATCCAAGTTGTAAATATTAAGATATGAACATCTCCAAGGCCAGCTAAACATAAGGCCTAAAGATGGGAGACCAACACTGGACTTAGAGCAGAACTTCTGACCATCTATCCCCAGGCAGTGAGGGCCACTAGAAGTGCACCTGCACAGCTTTGGAGGGTTTGCCTGTTCACTAGTCCAAATTGATAGCTCTTCTTGGAAGCACCATGAAACTTTGGGTTTATTCACTGACAATATAATACACAACTGAGAAAAAGCTTCTGCCTAACTTACCCACTTCTCTCCCCACCCCACACACAAAAAAAACTGAATAAGGGATATATGTATAAGAATAAACAGTGTCATAATTTCCAATGACAAATTACTGAATTTATTTCTAGACTCAGGTATCATAGGATTTCATTGGGTTTTCCATTAGGACATTTTTTTTTTTTTGGCTCTGACATTTTCAGAACCATGACGTTCGTTTCCACGGCTGTTTTTCAAGAGTCAATAAGAAAAAATAATAGAAAGTAATTGGAAAGTAAAACATATTTGAGGCCATAATATCTCAGTTAATGAGCAAGAGAGATTATATTGATTTTGTTTTATAAATAACATTAACCCTCAATAGTAATTAGTACACAGAAAGATTGTTTAACTTACCTGATAAGACAGGTGCATACATTTAGGGTATTAATCTTTGAAAGGATATTAGTATCCAGGAAGTCATTGATCTGTTCACCAGAATTCATGTCAATGAAAACCATACTGGTTCTGCCCATGAAACCACACGTGATATGTGAAATGACTTATCCTTCCTAGAACACTTCAAGATATAATAAAAAAGAGTTATAATAAAAAAGAAAAAAAGAACAAAATAAAAGCCACTATACTCAGCATTTGCAAAACAAGTTCAAATATAACAATAAAATCATGGCCAACCAATCTATGGTTAACCATTTGAAATTTACCAAGAAAGATCCCTCTCCAAAGATCATGTGTTATCCTGTAAATGGATCTTTTTATTATTCTAGAAGATATTATCTTTCACTAACTCTTAATCCTTTCAGTTTTTCCAAAGAATTTATGACTTAATTTCCTTATGTTTGAGAATTGAACATTTTTGACAAAGAGGCAAAATATCCAACCAACTGTGAGTCATTTATTCATGGAACACTACTCATTTGTGTTCTGGGATCCTCTGGGTAAGACATTTTAATGCTTTTCATTTTCCCAGTTACTGGTTAGCAATAGGTCAGAAGTGAAATTGATAAGGGTTTTAACACCATCTAAATAATTAGATTATGTTAAATCTTAAGGACTTTTTTCAAAATATAGTGAAACAATGCACATGAAGTTTAATACATACTATCACATTTTAGACAAGGCAAAGAAAACACTGCATGGACCAGAATATAGAATCATGCAAAGAAGATATATTGAAGCACACACTGTATGCTGGAAAATGGGAGACAAGCCTCTTAGTTGATATTTGTAATACAAATAATATCTATTCGGTTTCTAACTTTATAATCTATTCAAAAATATTTTGTAGTTTGGGTGTTTCATGTGATACGATGAAGTTAATCAATTATATAACACTATGTAAGCCTAGAAAGATCATTCAAAGATAGATGAGATATGATTTTTTTTTGCATTTCCTTTTTATTTTATATATTGTCCATATATTTTTCAAAGAGTACAATTACTTTGGTGAACATGAAAACAATTTCTAAACAAATGGATATTTGTGTGCATATGTATGTGTGTGTGTCTGTGTGTGTATGTGGCTACATCATAGACGGAAGAGGAGCAAAAATGAAGTAAATGCACTTATAAGAGATGCAGAAACTCAACACAATACAAACTAAGGCAAAAAAATAAAAGCCACAGAATAAAATCGAGTCATTAACAGAATAGAGTTTAATTTTTTCCCCTGAGGTTTCTCAATTTTTGTTGTAGAAGAAAGATACTACTTCCAACATAGTTTGACAATGGGAACTCTATATTGAACCAGTTCACATATCCATAGCAGCAATACATATTTATAAGCTGCAGTTTTGGAATAAAAAAGAAAAATAAAAGATGCACATACAATAAAGTGTATTGGGATGGAGCAAAGCCAGCTAATGCCACCACCCTCAGGTTTCCTGTCTAAATTTGATGTCTTCTCATGGTAGTTAACCACTATTGATTGACAGGACCAGTGAATATTTGCTGACTGTATCTTGACAAATTGTCTCATTCACTATTTGCTAAATCAATGGATAATATCCCAGTGCCTAAATATCATAAAATTAAATGGTCTGTGGAGATTTAACATTAAGATTTGTACAGTTTCTCCCTCCCAACCTTAAAAAATATGATTGTTTTTATTATCAGTGGCTCCAAGCTACCTTAGAAGGAACTGAACTGATATAATGAAGGAAGTGATTTATTTTTGCTGACAGCTTTCTTATATTTCATAGTCACATGACCAAGGTGACCAAGGTATCTTTGATCTTTATTGTATCTCCTCTTTGAAACTTCACATGGAATTGCTTTCCTCTTGGGTTTCATTGTCTTCTTATAATCAAACAAGTAGCCTAACTATGTAACTTAAACTTATTATGAGAATATATAGAATATAGGCAAGATACTGACTCTAAGCAGTTAAAGAACTATGGTGATGTAAAACTAGCAAAGCATTTAGAAAAATGTTTCATCTACTGGAGGCATGCTTGTTTATTAATGCATGATGAAGAAATGAATGAATGAAGTACCAAAATGTGACACAGAAAATGGGTATTTTGTGCAATAAATTAGAGGGAGAGATATAGGAATAGAATAATGGAAAGTGAGATTATGGGCAGGATTTTGAAAGGCAAGAAATCATGCTTGGTAACAAGGAAACAAGGAGTGAAATGAACCAACACAGAAAGACAGATACTGCATGATTTCCCCCCATATGTACAATCTAAAACCGTGACTCTCATAGAGATTGAGAGTTGAATAGTAGTTACCAGAGACTGGGAGGAAAAATTAGGAGAGGTTGATTAATGGGTACAATGTAAGGAGAAATAAGTTCTGGTGTTCTATAGCATAGTAGGGTGAGAGGATTTTGAATGTACTCAGCAGAAAGAAATTATAGAAGTTTAAGTTGTTGGATATGTCAATTACCCTGAGATGATTACTAGCTACATATGCATATAGATCATATTCATATGCATGTTAATGAAAACATTAAATTGTACTGCATAAATAAGTACAAATATTATGTGTTTGACCAAAATAGGATAAAATAAAATTTTAAAAATACAAAAATGGAAGTAAAAAAGAACAAGGAGCAAAACTGAGACAAGGGGAGCCATTCTGTCTTTGACAACTCTTGAGAGGCCTTCCTGGGGCAGGGAGTTATGCTGGACAACAGGCAGGTGAACTCGATCTAGCAAGCTAGTTCTGCTTTGAAGATGATCGAGAATGGTAAGAGGGACTTTGGACTTGAGGAGTAAGCAATGGAGAAACCACTGGAAGATCTTGAGCAAGAAAGTATGATGCTAGAGGTGGCATTGTTTTGAGACAGTAGATCGAACTGGAACCAGGAAAGATGGGAGAAAGAGGAGAATGAGAAGCCTTCTAGGGCTGAGATGAGGAGAACATGGCCCAGGATGGTGTCTGTGCTAACTAAGACAGGCCTTTATGGCATCCCCAGCAGGGACTTCAGAGAAAGAATGAGCTGAGTTAGTTACTGGCTTAAATAAAGGGAATAAAGCAAACACAACAGGGAAAATTCTTCCAATTTTCAAATCTGATTTCCCAAGACAGTTAAAAATCCATTAAACTAAATGAAGAAGTTGGAGACAAGGCACACAACCCAATCGTAAGTACAGAATACCAGCAAAATGAAGACACCAACATCATACAAAATAGTTTAATCTTTTAGGCAAAAAAAAAATCATCTTCCAAGTTGTTAATGTTGGGAATATTATAACTTAGATTTTATTATACTTTTAAAATTGTATAGGATAGGTTGGGAGAAAGGCTCATACAATTTTTTTTTCCATTTTGTAGCATATGGTAGACCCCAGGAGGAGCAAGAATGGCAGAAGTGAACTGGTTTGAAGATGTATTAAATTTGGAATGGGAATATAAATATCTGATTAGATCTAAGAGGCCATTATAACAAAGTCTTGGAATTCCTCAAAGTCAAAGCTGAGAATGTAAGAGAGACTTGACAAGTTTTATTTTGACAGAAGATAACTCCAGCATACAAAGAAATTAACAATTTTTATTCTTCATGTTCCATTTTTGTCCTTGACAGTATCTTTGTGTGTATCATGTGATTACAATTATATATGAAATTTTGCATTCTTTTTTTCCCCTTTATGGCCTCACAAGCAAATTCCCCCAAACTCTAAAATCTTCACAAAAATATTTTTATAGTTGCATAATATTTCATTGAGTTGTAGCATCACAACACATGATTTACTTGAACTCTTTCCAATAGTACTCCACCATGTATTATGCTACAGTAAACATCTTCATATACCAATTTTTTGTTAAATTATCTCACTTAGGATAAACCCTCAGGATACCAAATCAAACTATTTGAATAATCTTTAACTCTTCATTTCCATGTTATATTTATTTTTGTTTTGTTCAGTTCACAACAGTTATCTGGACATCATGAAAATTTCAAGATTTTAGAACTACAAAGGAGAGAAAAATAAAATTCCCCAAGATCTAAACTCCCAAAGGAATCACTGTCAACAATTTGTAATTATCTCCTAAATCACTTTTTCTTTTCAATACATGTACTGACATCTTATTAACAATTTATATGAAACTTTTATCATGTTCTTTTCACATGTAAATCCTTCATTCTCCTTAATGGAGTCATAAGATGTCTTTGTATGGTTGGACCATGATTTATTTATCCAGGGAAACAAATTAATAAATCCAGGAAAATATATCTGATCAGTTGTAATTTTTTGACATTAGAAACAATGCTACAATAAATTTACATGTGCATGCATACACGTGTTCATGTGTATAAGTGTACTCTATAAGTATTTAAGTGGAATTTATTGATGTTTTAAAATTGTACTCAGTAACATATTGTTTAATAGAAAAAAGCCAGTCACAAAAGACCAATTTTTTTTCTAATTCCATTTATTTGAAATGTCCAGAATTGGCAAATCCATAGTGATAGAAAATTGATTAAGGCTGAGGCAGAGGTGGTCGGAGGAGTGACTCCTTTTGAGTACAGTGTTTCTTCTTTGAGTGACAGCTTCACAACTATTTGCATATACTTAAAATCTTCAAGAAGTAAAACAAAATAATATAAAATAAAATAAATCATATGGTTTTTCAAAAACAGTTACCAAAGCTGCACTGAACACTATTTTTACCTTACTGTAAGGTAGTCTGGTCCCTTCCACTAGGATGATACTACTTCTGACCTTTTCAAGGGTGGATTTTTTTCCCTCTGGTACCCCTCATACCATGGGAACTAAAGGAGTCTTCTTGCTCCTCATTTCTATTTTTTATTTCTTTCTCCCTCTGTTACAAAAACAAAGCAAACCAAATAGCGAATGTGACTTTGAGCTTCACATAATGCAGACCACATACCCCATTCCCAGTGGTAGCCACTCCCAATCTGATTCTTCATGATGGTCCTTCCAGGTAGACGATCCTTTTCCAGTTGCATGGTTTCCACTTTCTTGGTCTTCTCTCATCCAATGACCTTTCCTTGACCTCACCATGTCAGTAACTGTAGTCATCCATGATCTCAAGTTCAAGCATTCATTCTCCAGGCAGGACCATCTCCCCTAATTCCCTCTGGAACCATGACGCTCTTTTTCAACCTCATAGAAAAATCCCTTCTGCCATCCATCTTCTTTCCCAACGTCTACTCCATGGTTCCCAGAATTCTGAGCCATTGAGTTATCCCTCTACCTATTTGTCCTTCTGCATCATCCCCCATTCCCTCTGGGGGAAAAAACATGTCTGCTTACGTACAATCCATTGCCAGTGTTCTACCTGTACTTGTGCAATTGAATGTGACTAGAGAAATTCACAAAATGATGCTGACAGATCTCACATTGAATGTATGACCACAAACCTCCAGAGGCCTTTACTGCCACTCGGCCACCCCTTAAATGTCCCTTACCCATCCACTATCCTTTCTGTTAGGTGACAATTTCATTCCTTCTATTCTCAGCCAGCCTCCAATAGCTGCTTTCCCTTCCTAAGATTGAGATGAAGATCTTGTTTCCTATTGAAATGGCAAAACAGAGGAGGTAAGAAGTTTCCCATGCACCTGCCACCCCATCTACACAGCCACCAGGACAGCTTGCTATGAGCTCCACCTCCCTCACAGTCCAGATGAATCACCTGTTCCATCTGCACTACCCATGCCCCTCCCAGCCCTTCTCACCTACTCAAGGGGTACTGTTTCTGCAAATCCCCCCTTTTTATCACAACTTCACTATTGGATCATGGCCTTTAGTTCTTCCATATTTGGAAGTATGTTGCTGTTCTTTTTTAAGAAAAAAATAATAATTTTTTTTTAAATTTAACTTTTTAAATTTAATTTCCTTTCTAGCTACCAGCTCTTTATTCTTCTCATTTGGAACAAAACTTCTCTAAAGTTTTCTGGGCTGAGTCTTAAATCCCTCTCTTCCCATTATCCTTTCAATCACACTTATCAAGCCATTGCCATCACTGAAATGGCTGTTTTCAAAGTCTTCACAGAACCAAGTAGTAGTCAATTCAGTCTTCATATTACTTGCTTTTGGTAGCACTGAACCACAATGCCCCGTTCCTACCCCTGTCCATTTTCTTCTCAGTCTCGTACCGTATCTTCCTACTGTCTCAATATTAGAGATCCCAAAGGCCCTCTTTGGACATCCTTATTTCTTCGTATATACTCATTCTTTTGGTGGTCTTATCAAATCTTCCAGCTTTCAACACTAGCTATACATTCGTGTCCTCTAAACATCTGGCCGGCCTTCTACCTAGAGAGTCCCCTTCCTCCCCGTCCTTCATCCCCACAGCCCCAGTTACCTCTATGTTCCTGCCACAAACCAGGTACACCTCTGCCTCAGGGCCTTTGCACATGTGGGCTCCATCACCTGGAACACTCCTCCCCTGGTATTCATAGTCTATCCCTTTACTTCAAATTTTTGCTGAAACGTCACATTCCCAACGAGTTCTTCCTTGACATCTTACTTGGAATTATAACACCACCTGCTCACATCTTGGTATGTCCTTCACATGTCCTAACATTCTCTATATCACATGTCACATAAATTCCTATTATTAAATTGTTCATTCATACTCTATCCTTCATCCCACTCCACTGAAACATAAGCTAAATGGCAATGGGGATTTTTGTGTGTTCACTGATTTATCTCCAGTGTCTTAAACAGTCTCCTATTCTCAATAATTATATGTTGAATAAATGAATGCCAGGGACATCATGTAAATGTGCCTTTTTCATTAGCACAATGACAAGTCAGAGTATTCCAATTTTTTAAAAAAATGTTTTATTTAGTTGATTCTAAGAGACCTCAAGTTTCCTAATTTGCATTCATTTAAAAAACTACTAATTCCTTAATAAAATTTCTGTTTATTATGCCTATTTAGGGCTCATATTTTGTTTCCATGATCTCACACTGCAATCTAAAATAGTAATGTATAACGAAAAGTCCTGGTGATTTGAAGATTTAAAATGCTGCACAGAATGCATGGTTATTAATAACTACAGCCAGCACAAAAGTTTCTCATATGTTGAAATGAAAGTATGATTTCAATGATCTCACTAAAGGGAACACTGCTTTTATTCCTTTGATGTGCCATAAAAAGTAAAATGCAGAGTATTAACATCAGTCAAAAATTCAAGGATTCTACCATGAAAATAAAGAGGTGGGAAGATCTTTACTTTCCAATGCATATTGAGCACCTAAATGTGGCTCTGAGAACTTCAGTACTAAGAGCGTCAGTGAATGTAAAACAAAGACCAGATTTTAAAGACAGTATAGAAAAAAAAGAAATATATAATTATTTATGTATGTACTTATATTAGTTATGTGTTGTAATCATTATTGGGATATGCTTAATTAAATAAAATAACTTTGACTTGTTTATGTTTTTACTCACCAATGCATAGATTATTTTAAATCATGCTGAGAGCCACAGCCGAAGGGGCCCCAGCAAACTTCTAGCTGCCAACTGATTGGCTCCTCTGCGGTGATGCTCATTGGAGCTGTTTCCCAGCTCTTTCAGACCAGGAGCTGCTCATTGGGGGACTTTTTTTGGCTCCGCCCATGCGACCCAGCCAATCGGCCTCAAGAGCAGGAGGAGTGGGGGAGGTTGAGAGGCTTGTGGGAAGCCTGTGGTGGCAGTTGGGCTCTGAGGGTTTTTCCTGAGGAGCTGTGTGGTGTGGCATGTGTTCTAAAAATAAAGTTCGTTTCTTTTGACAAGTGGCTCCTGAATTGTGCCCAGCCAGACTGTGGCAAAATCACATATTTGGACAATATTAGTTTATCTGATAAAAGACTAAACAGACAGAGCAAATTGTGATGTGTGGCACTAGATTGAATCCTGGCTTAAGAAATAGCAAAGAATTATTTCAAAATATTCTTCGGGCTGGGGTTGTGGCTCAGTGGTAGAGCACTTGTGTAGCATGTGTGAGGCACTGGGTTCGATCCTCAGCACTGCATATAAATAAATAAAATAAAGGTCAAGTGACAATTAAAAAATATATTCAAAAATATTCTTCAACCAATTGTAGAAATTTTAATATGGGTAAGGCAGGATAAATTATGGAATTATTGTTAATTTTCTTAGTTTGTAATAATATTTTAGTTTTATAGGAGATTGTTCTTATTCTTAAGACAAACACGTTAAAGTAAATAAAGGTAAATTATGGCTAAATTTATTTTCAAATATGTGGCAATATATGCTTATAATTTAATATTATATAACCATAATATTTATGTTTAAATATTTGATTTATTTGTCACAGAATATATGTATATAATCACTTTTATGTTTATATAGTTACACATTGATACATTTACATGTATCTCTATATACATATCTGTATATATACATATATAGCAAAATATTAACAACTATTGAATCTAGACTTAAGTTGCTTTTCCTTGCCCCATACTTTCAGCAATAATTTTCTATGTTAGAAATTTCCATAACAAAAAGGTTGCAGGAAAATGTATGGCCTCCCCACAAATTGTTAGATTAAATTCAAATGTCACAATTTTATCACAGTGACATCCTCTTAGAAAAATAGTCACTCATGGTCACAATATAAATAGTAGTGTGTGTGTGTATGTGTATGTATGTGTGTGATTGTGTGGTACTAGGAATGGAACCTGAGGTCCTCTACCACTGAGATACATCCCCAGCCCTTTATATTTTTTACTTTGAGAGAGGGTCTTACTAAATTGCCCAGGCTGGTCTAGAACTTGTGATCCTCCTGTGTAACTGGGCTTGCAGGTAGACACCATGGTTCTCAGATATAAATAGCTATTTTTAAACAATGTATAAATTTCATATAAGCTTATGAACTAATTATCTCCAAATACACTAAAATCACCTTAAGTCCTTAAGTCATCAAGCTGTTCATTTTGTTTTGAAGAAGCAACCCTTTAAAACAGCATATTACTAGTTAGAAATTGCCACCTCCACTGACAGTAGGTGGGTAGGTTTTAATATTCTGTGCCTTTAGCTCTTTCCTTTGGTATCATGGTATGTAGATATCTCTTGAACCACATTCACAGGCCCTACCTGAGATAACCTCTCTTGACTGATTGACTTTTCCAATTTTCCCCTTCACACATATTTCTGCAGAGCTAAATTGATGAGTTAGTCTTAAATGCCCAAGGGCTTCTCTAGGGAGGCTGTTAGGATGACATGCAAAACAAAACTTAGAGCAGCACCCAAGACTACTGACACTGTGTTTGACATGTTCAAAGACTGAGTAACACTGGTTGTGAAATAAACCTAGTTTCGGTAACATTTATTTGGAAGAAAAGATGTTGTGATATTACCATATTACTTCAACGAGGAAAGATTCTCAACACCACCAGAAACATAAAACGGTAAAGCCGAACAGATTTGTATATTTGATGTTGCTCTTTTATGGAAAATATTTATTATGGTCTAAAGAATATATCTTTGTGACATCTCAGGCATAATGTAATGCCTGGACTGCCATAGCTCTTGAGTCTCCAGAAAATCATTCTAAATGAAAAATGGTCATGGGATCTGGTGCCCTAAAGATCACCCAAGTAGAACCAGAAGTTTGGAGGGTGGTAGAGTCAACATGTAAACTCTATGCTTGTGGGGAGCCATTCTGACACGTGATTGGGTGACTCCCGTTAAGGGCCTGAGGCACTCTGGCTGTGTCGGAGTTATCCCGACCCTTTCCTGATGAGAGAGCCCATCCGTGTGGGGGTGTGCGTAACCACTGACCCTGGAGACCCAATCACTGACCCTGACCTTGGAGTGCAGCCCCCCCTCAACCTTCATTGGATGGAATTCTCCCCTGAATCTCTTGTCCCCCCAAATAAAAGGCTGATCCCCGGCGTGTTCGCTCTCTCTCTCTCCTGCTAGCCCAGAGTAATCCTCGCTGCCCTGCTGAGCGGCTGGAGGCAGGGAAACAGGGAGACCGAGCCGTCTCGGACCTAGCATTAAAATAAGGTACTGTCTGTGTGTTTTATTTTGATCTCTTCTAACTAACTGAATGCCAGAACCTCATTAATGAAACCACTGCGCAGGCCGCGTGGTAGATATGCTGAATGCATAAAGTCAAGATTTTCTAGAACTGTCCCCTCACTGGTTTCTATCCTGAACTGCCCCTTCCCAAAAAACTTTCCTTCCCTATTTTTTCCAATTTAAATCTCCCCTCTTGTTCCTCTCTTGCTTGCCTCTTTTCCTGGCAGGACACTTAACATGTGTCACTCCCCTCTGCCTACCAAGCTTGCCATGGGACAGAGTTGAGCCCTCAAGTTTAGCAAACAACTTGGATCATAGTAGATGCACAGCAAGTACTCAGAGTGTCTTTCAACCTTATTATATTGAGATCCCACAGTCACAAGTACAGTTTAAGAGCAGCTTAGTAGACACACACACACACACACACACACACACACACAGGCCTCGCTGTAAGAACTGGAACAAAAGTTTCATGAAAAAGTATTTTATCTTACTATGCGAAATGTATTCTGTGCTTTTTAAAAAATCGTTATTTTTGTGTGTCAAGACCAATAAATGTATTTCAAACTTAATAGTGAATTCCATTTTTAAAATTGTGGAAGTATCCCCTGTTAATTGGCTTATCAAGGAGCATTACTGTGAAAAAATGGTCTTTCACTAAAGGCAAATAGGTTTTCTTGAGGTCTTTTCTGCAGTCACCTGTCAATGTCCACAAAGGATTAATTCCAAGGCCCCCCACAAACATCAAAACATGCTCAAGTTCTTGTTATAAAATGGCATAGTATTTGCATTTAACTTACACACATTCTCTGGTATAATTTAAATTGTCTCAAGAGTACGTATAATACCTAACATTGTAAATGCTACAGAAACAGTTGTTATGCTCTATTGTTTAGGGAGTAATTACCAAAACAATCTGTACATGTTTGATATAGATACATTTTTTTCCAAATATTTTCAGACCATGATTGGTTGAATTCATGGATGCAGAACCTATAGATACAGAGGGTTGACTATTTACTACTAGTCTAATATTTATCTAGAGAAGAATCACTACTTTGGATGCTCTATCAACTTCTTACCACCTACTTCCAACTTAAAAAGCATGGTGATGTCAGCCTCTGCATTGCTTCCTTCCACTCTGTTGCTATAGTTACCTCTATTTAACCCCAATACCTTCTTGGTGCAGATATTCTATGCTCTCAGTCCTTGAGCCAATGCTGAGGAAAAAGTGGGGGGATAAAAACTTAGCCCTACCATGCAGGCAAGTTGGGGATTGAGTCATCCTCCTCAGACCCAGGATTGGGAGACTGGTCTCAGCTCTGGGTTGACATCTTGTCCTCCTCATCCCACCCAAGTTCTCAGTGCCCAAGTAGCCCATGAGTAGCAAATGTCCACACAGACCTGCTTTAGTGTCTGAACAGGGATCCTTCCCAGACTCTCTGCTCTTCTTAAACTTGGTGCCCTTCTCTGAACCCCAAGAAGAGTTAGAACCTTGAGAACCCAGTCTGGTTCTGGTTCAAATGCTTCAAATGCCTTTCACATCCTTATCAGGTCATTGGTGGGTGCACAATAGCTCCCATGCTCTGCCTATGCTGGTTGGAAGGAGAAGGAGTGAGACCCTCCTGAAGTGGTCTTTCTCAGGATGGTCGGGATATGGGCCCCCTGGAACCAACTACTAATCAACTGGTCCCTTTAAATCATGCCCTGTTTGCTATATCCTTGGTATACTATGAGTTGTGTACTTGGCCTCATGTTCTACAATGAATTCAACATCATGGGGAATTAAAGATCCCAAGGAAATATGAAACTGGCTCCCACCTGTATCACTGAGGAAAATAGAAACTGAAATGGGAAATCCAAATTCTTCTTCCTATCCTTTAAGTCACCAACACTATTTCAGCTCATTTCAGCCTATAGAGAAGCTTAGCTTTTGTTTACTTGTCACGGTCTCACAGCTACTTGCCACTTAGGGAGAATGAGTTCGAACTCTAATTAACAGTACTTCTGTTTTCCATCTCAGTCCTCATTTCTTCTGTGACCTGTTTGAGTTGGCCTCCCTCCGCCTGCCATATAGCATCAGCCATACCTCTCTACAAGGAAGACACCTCTAAGCATCTGCTGGAATGGATAAGTTTGGGGGCTTTGAGTACCACTCTTGCAAGGGATAGGGTACGAATGGAGGCTGCATTGTCCATCAGTGTCCTCCTCTTTTCTTCCCCTGAGATTTGGCTACTCAATTCCCTCTCTCACAAGAATCACTTTAAATGAAGCATGCAACTGATGGAGGCATGCTGGGCTCATGACTGAATGAAGACAGAAAAGAGGATGAGAACCACTTTGGGATAACTTCTCGTAGGTCTATGAGTATAAGGGTATCCGAAGGGTGTGGAGACAGAACATGGGATGCGGGGAGGACACCATGTACCTGGGACAATAACTGCCACTCCTTCTGTGAGCCCATAGCAGGAGCAGTCAGGTGACCTGGACTTGTTCTCTTCCTGGTGCTGGGGAGGAAGTCCAGAAGGAAACCACAGGAAGGAGGAAGAACTGAGTGTGGCCACATCAGTGAAAACAGCTTTATTCCAGCAAAGCCCTAGCACTTGATGCTCCTAAATACAACAGCTCTTCCTCCTCCTCCACCCCCATCAACGGGTATTGTACTGACCACTGAGCAAGCATATGCTAAATACCTGCTGCCATGAATATGAGGTGGCCCCTGAATACAGGCTGCCCAGATATGCATCCCAACCTCTCCCTCTCACCCTCTTTCTATAATATTTCCTATATCATAAAACTAATTGGAAGATTAACTTAGTTAATAATATGTAACACTGAAAACAGTCATACATTGTAATTGCTCAGTAAATATCACTTATTATTTCCTACTGTATCTCACCAACGAAATGCTTGAGATCAGAGAGGTTAATTAGATCAGAGAAGTTAATTAGATCAGAGAGGTTAAGTAATTTATCCAAGATCACATAATCTAAAGAGAAAGATTGGGGACTTGAAGCCAAGCTTATCTGCCCATTGTCCATGGTCACTATTAACTATGTTTTATCTGTATATACCCTATGGCCCATGTCTTTTTTGTCCTCCCTTGTTCACCTTGTAAAGAAGAAAAGAGCAACAGTTTCATTGTCAGTTGAACCCAGGAGTTAGCCCCAACACCTGCTGGTGCTCAGAGCTTGGCTGTCATTTTTTCCAGGTATTAGAGAGTGAGGGTCAGAAACCTGAGTTCAGGGTAGAGATGGTGACTCAGGTTCAGCATTTCAGCCCCTACCCAGCTTCCACTAATAGAAAGGAATTTAAATTAAGGGCATAGGAGATTAAAGGTGTAGAGACTGACTGGAGTCGATCTTGAAGTGATATCCCCACACACTAGAACTTATTGGCATGTGAATGCCTTCCTTCAAAGTCTGTGTTTCTGGCTGAATAATCAGAAGCGTGGCTGATCAGATCCCAGCAGGATGTGCCAGAGCAGAAACCTCCCTCCCTGGAAGCTCCCCAGTGCCTCTGTGCATGGAGCCTGACTAGATGATGAACAATACAAATGTGGGGAAAAATGATTTGCCAATCTGGGAATTGGCCTCTCTGTGTTTTAAAATACACTGTATTAATAGAAATTTTGAGGTTCAATAAACCAACAGATAAGGACATGATCGCCATTGAAAGAGTTATAGATGCACTCTGTGCCACGGGGGTGGGGGGGGCACATGGGAAAGTACCAGGGTCAATCAGCAGGCAGGGGGAGGGGAACTGGTCAAGGACATTTATGGTGCTTTCCAAGGGAAGTAACAGGCAAGGCAGGGCTAACAGGCTTAGAATTGGCCAGTTTGGATCCCTTCAGTGATTCTGGGTCATAGACGGTCCCTAGTTGATGAGCACTTGGTCCTGGGTGATTAAGGCATGTAGCCAATGTCCTGAGTGTGAGACCTCAGTAAAGTAGGTGGTACCAGTGCCAAAGGTGCAGATGTTCTTAGTGTGAAGATCATTAGTCCCGGTCACATGGCTTCCCAGATGAGAACTCGCCGTTCAGTTTACTGGCACAGGCCTGTCTCACCCACAGCAAATTCTGATGCCCAAAGCCAGTCTATGGGCCCAGGAGGGCAGCACATATACCATATCAATACTGGGTTCTCAGAAAAGGAGGTGCTACAGTTAGAGTCCATATAATGATCACTATTTACCTAAGATAAATAAAGGAAGCCTCCAGCAACCTGGATGTGCTGTGCTGGCCCAGCAACAGTTGGTCAGTCACAGCTATATATGGGAAGAGGGCTGGCCCGGAGCTAAGGAGACCTGAATTCCAGCTGCAGGTTGCCATGTTATTAGTCCTACAACTTCGCAGAGGACATTAACCTCTCCCAATCTCAGTTTCTTTAGCTGTAAGTGAAGGTTGGGACAAGGCAGTCTCAGGATAAACGTTTTATTTTTGTTTTTACTATTATTATTATTTTTTTCTGGTAACACACTCTTTTTTCTTTTATTTTTTTTAATTTGTTCTTTTAAAGTAAGGATAAACTTTTGAGCCTTCCATTTGTTAGAGATGTAGAACACAGCCTGTCCAAAAAGATGTTTAGAAAGACACAGAAAAGGTTTAAGATGTTCTTCTTCTGCTTGAGAAACAAAATGGTTTGGAGTATTTTTATTCTTCTATACACCAGCATGCTTTTCCTGAAGAATTGAGTTTAACTACAAGTCTATTGCCTCTTTCTTTGTTAAAATTGCATTTTTTTTTCAAATGTCTCCCAGGTTCAAGTATTATCCCTTTTGTGTGATTCTTTTCAGTTGTCAACACACTGCGTTTTATACATGTATCCATACTGGAAAAAAAAAAAAGAAGCCATGGTTACAAATTAATATGATAGGACATGAGCACAGGAGCAGGGTAAGAAAAAGCGTTTTAAAAATCCAAGAGAATCCAAGAGAAATGTACCTAGAAGGGTTTTCTCTATGAGACAGGTACTTAGCTTCCAGAAACTTCCTACTCAACCCCAGCAGAGATCTGGTCCCCTTTGCCCTTGGGCCAGAACTTTTTGCTTTTTGGTTTTTTTTTGTTGTTGTTGTTGTTTTGTTTTGTTTTCAGATTTTTATCACCAATCTAGTGCAGTGAATGACTCTTGATGTTGGCTATATGAGAAAAAAAATGTGAATTTTCAGTGAATAAAGTCTTTGGAGAGCTAGAAAGACATTTTCACATTTACAGGTGAGAAAACTTCTCACCTGTAACTTGCATTTCCTGGGCAGGGGTGAAGCTGGAGCTGAGACATGGGTTTTGGATTCTGTCCAGAGGCTTCGGCCTGCTATCTTTTCCACAACAGTTTTCAGGTAGTCAGCTGAGAGAGAATTTTGTGCAAATTAGGGAGGAGGCTGATCCATACCCAGGAGAGGTCTATGAATTTAGAGAACTCTAATGGAAACTCACTTGACATCAAAAGTTTTGAACTGGGATTCTGGTGTAAGCCTCACTGATCTCTGAACATTTACCTACTCCTTTGGCCCAATGGATCAGACACTACAATGGCCCTGCAGCCACTGTGCCAGATGACTACAACAACATCTCCAAACTTCACAGTCCAGAAGCAGAAAAAGATCAAGAAGATAGGAAAAGGAGAACATGACAGTGGGGACTCATCTGCCCATAGGATGATTCTGGTGATTCCTTTCTCCCTTTCTCAGACCTAAAAATATCTTCCATTTCTTACCCACCATGTTCCATTTCTTTTGAAATTTTATTTGCCTCTGGAAAAGGTAAAACCACGAAGACACCTAAAAATATCAGTGGTTGCAGGGAATTGGGGGGAGAGAAGAATAAATAGGCAGAGCAGAGAGGACTTTCAGGGCATTGAAAAAAAATTTTTTTTTTGAGGTATGATACGATAATGGTGGACATATGTCTGTGGACATTTGTCCAAACCCATTGTTTTAGTCAGGTTTTTTTTTTCACTTCTGTGACCCAAAGACCTGACAAGAGCAATGTAAAGGACGAAAAAAATTTATTTGGGGGCTCATGGTTTCAGAGATCTCAGGCCATAAATCACTGACTCCTTTCCTCAGGGCCCAATCATTTCACCTCTAAGTTTTCTTATATTGTCTCACAAATGAGGTTTTGGCAGACACCTCACATCTAAACCATAATATGTCATCCCTGTCCCCTAAAAGCTCATGCTCATCTCACAATGCAAAAATATATTTAGTCCATTTTCCAAGAGTCCTCATGGTCTTAACAGTTACAGGATTGCCCAAAAGTTGAAGTCCAAAGTCTCCATTGAGACTCCAGGCAAAATCTCAGTGTGAGGCCGTGTAAAAATCAAAAGCAAACTATAGATTCAGTATATGAAAGCACATAGTAAACATTTCTACTCCAAAATGGAGAATTAGGAGCATAGAAAGAAAGGATGAGAACAAAGCAAGATTGAAATCCAGCTGGGCAAACAGTCTTATAGCTCCATGTCCTGCATCTGGGATACATGGCATGGTGATAGTCTCTCTGAAGGGCTTGTGTAGCTCCACCCCTCTGGCTTTGTTGGTTGTAGCCCATATGGTCTCTTTGTTGGCTTGTCTGTGCTCAATACCTGTGGATTTCCTCAGCAGTTATTCCTCATTACTGGCTTTTCTTAATCTCAGGGGTCCCTACTGAGACTTTAGCTTTCCTTTCAAGGGCAGCCCACAACCCTGCTGCACTTTGTGTGGCCTCCCAGGCCTTCCTTTAAACTCTTGGTGGAAACCTCCATGACCCCCTAACTCAAGAATCCTGCATTCCTGCAGAGCCAGCATCATGTGGCTCAAACCAAGTTCTGGCATCATCTTGAGCAGCAGCCAAGTCTCCCAAGACCAGGACTGCAGCCACCTCTAAGTGGCTGGGCAGCCGACTGTGGTGAAACAACTCCTTAGGTCTTCCTGTGCAAACAGGGTGCTCTTATGGTCTCTTATAAAAGGATTTTTTACTTTTATATCCTTGAGCCAGAGATGGGTATGGTCTTACCAATTCCTAAGTTGCCCTCAAACCATCTTTTGTATTGTTTCTGGGTGAAGTATTTGGCAGCATATCTTTAGTGGCTATGATATCTTTAACAACCACAACTCCCTTAGCCCCAGTTTTACTCACATTTTTCTGGCCAAACTGCAAGTTTTTCAAATCTTTTTTGCCATGCTTTCTTCTCCTGATGATCACAATAATTTTGGCTAAAAGCCCCCAGCAATATCCATGCCACTACCTGAGGCTGCATTGTCTTGAAATATCTTCTGTCAGATTAATTAGTTCATCATATTTAAATTCAGCCTCATAGAAAATCTCAGGACATGGGCAAAATATAGACAACTTCTTAACTAGAGTGTAACATGAATGATCTCTATTCCAAATTCCAAAAGAGTCCTCTTTCTTTCTCTGAAACCTCATGAGCCCCATCTTTACTGTCCACAGTCCTATTAGCATTCTGGTTTTCTGAGCTTCTATCAGAATTGCCCATTAAGCTGCATTTATAACATTCCAAAGTTTTTCCAGTTTGAATTTCTAAACTGTCTAAAATTCCTCCCACAAACTCCAAAGGCTTCTGAACCACATGGTCAGTTTAATCATGGCAATGTCCCCATTTCTTACACCAATTTCTATTTTGATCAGCTTTTTCACTGCTGTGACCAAAAGACCTGAAAAGAACAGTGTAGAAGAGAAAGAGTTATTTGGGGTTCACTTTTAGAAGTCTCAGTCCATAAACTGCCAACTCCATTCCTCAGGGCCAGAGTTGAGGAAGAACATCATATTAGAAGTGTATAATGAAGGAAAGAAGCTCAGGATTTAGCAGAGAAAGAGACTCCCCTCACACAGACACAATGTGTTGTTTGTCAACCACTGCATTATGTTTTGTGGCAGCTCTTCTTATGTTGGGATTCAGGCAAGCCCTCGGGGGGTAGATTCTGAGACTCAGCAGATGCTCAGTGGGAAAATAATTATTTCCAGTGAATGAATGAATTACCCTAGACATGGCCATCTCCTCTGATTCCAATCCTCATATACTCTCCAAGGCTGTGTGTGGCTACACATTCCAGTAACCATGTTCTCCCTAGTTCTCACTTGGCTCATAGACGACACTGCAAGTGGGTTATCTTGTGAATCTGAACCACACAGAAGTCTACATAATGTGATTATGCTCACACCCAGCAACCTTGTTCACATGGATCCATCTCTGACTCCACTGGAGAGCACTCTCTAAATTCATTGCCTTTCAGGCCCTTGAACCCCATTCCTTTGGTGCTTTATATAAAAGGAGAAAGGAGAGAGGGGTCAAACTCTTCTTCACCTTTACAACTTTTCATGACTCTAGGTCAAACTTACATTCTCTTTGTTGTTTTTTCAGATTTCCATAGGACTCTCAGAGACAACAAATGAACTTATCATGCTCCATATCTTCCCAGGAGGCAGAGCAGAAGCTCCTGTCAGAGACCTCCTGAAGGTCATACACTAGAACTCACAGTAGGACAAGATTCAAGGGCACCCAGGCTGTCTGAGAATCAAGAATCTTGAGGGAAGTCCCTCTGGGTTCTATGCAGCTACTGCACACACACAGAGACAACAAATGTGATATTCAACTGTGTTGTCTTAGCATGGTTTAAGGAGCCTTGGCTCCAGGCTGTCATGTACAGTTGCACATTATTTACACTGAGCAAAGAAACAAGGCTGAAGTCTATCTTGTACTTTGTAATTTGACAGTGGCATGTTTCCCTCCTTCTTCCATGCAGATAGGGCTCATTTTTTAAATCCACACAAAACTGTCTTTTTACCTCTGCCTCACACTTTCTGTCCTATATTTCTCTACCCACCACTCCCAATCAAGGCCCTCAATGAAAAGCCACACAGATGTTCTATGTGTAGCAGTCTCTCCCATACCTTCCACTGATCAGTCACCACAATGCAGAAGCACAGTGACAGAGTTAAGTACACATTACATTTTCCCCCACACTTTGCTACCATGGAGTGAACCTAGGGGCCCTTAACCACTGAGTCATATTCCAAGACTTATTTATTTAAATTTTGATATAGGATCTCACTAAGCTTCTTAGGACCTCACTAAGTGGCTGAGGCTGGGTTTGAACTTACTCTGAGACAGTCTTAGAACTTCAAGTATTCCTTGAACTGTGATGGGATCATGTCCCACTAAACACATCATAAGGTGAAAACATCATGCACTTAGCATACCTAATGTACTACACATCCTAGCTTAGCATCATATCACACTTCAGGGAAGCTGGTTGTTTCTCCTCCTGGTCATTAGTCTGGGAAAAGATCCAGTGTAAAATTCACAGCCCGTTTCTACTGAATGGTATTGGTTTCTGACCATTGTAGAGTTGAATTTGTAAATCTAGCACCTTAAGTCAGGGATGTCTGTATTTGAGAATACTCCCTGCATGACCAACCTGCCCTGCAGGGCCACTGACAGCATACTGAGTGCTGCACCAGTACTCACTGAGTGGCTTGCAGGAAGCCATCCATAAAATACATGAGCATCTGCTCTCAGCATGGAAGCCAGGGAGAGAGAGGCCAAGCATTGGGAAATTTTGATGCTGTCCCACAGCAATAGATTGTCCAATGCACATGATCTTTCCCTTTCCTCTTCTAGGAAAGCTCCTCATAGTAGCTCCAAAGATGTATGTAACCCATTAGGAACTGAACAGTCCACCTTTAGCCTTTTTTTTTGGAGAAGAATATTCTATAGAATCTCTTTGATGTTTCCCGATATAAATAAAACAGACGCGGGCTCCATTTTGTCCAGAAGCTCAATCCATCTGATCAGCTTGCCCATCCTGCCCCCGCTTTTAAAACTACTTTTTGTGTTCTGTGATGTTTTTTGCCATTTTATTTCATTTATCTTTTATTTCTCAGCCAGCCCATGCCACAGATGGGAAACCCATTCCCATTACCCATGTGGGACGTAGGTGATCATTCAGTCATCTGAACGAGCCCTACACACCCTTCTCTTCTCTTGCACACCTGACCCAGCAATTCTGCTTCCTGTGGAATTTAACCATTTGTCATCCTCCTTGGGAAAACCTTCTCTGCACTGTCTAAACAAGGCTCTTTAGGATCTGACATGCATGTCTGTGCAGCTGCCTCTGTGTGGGGTCCATTTATATCCTGTCTGAGTTCCAAGGACAAGGACAGTGTCTTCATTTTGTGGCTTCAATACCCTGTGCAGAGAAATGTGTTTTCAGGGCTTCCCACTAGTGCATTCCATCTCAAAAAATCAACATGGAGCAGGAATAAATTTTATCTTGGCAACATTAATCCTGGCTGTACATTCTGCTCTCTAATTAGGATGAGCATCAAATTCCAAATATACAGGAACTGTAGTCCTTTCAGCAACAACACAATTTCATAGGAAATTACCCTGACCATTATTCTTTTGTCAATCCTGTTAATAAAAGGATCATTTATATTACCAATCTTAATTATTACCCCAAAATATATATGATTAATAAATATTCAGGCTGCAGAGAAATATGTCTCCAGCGATTGAGAGTCTCTATTTATGCCTATTTTTCTGAGGATTTTTCACTTCCTTAATTGATGATGATGATGATGATGATGATGATGATGATTGTTTTGGTTTAGATAACAGATAATCCCCAAAAGCTCATGTGTGACACAGTACACATGAGTACACATACTTAACAGACCCAGTACACATATACTTAACAGACCCAAAAGAGTCTACAAAGAAGCTGCTAGAGTTAATAAATGAATTCAGCAAAGTGGCAGGTTATAAAATCAACACGCATAAATCAAAGGCATTCCTATATATCAGCAACAAAACTTCTGAAATGGAAATAAGGAAAACCACTCCATTCACAATATCCTCAAAGAAAATAAGATACTTGGGAATCAACCTAACAAAAGAGGTGAAAGATTTATACAATGAAAACTACAGAACCCTAAAGAGAGAGATAGAAGAAGATCTCAGAAGATGGAAAAATGTACCCTGTTCATGGATAGGCAGAACTAACATCATCAAAATGGCGATATTACCCAAAGTTCTCTATAGGTTTAATGCGATGCCAATCAAAATACCAATGGCATTTCTTGTAGAAATAGACAAAGCAATCATGAAATTCATATGGAAAAACAAAAGACCCAGAATAGCAAAAGCAATTCTAAGCAGGAAGTGTGAATCTGGAGGTATAGCGATACCAGAGGTCAAACTGTACTACAAAGCAATAGTAACAAAAACAGCATGGTACTGGTACCAAAACAGGCGGGTGGACCAATGGTACAGAATAGAAGACACAGAGACTAATCCACAAAGTTACAACTATCTTATATTTGATAAAGGGGCTAAAAGCATGCAATGGAGGAAGGATAGCATCTTCAACAAATGGTGCTGGGAAAATTGGAAATCCATATGCAACAAAATGAAACTGAATCCCTTTCTCTTGCCATCCACAAAAATTAACTCAAAATGGATCAGGGAGCTAGATATCAAATCAGAGACACTGCGTCTGATAGAAGAAAAAGTTGGCTACGATCTACAAATTGTGGGGTCGGACTCCAAATTCCTTAATAGGACACCCATAGCCCAAGAGTTAACAACAAGAATAAACAAATGGGACTTACTTAAACTAAAAAGTTTTTTCTCAGCAAGAGAAACAATAAAAGAGGTAAATAGAGAGCCTACATCCTGGGAACAAATCTTTACCCCCCACACCTCCGATAGAGCCCTAATATTCAGAATGTACAAAGAACTCAAAAAATTAAACAATAAGATAACAAATAACCCAATTAATAAATGGGCCAAGGACCTCAACAGACACTTCTCAGAGGAGGACATACAATCAATCAACAAGTTCATGAAAAAATGCTCACCATCTCTAGCAATCAGAGAAATGCAAATCAAAACCACCCTAAGATACCATCTCACTCCAGTAAGATTGGCAGCCATTATGAAGTCAAACAACAACAAGTGTTGGCGGGGATGTGGGGAAAAAGGTACACTTGTACACTGCTGGTGGGGCTGCAAAATGGTGAGGCCAATTTGGAAAGCAGTATGGAGATTCCTGGGAAAGCTGGGAATGGAACCACCATTTGACCCTGCTATTGCACTTCTCGGACTATTCCCTGAGGACCTTAAAAGAGCGCTCTATAGGGATACGGCTGCATCAATGATTATAGCGGCACAATTCACAATAGCTAGACTGTGGAACCAACCTAGATGCCCTTCAATAGATGAATGGATAAAAAAAAAAATGTGGCATCTATACACAATGGAGTATTATGCAGCACTAAGAAATGACAAAATCATAGAATTTGCAGGGAAATGGATGGCATTAGAGCAGATTATGCTAAGTGAAGCTAGCCAAGCCCTAAAAAACAAATGCCAAATGTCTGCTTTGATATAAAGAGAACAACTAAGAACAGAACAGGAAGGAAGAGCATGTGGAAAAGACTACAGTAAACAAAGACGAATGGGGGGAGAGAAACGGAGAGAGAAGGGAAAGCATATGGAAATGGTAGGAGACCTTCAAGGATACATAAAATTATAAGAGGCTATGAGGGGCAAGGGGGAGGGAAAAAAAGGGAGAGAATTGAATAACAGCAGGGGAGGTAGAGAGGGAAGATGGGAGGGGAGGGGAGGGGGGACAGTAGGGGATAGGAAAGGTAGCAGAATACAACAGTCACTAATATGGCATTATGTAAAAATGTGAATATGTAACAGATGTGATTCTGCAATCTGTATTTGGGGTGAAAATGGGAGTTCAAAACACAATTTGAGTCTAATGTATGAAAGATGATATATCATGAGCTATGTAATGCTTTAAATAATCAATAAAAAAATTAAAAAAAAAAGAATTTTCAGAAGTGAAAAGATTAGATTATGAGAGGTGTAACCTAATTAGTAGATTAATTCATTGATGGGTTAACTGGGCAGTAACTGTAGGCAGGTGTGATGTGGCTGGAGGAAGTAGGTCACGGGATGGGGGTGTGAATTTGGGATTTATATTTTGTCCCTGTTGAAAAGAGCTCTCTCTGCTTTCTGGCCTGTCATATCTTGAGCTCCTTTTCTGCATTACACCCTTCTGCCATGATTTTCTACCTCACATTGAGCCCACAGCTATAGAGTTGGCCAAACTTGGACTGAACCTCTGGAACTGTAAATCCAAATAAACTGTTCCTCCTCTAATTTTTCTTGTCAGGTCTTTGGGTTATTGCAACACAAAGATAAATCAAACCGTGGTAATATTATGCCCATAGGATGCCTGATTACAGTCTTCTTTTTTTTCCACTTTTTTTATTCGTTCTTTTTTTTATTGGTTTTTCACAACATTACAAAGCTCTTGACATATCATATTTCATACATTAGATTGAAGTGGGTTATGAACCCCCAATTTTACCCCAAACGCAGATTGCAGAATCATGTCGGTCACACATCCACAATTTTACATAATGCCCTATTAGTAATTGTTGTATTCTGCTACCTTTCCTATCCCCTACTATCCCCCCTCCCCTCCCCTCCCATCTTCTCTCTCTACCCCATCTACTGTAATTCATTTCTCTCCTTGTTTATTTTCCCATTCCCCTCACAACCTCTTATATGTAATTTTGTATAGCAATGAGGGTCTCCCTTCATTTACATGCAATTTCCCTTTTCTCTCCCTTTCCCTCCCACCTCGTGTCTCTGTTTAATGTTAATCTTTTCTTCCTGCTCTTCCTCCCTGCTCTGTTCATAGTTGCTCTCATTATATCAAAGAATACATTTGGTATTTGTTTTTTAGGGATTGGCTAGCTTCACTAAGCATAATCTGCTCTAGTGCCATCCATTTCCCTGAAAATTCTATGATTTTGTCCTTTTTTATTGCTGCATAGTACTCCATTGTGTATAGATGCCACATTTTTTTATCCATTCATCTATTGAAGGGCATCTGGGTTGGTTCCACAGTCTAGCTATTGTGAATTGTGCTGCTATGAACATCGATGTGGCAGTATCCCTGTAGCATGCTCTTTTAAGGTCTTCAGGGAATAGTCCGAGAAGGGCAATAGCAGGGTCAAATGGTGGTTCCATTCCCAGCTTTCCCAGGAATCTCCAAACTGCTTTCCAAATTGGCCGCACCAATTTGCAGTCCCACCAGCAATGTACAAGTGTACACTTTTCTCCACATCCTCGCCAGCACTTGTTGTTGTTTGACTTCATAGTGGCTGCCAATCTTACTGGAGTGAGATGGTATCTTAGGGTGGTTTTGATTTGCATTTCTCTGACTGCTAGAGATGGTGAGCATTTTTTTCATGTACTTGTTGATTGATTGTATATCCTCCTCTGAGAATTGTCTGTTCAGGTCCTTGGCCCATTTGTTGATTGGGTTATTTGTTATCTTATTGTCTAATTTTTTGAGTTCTTTGTATACTCTGGATATTAGGGCTCTATCTGAAGTGTGAGGAGTAAAAATTTGTTCCCAGGATGTAGGCTCCCTATTTACCTCTCTTATTGTTTCTCTTGCTGAGAAAAAACTTTTTAGTTTAAGTAAGTCCCATTTGTTGATTCTTGTTATTAACTCTTGAAAGATTTATACAATGAAAACTTCAGAACCCTAAAGAGAGAAGTAGAAGAAGATCTTAGAAGATGGAAAAATATACCCTGTTCATGGATAGGCAGAACTAACATTATCAAAATGGCGATATTACCAAAAGTTCTCTATAGGTTTAATGCAATGCCAATCAAAATCCCAACGGCATTTCTTGTAGAAATAGATAAAGCAATCATGAAATTCATATGGAAAAATAAAAGACCCAGAATAGCAAAAGCAATTCTAAGCAGGAAGTGTGAATCAGTGAATCAGGCGGTATAGCGATACCAGATTTCAAACTATATTACAGAGCAATAGTGACAAAAACAGCATGGTACTGGTACCAAAACAGGCGGGTGGACCAATGGTATAGAATAGAGGACACAGAGACTAATCCACAAAGTTACAACTATCTTATATTTGATAAAGGGGCTAAAAGCATGCAATGGAGGAAGGATAGCATCTTCAACAAATGGTGTTGGGAAAACTGGAAATCCATATGCAACAAAATGAAACTGAATCCCTTTCTCTCGCCATGCACAAAAGTTAACTCAAAATGATTACAGTCTTCTTTATTTTGAAACATTGCAAACATACAGAAAAGCAGAATAACATCATGACAACTTCTACCTTCCACTGAGATTGAACAGTAACTGACAATTTATTACGTGATTGCAAACATTTTGTTTTAAATAAGGCTCCACACATACAGATATATCCAGATAAACCTAACTCCACTTCCTTTCCTCCCTGATGTAACTTCCCTACTCAAGTTGGCATGCACTAGTTAGTCCACATCTGTTTTAGAGTTACACTGTCTGCATGTGTTAAAAAAAAACTGTATTCTTCTTCAAACTATGTATTTAAATATTACACAAACAACATGACATATAATGTTTTATAACTGTGGATGTTTTTTATTTAAGTCTTAAAATTTCTCCACGTTGATACAGAGATCCAGTCTATTGGTTTTAACTGCTGTATTGTTTTAAAACTAGTTTACTGATTGCATTAAAACATCTTCAATATGCACCTTCTTGCACCAAGTTCCTGGTACATGGTTGCAAGGGTTTCTGTAAGGTATATGCCGGGGAGTGCAATGCCTAAGCTGTGCATAATATGCAATGCAGCTTTGCTAGATAATGTCCAAGTGATTTCATAATGGTAACAATGGACACAAAGACTAGACAAGTCCAAGAGCTCTGGCCCCGTCCCTACCCCCACTGCCCAGCCCAGCCCCTACTCCCACTGCCCACCCCCACATCAGAAGCTAACTGGCTGATTACGGATGTGGATGGTGCCTCATTTTAATTTGTGCTCACTTAAGGCATCTTCTCATATTCATTGGCTGTTTGAATTTTCCCCTTTGAATTCCTTTTTATATCTTTTGCCCATTTTTCTATTGGCCTTTGGGATTTTTTTTCCATAAGGAAAAGAAATTAAAAAAAAATATTTTTGATATTTGTCAGATTTATTTATTATACATAACTTCACCCACTGTCAGAGAGGTGTTGTATATTTCCTGGGTATGTTATAATTCTGGTATGATTGTGAATGAGATTTTTCTCCTGTTAGCTCTTCCATGTTTTGTAAATTGATATTGATGATATATGGGGATTTTTTTTTATTGTTTTGAATTTTGATATTTTATTTAACAATTTTGGTGAACTATCTTGTAAGCACTCAGGAAATAATGTCACATTTTTCTTTTCTAGTTCTTAAAGCACTTGTTTCTTCTCTTGTCCTGCTCACATTGGCAAGACCGTACAGTTTGAGATATGAAACATCATATTGGGCATCCACATCTCATTCTTGACTTTAAAAGGGACATTTCAGGTTTCATAGTGAAGTGCTAGGCTTCTTGTACTTTCTAGTTCACTTTTTATAAAATGTGCTGGTTATTTTCTCCCATGGAAATTTCTCATTTGGTCTCTATTAACTAATTAACTTGCTTAAGATTCATTTATATTTTCTCATGATTTCAATCTCAACAGAGTTTACACATCTCTTACCCATTTCCATTTAACATTTTATATGGATCTTTATCTTTCTATCTTGATTGTATTTTCCAGGGATTTATTTATATCTTAAACTTATTTAAAGCAACAGATTTTTAGTTGTTAATCCTTTGTTATTTTTTTCCTTTTTCATTTCAATGATTTCTGTTTTGTGATTTCTTTCTTTCTGATTTCTTTAGATTGATTAGGTTGTTGTTACCCTAATTTATGGAACAGGAATGTGAGATCACTAATTATTTGTAATATTACTATTTAAGATGATAAATATCCTTTTAGTTATTGCTAATTTAGGTTTATATCACAATATTGTTAGGCAGTATATTCATTGTAGAACATATCTAAATGTTTTTAAATCACATTATAATTTAAATAATGTTTGTTTTGTCTTGAGTTTTATAAAAAATATGTTCATTATTTTACTTGTAACAATCAATGGATTTTTGTTTACTCATATGCCTGTGTACCAATCATCAAATTATATGATGTGTTAGTAGGTTTCTGTGACTGTGACAAAATACCTGAAATAATCAATTTTTAAGGATGAAAACCTCATTGGACTCACAGTTCTAGAGGTTTCAACCCATAGTTGACTGGCTTGGTTGCTTTCAGCCTATGTAAGGTAGCACATTCTGATGTGATGTGTGCAAAGGATATTGCTCATCTCATAGCATCCAGGAGAAAAAAAAAGAAAAGTAGGAAGAGGCCAGCATCCCAATAACCACTTTGAGGCTATGTCCCCAATGACCTAACTTTCTCCCACTAGACCCCAGTTACTAAAGATTCCACAATCTCCCAATAGCACCACTGATGACAAAACCTTGAACACATGAACCTTTGGGGAACACTTTTAATCCAAATTGTATCACAAACAGAAGATTTCAGGGCTGCAGAAGATTTCTTCATACTTCTTCCTAGTCCATTCCCATCTCCCTGCCCCTGAGGAATCTGCTGTTCTAATTTATATTTTATTTATAAGTTTTGATCATTCTTTTGTGTATGTGTGTGTTCAACTCCATATTTTATTTGTATACAGCTCCAAATTCTGCAAGTAGGATGGAATACATCAGTAGAGATGAGTC